>NC_067245.2:181742131-182114630 GCF_019359855.2 Lolium perenne
ACAAAAACAAACAGACGCTCCAAGCAAAGTACATAAGATGTGATGGAATAAAAATATAGTTTCAGGGGAGGAACCTGATAATGTTGTCGATGAAGAAGGGGATGCCTTGGGCATCCCCAAGCTTAAACGCTTGAGTCTTCTTGATATATGCAGGGGTGAACCACCGGGGCATCCCCAAGCTTAGAGCTTTCACTCTCCTTGATCATAATATATCATCCTCCTCTCTTGACCCTTGAAAACTTCCTCCACACCAAACTCGAAACAAACTCATTAGAGGGTTAGTGCATAATCAAAAACTCACATGTTCAGAGGTGACACAATCATTCTTAACACTTCTGGACATTGCCCAAAGCTACTGGAAGTTAATGGAACAAAGAAATCCATCCCACATAGCAAAAGAGGCAATGCGAAATAAAAGGCAGAATCTGTCAAAACAGAACAGTCCGTAAAGACGAATTTTAAAAGGGCACAGACTTGCTCAAATGAAAATGCTCAAATTGAATGAAAGTTGCGTACATATCTGAGGACCACTCACGTAAATTGGCATAATTTTCTGAGTTACCTACAGAGAATTTTGCCCTGATTCGTGACAGCAAAGAAATCTGTTTCTGCGCAGTAATCCAAATCTAGTATGAACCTTACTATCAACGACTTTACTTGGCACAACAAAACACAAAACTAAGATAAGGAGAGGTTGCTACAGTAGTAAACAACTTCCAAGACACAAAAATAAAACAAGGTACTGTAGCAAAATAACACATGGGTTATCTCCCAAGAAGTTCTTTTCTTTATAGCCATTAAGATGGGCTCAGCAGTTTTAATGATGCACTCGCAAGAAATAAGAGTTGAACCAAAAGAGAGCATCAAGAGGCAAATTCAAAACACATTTAAGTCTAACATGCTTCCTATGCATAGGAATCTTGTAAATAAACAAGTTCATGAAGAGCAAAGTAACAAGCATAGGAAGATAAAACAAGTGTAGCTTCAAAAATTTCAGCACATAGAGAGTTATTTTAGTAACATGAAAATTTCTACAACCATATTTTCCTCTCTCTAATAACTTTCAGTAGCATCATGAGCAAACTCAACAATATAACTATCACATAAAGCATTCTTATCATGAGTCATATGCATAAAATTATTACTACCCACATAAGCATAATCAATTTTATTAGTAATAGTGGGAGCAAATTCAACAAAGTAGCTATCATCAAATATAGGAGGCATATTGTAATCATAATCAAATTTACTCTCCATAGTAGGTGGCAACAAAAGACTACTATCATTATAATCATCATAAATAGGAGGCAAAGTATCATCAAAGAAAATTTCCTCCTCAATGCTTGCGGGACTAAAAAGATCATGCTCATCAAAGTCAGCTTCCCCAAGCTTAGAATTTTCCATATCATTAGCAACAATGGTGTTCAAAGCGTTCATACTAATATGTTCCATAGGGTTTTTAATTTTCGCATCAAACCATCCATGTCTTAAATCAGGAAATAGAATAAGAAGCTCATTGTTGTCCATTATGCCTAACTAGTGTAAACAAGAAACAAAAGGATGCAATTGCAAGATCTAAAGGAAATAGCTTCGAGCGCACACACAACGGCAACAGAAAAGTACTTTACCTGGGACCGAAGTATGAGAGCCTTTTACCTTTCCTCCCCGGCAAAGGCGCCAGAAAATAGCTTGATGTCTACGGGAGCTTCTATTCTTGTAGACAGTGCTGGGCCTCCAAGAGCAGAGGTTTGTAGAACAGCAACAAGTTTTCCCTTAAGTGGATCACCCAAGGTTTATCGAACTCAGGGAGGAAGAGGTCAAAGATATCCCTCTCATGCAACCCTGCAACCACAAAGCAAGAAGTCTCTTGTGTCCCCAACACACCTAATAGGTGCACTAGTTCGGCGAAGAGATAGTGAAATACAGGTGGTATAAATAAATATAAGCAGTAGCAACGACACCAGAAAAGTGCTTTTGCCCAGGACAGTAAACAAGCAGTAGTAACGCAGCAGTAGTAACGCAGTAAAACAGTAAACAAGCAGCGATAGCAGTATTTAGGAACAAGGCCTAGGGATCATACTTTCACTAGTGGACACTCTCAACATTGATCACATAACAGAATAGATAAATGCATACTCTACACTCTTGTTGGATGATGAACACCATTGCGTAGGATTACACGAACCCTCAATGCCGGAGTTAACAAGCTCCACAATTCAATGTTCATATTTAAATAACCTTAGAGTGCAAGATAGATCAACACAACTAAACCAAGTACTAACATAGCATGCACACCGTAACCTTCACACTATGAAAGGAGGAATAGATCGCATCAATACCATCATAGTAATAGTTAACTTCATAATCTACAAGAGATCACAATCATAGCATAAACCAAGTACTTCATGATGCACACACTGCCAACATTACATCATGGAGGAGGAATAGACTACTTTAATAACATCACTAGAGTAGCACATAGATGAATTGTGATACAAAACTCATATGAATCTCAATCATGTAAGGCAGCTCATGAGATCATTGTATTGAAGTACATAGGAGAGAGATTAACCACATAGCTACCGGTACAACCCCGAGCCTCGATGGAGAACTACTCCCTCCTCATGGGAGACAGCAGCGGTGATGAAGATGGCAGTGGAGATGGCAGCGGTGTCGATGGAGAAGCCTTCCGAGGGCACTTCCCCGTCCCGGCGGCGTGCCGGAACAGAGACTCCTGTCCCCCAGATCTTGGCTTCGCGATGGCGGCGGCTCTGGAAGGTTTCTCGTACCGTGGCTTTTCCGTATCGAGGTTTTAGGTCAGGGACCTTTTTATAGGCGAAGAGGCGGAGTCGGAGGGGCGACGAGGCGGTGACACGCTAGGGGGGCGCGGCCATGGCCTGGGCCGCGCCGGCCTATCATCTGGGGCCCCTGTGGCCCCCCTCTGGCGACTCTCGGGTGTTCTGGAAGCTTCGTGGAAAAATAGGATGATGGGCGTTGATTTCGTCCGATTCCGAGAATATTTCCTTACTAGGATTTCTGAAACCAAAAACAGCAGAAAACAGGAACTGGCCCTTCGGCATCTCGTCAATAGGTTAGTTCCGGAAAACGCATAAATATGACATAAAGTGTGCACAAAACATGTAGATATCATCAATAATGTGGCATGGAACATAAGAAATTATTGATACGTCGGAGACGTATCAGCCATCAACTTTTTGTTGAATATCATGTGAGTTGCTATGCATGTTCGTCTTGTCTGAAGTAAGGGCGGTTTTCACAACCAAATGGTTTGAGTATGCATACTGTTAGAGAAGAACATTGGACCGCTAACTAAAGCCATGAATCATGGTGGGAGTTTCAGTTTGGACATAAAACCTCAATCTCTTATGAGAATATTAACTGTTGTTGAATGCTTAAGCATTAAAAGAGCAGTCCATTATCTGTTGTCTATGTTGTCCCGGTATGGGTGTCTAAGTTGAAGAATGATCAAAAGCGAGAAATCCAATGCAAACTTTCTCCTTAGACCCTTGTACAGGCGGCATAGAGGTACCCCTTTGTGACACTTGGTTGAAACATATGTTATGCAATGATGATCAGTGTTAACCCAAGCTAATTAGGACAAGGTGCGGGCACTATTAGTACACTATGCATGAGGCTTGCAACTTGTAAGATATAATTTACATGATACATATGCTTTATTACTACCGTTGACAAAATTGTTTCATGTTTTCAAAATAAAAGCTCTAGCACAAATATAGCAATCGATGCTTTCCTCTTTGAAGGACCTTTCTTTTACTTTTATGTTGAGTCAGTTCACCTATCTCTCTCCACCTCAAGAAGCAAACACTTGTGTGAACTGTGCATTGATTCCTACATACTTGCATATTGCACTTGTTATATTACTTTACATTGACACTATCCATGAGATATACATGTTATAAGTTGAAAGCAACCGCTGAAACTTAATCTTCCTTTGTGTTGCTTCAATACCTTTACTTTGATTTATTGCTTTATGAGTTAACTCTTATGCAAGACTTATTGATGCTTGTCTTGAAGTACTATTCATGAAAAGTCTTTGCTTTATGATTCATTTGTTTACTCATGTCATTACCATTGTTTTTGATCGCTGCATTCATTACATATGCTTACAATAGTATGATCAAGGTTATGATGGCATGTCACTCCAGAAATTATCTTTGTTATCGTTTACCTGCTCGGGACGAGCAGGAACTAAGCTTGGGGATGCTGATACGTCTCCGACGTATCGATAATTTCTTATGTTCCATGCCACATTATTGATGATATCTACATGTTTTATACACATTATATGTCGTATTTATGCATTTTTCGGCACTAACCTCTTAACAAGATGCCGAAGAGCCAGTTGCTGTTTTCTGCTGTTTTTGGTTTCAGAAATCCTAGTAAGGAAATATTCTCGGAATCGGACGAAATCAACGCCCAGGGGCCTATTTTTACACGAAGCTTCCAGAAGACCGAGGGGGAAAGGAAGTGGGGCCACGAGGCGCCGCCACACTAGGGCGGCGCGGCCCAGGCCTTGGCCACGCGGCCCTAGCGTGTGGGGCCCTCATGTGGCCCCCTGCGTTGCCCTTCCGCCTACTTAAAGCCTCCGTCGCGAAACCCCCAGGACCGAGAGCCACGATACGGAAAACCTTACTGAGACGCCGCCGCCGCCAATCCCATCTCGGGGGATTCAGGAGATCGCCTCCGGCACCCTGCCGGAGAGGGGAATCATCTCCCAGAGGACTCTTCATCGCCATGATCGCCTCCGGAGTGATGAGTGAGTAGTTCACCCCTGGACTATGGGTCCATAGCAGTAGCTAGATGGTCGTCTTCTCCTTATGTGCTTCATTGTTGGATCTTGTGAGCTGCCTAACATGATCAAGATCATCTATCTGTAATTCTATATGTTGTGTTTGTCGGGATCCGATGGATAGAGAATACTATGTTATGGTGATTATCAATCTATTACCTATGTGTTGTTTATGATCTTGCATGCTCTCCATTATTAGTAGAGGCTCTGGCCAAGTTTTTGCTCTTAACTCCAAGAGGGAGTATTTATGCTCGATAGTGGGTTCATGCCTCCATTAAATCTGGGACAAAGGATGTAAAAGTTCTAAGGTTGTGGATGTGCTGTTGCCACTAGGGATAAAACATTGATGCTATGTCCAAGGATGTAGTTATTGATTACATTACGCACCATACTTAATGCAATTGTCTGTTGTTTGCAACTTAATACCGGAAGGGGTTCGGATGATAACCTGAAGGTGGACTTTTTAGGCATAGATGCATGCTGGATAGCGGTCTATGTACTTTGTCGTAATGCCCAATTAAATCTCACTATATTTATCATATCATGTATGTGCATTGTCATGCCCTCTCTATTTGTCAATTTCCCGACTGTAATTTGTTCACCCAACATGCTATTTATCTTATGGGAGAGACACCTCTAGTGAACTGTGGACCCCGGTCCTATTATTTACATCGCATACAATCTACTGCAATACTTGTTCTTTACTGTTTTCTGTAAACAATCATCTTCCACACAATACGGTTAATCCTTTGTTACAGCAAGCCAGTGAGATTGACAACCTCACTGTTTCGTTGGGGCAAAGTACTTTGGTTGTGTTGTGCAGGTTCCACGTTGGCGCCAGAATCCCTGGTGTTGCGCCGCACTACATCCCGCCGCCATCAACCTTCAACGTGCTTCTTGGCTCCTCCTGGTTCGATAAACCTTGGTTTCTTTCTGAGGGAAAACTTGCTACTGTCTGCATCACACCTTCCTCTTGGGGTTCCCAATGGACGTGTGTTAATTGCACGCATCAAGCGACTCCGACAGCGTCGACAGCTTAAACTTCATCGACAAATCTGCTGCCATCGGAAAGGTCTTCACCAATCTCTACGATGGTGTCACCAATCCTGACAAAAACCAATACCCAAAATACCATCAAGTCTATGCAATCGAGGAGGCAAGCCGAGCAGAACCAGAGACGTCAGAGGCTTTCGACGATTTGGGAAACCCATACGTCGATCCCGCTGATCTCAGAAGAGGCCTAGGCACTAAATATGTCGGGTCCTCACCTCGTGAAAAAGTTCAACTCCCGCAAGCAGCATGGGATAGAGCCGCAAGAGCCATGGACGGTTCAGAACCAATGACCACAACTGCTACGGCAGAAGAATTACAAGCTTATCAATATAGACTTGCTCGTGTGAGTAGGGAACTGGAAAAACAAACAGCTTCCTTGAACAGGAGAAAGGAGGCAGCTTCTGCATCAAGCAGGCGAAGAGCAGAATTAAGTCGACAATCAGGAACTTCGGGAGATAGTCACAGAGAGGCTCGAAGGAGAGCAAGATCTCGACTGCAAAATATACCTGAAGCAGAGAGGGAGCATTTGGTTCAAAACCTCGACATGTCTTTCATGACGATCGACACAAGGGGAAATATTATCCCTAAAACACCGGAAGCTGGGTATATGGCAACGCAAGCTTATATCCTCGCATCCAGACCAGCCCCTGGGGATCCGAGGGAAGCGTTGTTCAACATGGCAATGGCAGGAGTTGGAGTCATGGGAACAGCATTCACAGCTACACCTCCCGAAGGAACTGCAAGGCAAAATAGTCCACGACCCACTGCAGCGGTGCAAGATCCACCGAGAACAAGTGGAGCAAGAGATACAGCGGCTCAAGCAAGGGTAGACAGAGCGCGACAAGAAAGAAGAGAACATCGGCATTCACCAGAAGTTGCCGATGAAGATCTGTGCGGGCTTCCGTGCTTCACGAGACGAGTCCGAAAAACTCGAGTCCCGTCAGGGTTCAAACTACCCGAAAATTTCAAGAAATTCGACGGCTTACAGGATCCCGAAGATTGGCTTGTTGATTATCTCGAGATGGTAAAGTTGATAGGAGGAACCATGGAAACAGCCATGCAAAGCATCCAGGTACATCTAAGCGGAGCCGCATGATCTTGGATAAAGAAACTTCCCCCAGGCTCCATCGACAACTGGCATAGTTTCGAGGACATTTTCGTGAAAAATTTCCGGTCCACCTGCAAGAAACCAGCATCATTGGAAGAATTGAGGGCGTGTAGACAGAAACACGATGAATCTATGAGAAAATATATACAGAGGTGGAACATCATCAAAAACTCGGCAGAAGATATATCTGACGAGAGGGCAATAGATGTGTTCGTAGCAGGAATTCGACGAGGAGATTTTGTCGAGGACCTAGGAAGAACCAACCCAAAAACAATATCAGCACTAATGGAAATATCAAACAAGTGGGCAGATGGAGAAGATGCTATACATAACAAGCGACACAGGTCGCCAGAGGAGGACCGCAGTCGAAATTTTCAAAATAGAAGGCGATTTTCTCGCCAATTCTACAATAATGATGCTCCTGGCCACGTATCGGCTGGTTTTCGAGGAAACTCCAGAGGAAATAATCGAGATGATTACCAAAGAAGTAATGAGCAACAAGGCGACAACAGAAGTGACTACCGTGGTAATAGGCAAAATAGTGGACCAAGGTTTCAGAGACCATATGTGTCTCCCGAGGAAATGATGAACGGACCATGCCAGATGCATTTCTACCTTGATAATAATGGGAAGAGGCAGTCAGGACATCTGCAGAAGGATTGTCGAAATTCTCAAGCAATGTTGCGAGCCGCAGGAATGGCCAACGCTCAAGCGATGAATAGAAACCCCCAGGGGCCAAGGAGCGAGATACACCTCCCACCACCTCCCGCAATTACAGACGAAAATCGGCACCAGCTCAGAATAGCGGCAGCACCACATCCACCTCCATATGTTGACCCTAACTCTAATGGTGCAGTCTTGATGATTCAGAAAGCCAGGCCATCTAACAGGGCGCAGAAAGTAATTTCGCGGCAGGTGTTCATGGCAGAAAAGATGCCTGCACCAACAGTCGAGTACTTAAATTGGTCGGGACAGGACATTGGCTTCACAATTGCGGATCACCCGCAGCAGGTTCCTCGACCAGGGCAATCCGCACTTATCTTACCCGCAGTAATCGCCGGTTTCGACGTGTCGAGAGTCTTTATAGATGGCGGCAGCAGCTTAAACCTTATGTACGCAGATACACTAAGGAAGATGAACATATCCCTGGCAAACTTAGCACCAACTGATACACGTTTCCACGGGATCACGCCAGAGAAGCCAAGTTATCCGTTGGGCAAGATCAATCTCGACGTTCGGTTTGGGAACCGAGAAAACTACAGGATAGAGAAATTGGAGTTTGAAGTTGTGGATTTCCCGTCACAATATCACGCTTTGTTGGGACGACCAGCATATGCCAGGTTTATGGCGGTACCTCACTACACGTACTTATTGTGGAGGTTGCCTGGACCCAAAGGACCAATCACAGTCAAGGGAAGCTTCGCGTTAGCTGATAAGTGCGACAAAGATTTTCATCAACTGTCGGAAACTTTCGGAATGCAAGCAGAATATATGGCGCCAAGGCTCACTGATTATGATGTGCTGCCAGACACAGGGAGGCACTCAGGGAACCAACCTTTAACACGACGAAGGATTCAAAAGAGGTGCAGATCCACCCGACGGACCCGAAGAAAACAACGTCCATTGCAACAAATATGGACCTCGCATAGGAAAGCGTGCTCGTCGAGTTCCTCCGTGAGCACTGGAAAATCTTCGCATGGTGTCCAGCTGACATGCCAGGAGTACCCAGGGAACTTGCCGAGCACCACCTAAACTTGGATCCTATAGCGAGACCAATCAAACAACCTTTGCGGCGTTTTTCGGAACCAAACCGCAAAGCTATGCTGTCAGAAATTGATCGACTCAAAGATGCTGGTTTTATTAAAGAGATATCTACAGAGGCCACGTGGGTAGCTAACCCAGTGATGGTGCCGAAGAAAAACACGAAAGTCCTTCGCATGTGTGTCGACTTTACGTGCCTCAATAAACATTGTCCAAAGGATCACTTTCCCCTCCCAAGGATCGATCAAATTATCGACTCCACGGCAGGATGCGAACGTCTTTCCTTCTTGGACGCATATTCTGGTTATAACCAAATCCGATTAAAAGAAGACGACGAAGCCAAGACAACGTTCATCACACCATATGGCGTGTTTTGTTACAGAACAATGCCTTTTGGTTTGAAAAACGCAGGAGCAACATATCAGCGGATGATGCAGAAATGCCTAGCAACATAGATTGGGAAAAACGTACAAGTCTACATCGACGATATCGTCATAACTTCAAAAAAGGGGGAAACGTTGATCGAGGATTTGAAAGAAACTTTTGACAACCTCGACAAGTTTTGTCCCAAGCTGAATCCGACGAAATGTTCTTTTGGCGTTCCTGCAGGAGAACTTCTTGGGTTTCTAGTCTCAGCAAGAGAGATTGAAGCAAATCCCGAAAAAATCCAAGCTATCGTAACAATGAGGAAGCCAACAAAGTTGAAGGAAATACAGCAATTAACTGGGCGAGTCGCAGCTTTAAGCAGATTCGTCACCAGGCTGGGAGAAAAGGCGCTACCGTTCTACGCCTTAATCAAGCAAGGAGAAAAGTTCCAATGGAACGAAGAGGCAGACAGTGCTTTCGAGGATCTCAAATGGACAATTTCGACACCACCAATCTTGGTGGCACCAAAAGAGAAGGAACCCCTCCTGCTGTACATTGCGGCTACACCCCAAGTGGTCAGCACAGCGCTAGTTGTCGAAAGAGAAGAAGAAGGAAAACTCCACGGGGTGCAGAGACCGGTATACTTCATCAGTGAAGTTTTATCGCCTTCAAAACAGCGGTACCCGCAGTACCAGAAGCTAGCATACGGAGTGTTTACAACCGCAAGAAAACTGCGGCACTATTTTTCGGGGCATCCGATAATAGTGGTTAACGAGGCTCCTCTATCCAATATACTAAACAATCTAGAAGCTACAGGTCGTGTCTCCCTTTGGGGAATAGAACTCTCCCCTCGGGACATCACGTACGAAAAAAGAAAAGCAATAAAGTCGCAAATTCTGCCAGATTTCATCGCAGAGTGGATGGAATTGCAAAACACAGGACCTCCGGACTTATCAAGAACTTGGACTATGAACTTCGATGGATCCAAGAGATTAGAGGGAGCTGGAGCAGGCGTGATTCTCATATCACCTGAAGGCGACAAATTAAAGTACGTCTTACGGATGACGTTCCCAAACGCGTCCAACAACGAGGCAGAATATGAAGCTCTTATACATGGGATGAAGATGGTGAAAGCTTGCGGTGCAACCCGACTGAAAATCTTTGGCGACTCACAATTGGTGGCACAGCAGGTCATGAATCAATGTGATGCAGTCAACGAGAGTATGATAGCATACAAGGAGATGTATAATGAGCTAGAAAAGCTGTTTGATGGATGTGAGGTAAATCATATCAGCAGATTGAGCAATGATGAAGCCGATGTTCTTGCAAATATTGGGTCGCAATGCCTGGCGATTCCTCCAGGCGTGTTTTGGGAAGAAATAAGCGAGAGATCCACCAAGCCGATGAAATCAAAAAAGAAGGAGAAGGATGCAAAACCCTCGGGTGTTGCAAAGGAATCACTGGACGAAGAAGAAGAGGAACAGGAGCTAGTCATGATGGTGCAAGTACCGTGGATGCAAGCGTACATATCATACATACTAAGAAAAACAATACCCGACGATCCAGTTGAAGCAAGGCGAGTTATTAGGCGTTCCAAAGCTTTCACTGTGATCAAAGGAGAGTTATACAAACGAAGTATCTCGGGCGTGCTACAAAGATGCGTTACACCCGAAGAAGGAAGGGTAATCCTGAAAGAAGTACACGAAGGAGTATGCGGCCATCACGCAAGTAGTCGAGCCATCGCGGCCAAGGTTTTTTGAGCTGGATTTTACTGGTTGACAGCAATTGAGGACGCGAAGGAGATAGTGCGGACTTGTGACGCGTGCCAGCGATTTGCCGCAAAACCTCACTCTCCGGCGGCAGAATTAATGCCAATACCATTATCTTGGCCTTTTGCTCAGTGGGGTCTCGATATGGTGGGAAAATTGCACAAAGCTTCGCCAGGGGGATACGAGTACATGCTCGTCGCTGTCGACAAATTCACCAAGTGGATAGAAGCTAAGCCGATAAATTCACCAGATGCAGCGTCAGCAATAAAATTCGTGAAGAGCATTGTTTTCCGGTTTGGGGTACCTCATAGCATCATCACGGACAATGGTAGTAACTTCACATCCAAGGAATTCAAGGCATATTGCGCAGAAGTAGGTATCAAATTGCACTTCGTGTCAGTCGCGCATCCTCAAACCAATGGTCAAGTCGAGAAAGCCAATGGTATCATCTGCAATGGCATCAAGAAGCGTCTGTTAGGGCCACTGGAAAAATCTCGACACACTTGGCCAGAAGAGCTGCCGAGCGTGTTATGGAGTATCCGAACAACGCCAAATACAGCGACACAGGAGACTCCGTTTTTTCTGGTCCATGGGGCAGAGGCAGTACTGCCGATAGAAATAGAGCACGACTCTCCGAGAGTCACGGAATACAATGAAGAAACTTCCAGAAGAGCATTGGAAGACGACGTTGACGCACTCGACGAAGCTCGAGACGAAGTACTGTCAAGGGTCGCTAAATATCAGCAAGACCTCAAAAATTACCACAGTCGACGTTTGCGACCAAGGTCATTTCAGGTTGGAGACTTAGTTCTGCGACTCAATCAAGATCGCACTGAAAAACTCGAGTCACCATGGCTTGGTCCCTATATCGTCACAGAAGTCATTGAAGGAGGAGCATACAGGATCAAGGATAAGAAGACAGGGAATCCCGAGAAAAATCCCTGGAACGTGGCACAGCTAAGGCGTTTTTACGCTTAGTGTCGAAATATAGTCCTCCTTGTAAAAATACAATGTACTGAAACGCCTGCGAGTTTTCAGACGCACTCTTTTCCTTTTTCGGGGCACCGAGTGGGGCTGGGAAAGGTTTTTAATGAGGCGGGCTCGCGGTGCTGCAATATAATAAAGATAGTGGAGATATATATCTTTTCCTTTGACATGCTCAGGGGTTCATGCCTTTGAAGTTACAATATATATATACAATATAGATGAGTTTACCTGACAAAGTTATTTCGCCTTGGTACCAAATACCTCGCCAGATAAAAAGAAGATACAAAATAGCAATCAAAACAGAGCAAAACACTCGGGGGCTAGTACCCGCAAAAATAGTCAATAAAAGTTCGGTTGCCTTGGTTTAAAAACCTCGCATACACGATAAAAAACACACCCCTGAAATACTCGGGGGCTTGATGAAGAAAAATAAATATACTCTTTGGCTTTACAATATAGAATATGCTTACAACACAGAAGAAGCAATTCCTGAGAAAGTTCGACAAGTTACAAGAAAAAATATCAATCCCTACCTAATATACGATCTATGGACAGCAGTCGTTGTATGTTCGGCATAACTTCCTTTGACAAAAAATTCAGAGTCCATCCGAAGAAGCTCGTCCATCATTTCCTCGGCTACAGGAGTCACAACATCGTTGATCTTGTCGATGTTCCTTTTTCTCTTCGACTGCTTAGCCAGGCACTTGGAGACAATCGTCGTCAGGTCTGATTTTCGGTAACAGATCTGTATCATAATCATGGCAAATCTTGCCCCAGCAGATAGTTGAGCTCGCACAAAATTATGAATACGAGGAGCATCCCGAAATTTTTCCATGAGACCAAGAAGGGTATTGGGTGCCTCGTTCCGAAGAAACATTGTCTTGTACACCAGGGACAAGGTCCTAGTGCAGAAATCAAGGAATTCGCGAACCTGACAGGCGCGGTCCTGAAACCGGACAATCTGTCGGGTACGTTCTGGAGTGGCCCAGAAAAGAGACCCATGGTCAAGAGAAAGATTAACGAGGAGATTGGTCCTTGTGTTCACCCTCTCGTCCTTAGCAGCAGCATCAAGGAAAGAACCTATTTGGTGACGGCACAGGAATCTCAGAGAAAAGAACAAACAAGAAGACAGATGAAGTGTTGATTTGGGAAAGCATACCTGACATATCTGTACTGGCTTCATTCATCAAATCCAGCATTAAATTCTCTCGAGTGGCTGCCTTTTCAGCCTCAGAAACGGCGGCTTCCTTAGGTGCTATGGCTTCCCGAGCTTGCTGGAGTGCAAATTCCTCTTTTTCGGATGACTTCCGAGCTTGCTCCAACATTACAAGTGTTTGTTTCTTCGCATATTGAAGTTGTCGACGAAGTTCACCAAGTTCAGTATCAACAAGCACTTTCTTCGAGTGAGAGGAGGCAAGTAAAACATCGGAAGGACGAGGAGTTGCAGAATAGTTGTCAAAAATCAACTGAAAATAAAGATTTTTCGACATCAATCATCCAGCAAACATAGATTTCCATTAAATCTCGAAGTATGCACATTGCTATTACAAAAGAAAGGCCACTACTAGATTACTGAAGCAGTTGTCACCGAAACTACTAAGGCGACAGCATCAAAAGATAGAACTAAAAAAAAAGAGGACATGGCTTGGATGCGCTTGGAGCAGGTGCTGGTTTCACACCAAGGAAGGAAAGGATTGGTCTGGCGGAAGGTTTGGCAGCTCTAATTAGAGATTGCCATTTCTTCGTCTCCATATCACCTATGTCGCCAACCTTGGCCCAGTCAACGTTTTGCTGACTATTAGCGATCAGCGCGATGGTGCCTTCAACGCCAATTTTCAGACCCTCTTGGCAAAGTTTTAGCCCAAGATCTTCCGACTCATTGAAGGCTTTGGCGAGATCAACAAAAGTAATGGGGACCTCTTTCTTCGGGAAGAAGTAGGGGAAAAGCTTCGACAGACCTGCCTCAGCGTTTTCAAGGCCGTCGCGTGCTTCATCCCCATGGATCTCAAGAAGGGTCAGCGCATCAAGAAGCTCGTCGCCTTCAGGACCCTCAACTTCGTATTCTTGATGAGTTCTCCCTAAAAACAAGCAAAGATTAGCTTGTAAACAAAGAACGTGGGGAAAAAGCGAAGTAACCCGAGGAAATGCACAAGGATTCAGGCACTTACTGACAAAACGTCGACTCTGCGACTCGAAGCGAGTGAGGATCTCTGTTTCTCGAGCTGATTGCCGAGATATATTCTTGCTCAAGGAAGTTTCCGCGTCATGAAGCCTCTTTCGAAGATCTTCAATGGCGGCAGCATCTTTTTCAGCTTTCTCGCGGGCTCTTTCGCTTTGCTCTAACTTGACAGCAAGAGCGTCAGCACGTTTGTTGGCCTCCGCAAGATCTCCTGGCAAAATACATGACAGTCAAATATCATGACAAAAAGTGGTACACATGCAACAGAGAAAAATAAAGATAATACCTTCCAACTTCTTCGAAAAGTCACGGTACCCGACAAATTGGGTACCAAGACGAATAAACTCCTTCATTAAAGGCTGAAGAAACGACAAAGGAATAAAAAGAAGTCAATATAGCTAATGTAAATTCGACAACACTTAGCAAAAAACAAAGGGGAGATGGAAGTATGAAAAGGTCTGCAACTTACATCATCCAATGAAGGTGTCGAAGAGCTACCAGGAAATTGGATAGGCTCCTTGGATGACTCAACCCTAGCTCTCTTTGGAGGAGAGGTCGGGGGCTCTCAACTGGCGGTGGTTGCACGATGTCCTGTTGGGGAGGCGAAGTTTCATCCCCATCATGCTGAGCTTCAGAAACAACTAAAGTACGCGACGTACTCATTCTAGCAGCCGCGTCAATAGGTTGTTCTTCTTCCTCGTCACCACTACAATAAAATAGCGACAGTATAAGAAGCAAGATAGACAAGAAACATCAAAACAAAAAAGTAAAGAGTAAGGAGTAACTTACGAGCTGACGAGGGCATCAGTATATGGATTAAAAGCTGCCTTCCTATCTGAAGGCTCAGCTTCTTCGGCTTTGGAAGTGCCGGAATCTTTGACTTCATCCCTTTTTCTCTTCACCCTTGGAGAAGCGTGAGGAAGAGAGTGTGTCGAGGCAGTGGCTTCTGACTCAACCGAAGCCGCGGATTTGTGAGAACCCGCGACTTCAGTGGCAGGGCGCGAGCTGCCTTGGTTATCATCGTCGACAAGAGCACGATCTTCAACTTCTCCACCCTCAGGAAGAGGAGGAAGAGAAGCAAGGACGGGGTGATCCTAAGAAAAAGAAAGAGTGTCGACAAAAAGGCATTAATAAGATAGTAGTCGAAAAAAATAAAACTCGAAGAGGCAGTATAGCAATTAAAAAGAAAAATCACCTCGGGAAGGGGATTGGCGCTACTATATGGCGCAATACGGCAAGAAGATGGAACTGAATCCTTCTTGTTGAGCGATGAGATTTTGCGGATAAGCTTTTCAAAATCCTTCAAAGGAAGATCTTTCGAGAGCCTGTCAACATCTTTTTCACCAGCGTATTTCCAGAAGGGGTTTTTGCGCGCCTGGAGAGGCTGCACTCTAGTCCTAAGGAAATAGGCGGTAATCTCAATACCCGACAGTTCCTTGCCGCGGGTGTTCTGTAGCTCATGGATGCGAGTCATCAGCGCCTCTGTCGCCAACTTCTCAGCTTCGGTAGCTTCAGCATCCCAAGAACGGCGGCGAAGGATTTTGGCTTCTCCGTCAAAAGGGGCGATGTTTTCCTCCACTGGATTGGAGCTTTCTTCATGGATATACAGCCACTTCTTCCGCCAACCTTGGACGGAGTCAGGAAATTTGACGTCGAAATATTCGACATCAGAACGAACACAGATAACAACGCCGCCAATGTTGTAGGCGACGTTGTGAGAGCCATTACGGCGGATGCAGAAGATGCGCTTCCACAGAGCCCAATTGGGTTGGACCCCGAGGAAGCACTCACACAGTGTGATAAAAATCGAGATGTGGAGGATGGAATTGGGCATCAGATGATGCAACTGAAGCCCATAGACAAAAAGGAGACCACGAAGAAATTCTTGGATTGGGGGAGAAAGTCCTCGGATGAGATGGTCAACGAAACTAACCCGATAGTCGATTGGAGGCTTCGGGTAGCTTTCCTCCTTGGGGAACTGGAGCGAGTCCTCCTTCTTGTTGAATCCCATCTTCTTCAGCATGTTGATGTCTTGGGCAGAGATCTTGGATCTCTCCCACTCGGCGCTTCCCAGATCTGTTGTCGTCATCTTCGACTCCGGCGTGCTATGCCTAGTCAAACGGATGCGAGGCAGCATCAATGGACTTGGCGGCGAAGGGCGTAAGAGTGGTTGAGCGCTTGAAGCAATGGGAGCAATGGAGGAGTTGCAGAGGAGGAGCAGAGATGCGGCGCGAGCGAAAGTGCTGAAGGAGGAAGACGATGGCCTTATGTAGTGGTGCGGCGAGTCGACGCAACCGTTGGATGGAAAAATTATGACGCAAATGGCAAACACGTGGACAAGGGGTAAAAATGGATTTTTACTGAGAAGTGAACGGACAGGTGATACAGTATAAGTGCCAGAAAAAGCGGAGGATGTGTGTCCCCCACTTGCGCGACGTGTCAATTGGATAGGAAAATGGGACCCACAAGGCAGAGAGAGAAGCGGTTCTCGCATGTTCCCGATTCAGTAATCGTGGCTATCGTAAGCAATGATGTCACCTTGACAAGAGAAATTTTCGACAAAGACGCTTGACAAGAATTTCGACAGGAAAATATTATTGATTATTTCGGGAGCCTTTGATCAAATACAAGTTTTTGCCCAAATGCTCGGGGGCTACTTCGGAAAAAAGAAATATTCAAGTGTGACAAAATAGAAATGGCGAGAGCCTATGATCAAATACAAGTATTTGTTCATAGCCTTGGGGGCTACTCCCATCGGGAGCGCTGGTCGCGCACCCGATAGATATGAGAAGCTCGAGAAAGAGTAACAATATATTGATAGATGGTATTAATTTGTGGAGCCTACAACCAAGCACAAGTCCTTGGCTGTAGCCTCGGGGGCTACTCCCATCGGGAACGCTGTTCGCGTGCCCGATGAATTTATACAAAAATATAGAGAAAGGAAAAAAAGAAGTGAATATATTTCGAGTTATACATATAACTCTACATATACCCCATCGGGAACACAAAAATAAGTCATCAAATATGACTGAATAAAATGTGCTATTCCAACAGCCAAAAAGCACTCGACAATATATTCTCAGAGCGCTAAAAGTCGCGAATAATCTCTGAATGCCGCATAACTTTGCGAAGGTAAGACCCCAGATCCGTTCTGAGCGGCGTAGCACCGTCTCTGACGTCGGTTTGCTACTTTTTTCCGTATCAATAGATACGAAGAAAAATTCTAACGGACGCGTTAGGTACCCGATAAAATATGACTGGGACTCGACAGAATGGTAAGACCTTAAGCGGCGCCTGTCGAAGTTTACACCAGTATCCCGAGATCATGTCCAGGGACGTGATCTTGAAGTAGGTTTTTGCGGATTGCCACTAGAGCAGTTAACTAGTACCTGATCCGTCAGATGAACTAGCCCCAACTACCGTTATCCCTGTACAATATAGAATTGCATATTTAAAAGATATGTGATAAATTCGGTTAATGGAACGAATATAAAGTTGGAGATTTTCCATGATTCTGCGATTCAAGCAAAATCTCGGGGGCTACTGACATAGGCATCCCCAATGGGCCTGCCGAAGATGGTACCCGGGGTTTATTAAAGGCCCATGACCCGAAGAATAAGAAGATTCGGAAGCCCAATATATTATTAAGGAAAGCTAGAATTGTATTAGGAAAGGATACTTGTAATCTTGCGGGATGGGTTAGAAACCCTCCCGGACTCTGTAAACTTTTGTATTACGAAACCCTCGGCTCCACCTCCTATATAAGGGGGAGTCGAGGAACAAAGAAAGGACCGAACTCTATTGTCAACACAACCCTAGTTTCATATTCGTCAAGCACTTTTCGGCTGACACCTTCGAGATCTACTTGCCCTCTACATCTAACTAAACCCTAGTCTACAATCCGTAGGCATTGACAAGTTAATCCCTTGTCACCAGTCGTTTATGTACGGATTATCGTAAGCTTAACGATGTCACCATCAAGAACAAATACCCCTTGCCGAAGATAGAAGATCTGTTTGACCAACTGACCGGTGCCGTAGTATTCTCGAAGATTGATCTTAGGACTGGATACCATCAATTGAAGATTCGTGCATCGGATATTCCCAAAACTGCCTTTACCACCAGATATGGATTGTACGAGTACAATGTCATGTCATTTGGATTGACCAATGCCCCCGCTTATTTCATGAACGTCATGAATAAGATCTTTATGAACTTTCTGGATAAGTTTATTGTCGTTTTCATCGATGACATTCTAATCTACTCCAAGTCCGAAGAAGAACATGAGCAACACCTAGAAGCTGTCCTGGATACCCTTAGGGAGCATAAGCTGTATGCTAAGTTCAGCAAATGTGAGTTTTGGCTGAAGGAAGTAGGATTCCTGGGACATATCTTGTCTGCAGGAGGAATTGCCGTAGATCCCGCCAAGATCAAGACTGTTGCAGAATGGAAAGCCCCAACAACCCAGACCGAGGTCCGCGCTTTTCTTGGATTAGCCGGATATTACCGCAGATTTGTAGAAGGCTTTTCGAGCATCGCTCGACCAATGACCCAATTGCTGAAGAAGGACAAGAAGTTCGAATGGACGGACAAATGTGAAGAGAGTTTCCAACAACTCAAGCTTAGACTGACCTCAGCACCAATTCTGATTATGTCGGACATCACCAAACCCTTTGACGTCTACTGTGATGCATCCAAGATTGGTCTTGGATGTGTGTTGATGCAAGAAGGCAAGGTGATATCTTATCTGTCCCGGCAACTGAAGCAACATGAGCAGAATTATCCAACCCATGACCTCGAGCTCGTAGCTGTAGTTTTAGCACTAAAGGTATGGCGTCATTACCTCATGGGTAATCGCTGGGAGATTTATTCGGATCACAAGAGCCTGAAGTATATCTTCACACAGAAGGAGCTGAATATGAGGCAAAGAAGATGGTTAGAGTTGATCAAGGATTATGATATGGAAATTCACTACCACCCCGGCAAGGCCAATGTGGTAGCAGATGCGCTGAGTAGACCGCCGTGTCAGTTAAACTCAATGATAGCAGAAGAACAACCTAGCCTATACCAGGAGTTTGAGCAGTTTAGAATGGAGCTAGTTAGCGAAGGATTCCTAGACAGCATAGAGCTACAACCCACCTTGATTGGTCAGATCAAGGAAGCTCAGAAGGGAAATGCCAGCATTGATGGAATCAAGACCCAGATAGCCACAGGAAAAGCACCAGGATTCACCGTAGATGAAGAAGGAGTTCTTTGGTACAACGGACGCCTATGTGTACCGTCAGACTTAGAGCTGAAGCAAGTCATCCTGAAGGAAGCCCATGACACCTTATACTCTATTCATCCCGGAGGTACTAAAATGTATCAAGACCTGAAGGAACAATTTTGGTGGCATGGAATGAAGAGGGAGATTTGAAGCTACATCGCCAAGTGTGACATCTGTCAACGAGTCAAGGCGGAACATCAGCGACCCGCAGGACTGCTGCAACCACTACAGATTTCAGAATGGAAGTGGGACTCTGTAGGAATGGACTTTATCACAGGTTTGCCCAAATCAAGCAAAGGAAATGATTCGATATGGGTAGTTGTCGATAGATTGACCAAGGTAGCCCATTTCATCGCCGTCAAGACCACCTATCAAGGCCCAAAGTTAGCTGAGCTGTATATCTCCAGAATAGTCGCCCTGCACGGAACCCCGAAGTTGATAGTGTCAGATAGAGGATCACAATTCACCTCAAGATTCTGGCAGAAAGTGCATGAAGGACTTGGAACTCGCCTGAATTTCAGCACCGCCTATCACCCGCAGACCGATGGACAGACCGAGAGAGTCAACCAGATACTGGAGGACATGCTGAGAGCATGTGTACTGGAATATGGATCCAAGTGGGAAGACTGCTTGCCTTACGCAGAATTCTCTTACAACAACAGTTACCAAGCCAGTTTGCAAATGGCCCCCTTTGAAGCCCTATACGGAAGGAAGTGTCGTACCCCCCTGAATTGGTCGGAAGTCGGAGAAAGCCAAGTCTTTGGACCTGACGTTCTTCGTGAAGCTGAAGAGAAGGTGCACAAGATCCGCGAATACCTCAAGACGGCGCAATCAAGGCAGAAGAGTTACGCCGACAAGAGACGCCGAGAGATGACCTTCGAGATCGGAGATTTTGTCTATCTCAAGGTATCCCCCCTGAAAGGAATGCAGAGATTTCAGCTGAAAGGAAAGCTTGCACCCCGATATGTCGGACCCTTCAAAGTTCTGAGTCACCGAGGCGAAGTATCTTATCAACTGGAGTTACCAGAAGAAATGTCGGCTGTGCACGACGTATTTCACATCTCACTCCTCCGGAAGTGCCTTGAAGTTCCCGAGAAGACCGAAGTGTTCAAGAACATCGATCATCGATCGGTGGATATCAACCAAGACTTGACGTACCGCGAAGTGCCGATTCGCATTCTGGAGGAAGCTTACAGAACCACCCGCACCCGAAGCATCAAGTTTCTGAAGATACAGTGGAGCAATCATACCGAAGACGAAGCCACCTGGGAGCGAGAGGAAGACATGAAGAAAGAATACCCATATCTCTTTAGTACCTAATTTTCTTTAAGATCTCGGGACGAGATCTTTTGTAAGGGGGAAGGGTTTGTAACATCCCAAATTTCAAATAAAAGAGAGAAGAAGAATTTCAGAGATTCAAAATTCAGAACCAACAAAAACTTTTAAATTGCATATAGTGCCCTGCATAGGACTTGTGCATTTTGAGTGATATGCCATGATGTTTGTTTTATTGTTTATGTGATGAACTCTAAAACCCTAAAGTGATCAAGTGAAGATCACCAATCAAATAAATCAAAAAGAGAAAGAAATCAAATATGAATAAAACCCTAAAAACCCTAACATATGGCATATGCCATTTTTGCAAACTTTGACCCTAGACCCATTTGATCTTCACCATTACTTGCAATATGATATTAAAGAGTTATTAAAACTTTGGGAATCAAAGAAACACCATTTAAACCAAATCCAAAAATCAAAATATGCTCACATAGAATAATGGTCATTTTTGACAATTACAATCTGGTCACCACTTTGAGCCTCTATATTTCAAGATTTCTAAACTAAACAAATCCCATTCTTTGCATGTCATCCAAGTACACAACAAGGTGAACAACTTATGTAAAGATCATCATACCAAATTCTTTTTGGATCAAAAGTTATGAGCAAGCAAAGAGGAGACTTTGAAACTTTGGCAAGATCATCACTTTGCCAATTTTGATCAAACCAGGCCACTTTCTGCTCACCACTTGACCTAGCCATGATCCCTTGACCCTACCCTACCTAGCCCATGCAAGGAGACACCATGGACACGACCAAAACATGGCTGGCCATGGCCATGCCGACCACGTTCCCCATCGACGGCCACCACTCTCTCCCTGCCTCTCCAGCCCACGCCACCTTGCCAAACACGTCGCCCATGATCGCCGGAGATCGCCTGTACCCGCCGTTGAACGGAAGGACGATGACACGACCCGGACGGAGCGCGCCCAGTACGCTCCAGGTACGCCGCCAACGGCATGGCGACGTCACACGTGCACGGATGCGCGCGACACGGGCACGCGTCGTCCGCCGTACCTCGTCGTACCCCGACCACGTCCACGCGCCCTGGTACTTGTCTCGCCACGCGGAGCTCGCCGGACACGCTGCCGTCACCCCCTAGCGCCTACGGTCACCGGCGAGGACAAGACCGCCCACCACGGCCGCGACAGTACGCGCACGGCCCCGACCACCGTACGCCTCGCATTAACGCACCGCGGACGCTAGGAGATTCGCCGTACCATCATGATCGCCGCTGCGTCATCGCCTAGCTCCCTAGCTCGCTGGAGACGCCGCGCCCATGATGACCCGCACCATGCCCCGCAGCACCCCCTCCCTCCTATAAATAGAGGCCTTCTCAGAGCAACCCCAGCACACCACCATGACCACCATTCTCCACCGCTTCTCCTCGCACCGCTAGCCACCTCAATCGTCGCCGGAGCAAGCTCAATCGAGCGATCGGAGCCGCGGAAGCCCTGGTGCAATCACCGTCGACTGGAGCCTCCTCGAGCGACGCCACTGCTACAGGCTGCCTCGCCGTCGTCCACAACGTCATCACGCACACTGCCAACCCTAGCTGGAGCCACGGTGAGCTCTCCGACCCCCTGCCGCCGCCGTGCCAGTGACCCAATCTCGCCGGAGACGACGATGGCCCTGTGCCGTTCGATCTCGTTCTAATCCAACGCACCGCAATGCTTCATACCGTTTCGGGTTTAAAGAGCCGCTGACATGCGGGTCCCACGCTGTCAGGCGGCCCACTCGCACTGGATGCGTTGTTGGGCTGAGCAGGCCGTTAGTTTGAAAACCTGGCCCGTTAGCGTTTCCCGCCGGCCCTTTTATTTAAATCTTGTTTAAATAAATTCAAACCAATTTCAATACTGGCCCTGACTTTGAAATTAAATAGAATCTGTTTGGCTTGGCCAAATTTAACAAATTTTATATTGTTGGAAAGCCACTGAAAAGTTCTACAACATGCCACTAGTCTCACCTCGAGATCTGTTGTGAAAATAATGTGACAAAAAGATTAAATCAGGAACTTTTGCATATTCAAATAAATATTAAAAATCAACCAAAAATGATATTTAGTTAATTCCAACTCTAATAGCTCACATTAAACTTACACTAATTGTTTCTGCAATAAAATGGTGTGGTCACTTTGGATGATCATGGCCTAGTTTAAATAATGGACAATATGGCTAGTTTACTTAAGTGATATTGTCCAAAACTAATATGGAAATCATATGAAGTATTTTACTTCATTTAAATCTTGTCCCAAGTGAATTCATGAGAGGTTTGAACCCCTGGTCAAACACTCTTAGATGAAATACTTGAGATTTAAATCATTTGTAGAATTATTAAATGGTATGAGGTGGTCTACCTCATTTAAATCATTTTCTCAAATGATGATAAGGAATGGTTGACTTAGGTCAATATAAGTTCATATATTATTGGTTGAGAAATTAAATCTTAAGAAGATTCAATGAGAGGAAATTATTTTCCTCAAGAACTAATGCACCTAATTGTGTTATGTGTATGCTTAGCATAGTTTGTGTGAAATAATGATGTGCTTAGTATAGCTCTTGAGCTTGCTTAGTGATTGTACCTCGTATTCAAATTTAGACGCTAGCACCGGAGAATACCAGGAAGAGGAAGGATTCTACCAAGAGGAGGAAGAAGAGAACATTGAGAACTACCAAGGCAAGCTAATACTCTTGCAAAGTGCAAAACCTCTTTGGGGCAAGGCACCATGATTCTTATCTTTCTTAACACAAGCCTATCACAAGTTTTTACCATACAAGTTTTACTTGTTTATTTCCAAGAGTTACTGGGATAAGTTAACTTGGTCTAGGTGAGTAAGATTACTAGAGTAGCAAAGTTAGTCTCAAGCTAGCCAAGCAATATAGCACCCCTCATGATTAGTGCTAGTGCTAAAATACTAAAACTTGACTACTCTAGATGGGAACATATGACTTGTTGAATTTGAAACCTTGGAATGATGAATCATTCCATTGAATGATTTCAAGTTGAATGTGAACAAGAGAAGATAGTGATTTTTGATATAAACCTGATATTGGTTTGAATGCGATACCTTTCCAATTTTGAGTACCCCCACAATACCTGATTATGGGTAGGGCTTAACTGGAAATTTATACACTTTAGTATGGGTTCCCTCTGAACACACATCATAGGGGTTATGCCGAGGCTGCCTCCGTTGTTGAGAAATGATGTGAATTGAGGTGAAGTGTACGGCCAAGCCCTGTGCAGTTCCCAGGTTAACAGTTGGTTTTCACTGGGAGGCCAAGCTCATGGGGAGAGGTGCTCATACTAGGGTTTGTAAATGAAAGGTTATAGTTGATGATCCGCGTACTGTGCTACGATGATTCGGGGTAATCCCGACGGATGAAATCAAATGTTGTGGCACAAGTGTGCAACCTCTGCAGAGTGTAAATCTATTCGAATAGCCGTGTCCACGGTTACGGACGGTTGGAAAGGCCATACAGTTTCCGGTGTCAGATTTTGAAAATATTGATGAAATGAATGGTGATTTGGTGACTTGTTGAATTACAACAAATGTTGTGGGAATGACACTAATGTTCCCACTTGAGTTAGTTAGCACATGAATAAGTCTTTTATTCAATACTTGTGAACTAAAACTGGCTTTATGCAAATTAAACTAGAGCTTAGCACCCCTTACTCAAGTTGTTAGCACTTACCTTAGTGTTAGTTTGCAAGTACTTAAAGTACTTACGGCTTTGTCCCTGGCTATTCAAATGGCCAGAGTATGAAGATGAACAGAACTACCAAGGAGATGACCAGCAGGACGCCTACGACAACTAGGAGTTTTTCTGACGTCAAGCGTTGGCCTGTGGACTAGAGAGTCCCTTTATCTTTACGCTTCCGCTATGAACTTGTGTTTGTTCGTTGATCGATAGATCAACTATTTGTGTAATATGGATCATGTGATTCAAGTTGTAAGATAATATGGCTTGTAATAAATGATGACTGTGATATTCGACTATTATGCCTCGCAACAACACTATTCCTGGGATTGCGATGAATGACATAATAGGCATCCGGACTTAAAAATCCGGGTGTTGATAAAAATCCTAGACCTCGCGGTCTCGACGGCGGCGGAGCGGTGCGTTGTTACCCTCTTAGGGGCATCAGCATGGGGTCCCGACTCAGCTCGGTCTCGTGGCAATGTCTCCGGTAGCAAGTTTGGGTTTTCCGTGTTTTTTTTTTCTTTTTTTTCTTTGATCTACTTTCAACTAAGAGGATCTCATCTCCACCTTTTATCAGTTCACCCGTTGCTGTTTTATTATAAAGCAAGGTGAAACCCATTTCGAGTACCTAAGTAGGTGAGTCCCGGTTTTCAATCTGTCAGTACGTCTCAAAAAGAGCTTCTATACGGCAAGGTTTTACACAGCTAGTGTCATAAACAAAGGCTAGACCTCGACCCCTCTCATTCTTGATGATCATATTGTCGAGAATCACACAATTCGTGATGATATTTGTGAGAGAATCTTGTCCTAGAACCATTACAGTCAACTCCCTGTTTCAGATACCATTAAGCAAAGTTTTGGTTTTATTTTACGACAGTTACTTCAACAGTTCATAGCCGACATTAAACTACTAAACCACAGCCTAACCCGTCTAACATATGACCCGGCATGGTTAGAAATCAGGGCATGCAGCGGATACTAGCTGATTATTTGGTATACAAAGTTTCGTACAGATCACAGAGACAAATAAACACGGACACACAACCCAAAGAGGCAAAGACAATCCCGACAGCATTATCATAATCCTCTGACATGAACTCATCACCGCTCTAGAGCATGCCAACATTGGTACGATGCAAACCTGTAGCTTTTGAAAAGAATCAGCAAGTCACTGCCTTAGTCTTCTGGAGCATACAAAACCCTCCCGGCCAACCTGCTGTGCACATAAAATTTCATATCTATTCCTGATCTGGAGAAGCTTTGTAACATCTGGCATAACCCCTTGGCCTTGCTTTCAGTAATCGAGTGATGAAAGGATATTGTCATCTTTTTTAGCGCTGTTGCCCAACTGAATAACCGTTGCACAAATTCGCCTTCACGTTCAGTTCCTGACAGTTCACTGATTTCTACTTCTTGGAGGCCATCCAGCACAAGTTCCTCCGTTTTCCACATTGTTTGTTGGTCACAAATGCATCCCGATGAGCATGGAGTATGCGCCTGAAGTGAAGGGGGTATCAAGTCGGTAAGATGAAAAAAAATCGCTTGATGACAAAAAGGAGACAGAGCTATAAATTATCAAACTGCCTGAGTACTTCAAAATGTGCATCAGCAGAATTAACAAAAGAAATAGACCGGAAATTAGTTTGAAGCCAGCCTATCGCAGAAAATAAGCTTTGTTCTGTACAAATAGAAAGTGGTATCACAAACATTACCATAGAAGTTACAAAAAATCTTAGGCGTGACAATGCCAAATTTGACATTTGGACTTCGCTATCAATGGAACCCTCTTACACAATGCATGCTCTATGAGCTTAGTAAAATAATCTCCAAGTCCTGGCTTTTAACTGTGTTATCAAAATTGAGTCTATCAAGAAATAAGCGGCATACATATTGGCATACTTCAGAAAATTAGGACACCACTCTGTTAAACTTGAAGAACACAGCATTATCGCTAGCAGAATATGAGCCAGATTTTTTACACACGTGAAGTTTGGATGCGAAGTATCAGTATCAAAACAAGCAACTAACGCCTAGAGTAAGGCAATTGGCGGTCGATCCTAGGTTTCCCAATACATGCAAATGCACATTACTTGATGTGAATTCCCTGGTGACTCAAGTATTATCTGAATGGTAAAAGAAGGAAGAAACAAATTAAGTATAGTTTACCTCTAAGTATTTTAGTGCCAGCTTTCTTACACCAGTACAGACTCTGAGAATGTGGAACGAGCTGGCTCCAACGGAATGTCCTTTTGACATCACAGGCAAACACAATAATGTAATGTCAGGTAGTTTTGTCATGTCTTCCATCAAGTATCGATTGTTACCTATGGCCTGTAGATCCACAGGATGTAAAGAAAAGGATTACATGAAGAATTTAATGTCCAGGAGCCTTGTCATGTGTTCCATCAAGGTTTGTAGGTAAATTGCAAAAAGAGAGTAAAATATATCACAGTTGAAAAGTTCATCGCCCTCTTGGATAACGAATATACTAGTGCAGCACTGGCGGAGCTTCCTTAGGGCAAAAACCGGGCCATGGCCCGCCCAGCCCAGGTGAGAAAAAACGTATACCTATACATCTCCGTGTAAAGCCCACTAAAGCATTCATCCTTGTCGCATCCTTTTCCTCCTTGATTCTTCTCGAGCGCGGCGGAGTAGCAGGTAGACTGCCGGAGAGGCTTGATCCGGCAACGGTACAGCAGGAAGTAGCGCGTACGTGCTGGCGCCTGCTGCCCAGGCCTCATCCCAGATCTGCAATTATCAGGCAAACAGCAGACGCATGCTGGCAAGCAGCCAGAAAAACTTGCAGCGGGCGATTCGGAGACCCAGTCTAGAAACTCTCATCTCCTCTAGTCCACTATTTTCTTTAATTTTTCTGCTGCAGCTCGGCAGCTGCTCCAATTCTTCCCAATGCGCATGACACAAGTGACAGGTTACTCACTTTTCCGAAATCACTTCACAGCAATATCATTGCAACTTGATCGGTAGCAATACCAAATTCCCTAGGCTGTAGCAACTAAATTATCTGTTAACAATTTGGTAGCACAAATAATTGATCTGTTTTTGTTTACAAATTGCAATTTAGGTGGGCAATGATAGTCAGAAAAGAATTGATTTAATTTTGGAGGAATTCTTTGTGCTCTGTTTTAGTTTGGCCCGTCCAAGATTTTTTTTCAAGCTCCGCCACTGTAGTGCAGCAGTACGTATCTTTAATCACAATTACCCAAAGGCAGAAAAAAATGCACTCTAAGAAGACGGAGATCGGGCAGGCTCATGTTCATCGCACCTATGTTTCAGAGATTTGAGCAAATTAAAGCATAAAAACTGAACTCACCGAATTATAGAGCAGCGGGATGGTTAGACTGTGCACAACCTTGAACTGGCCCAAAAAACTGAGGCAATCACGGTTGGGTTTAAAGTCATCTGGTCCATATACAAGAAAAATGCCAGTGCCGAGCCGTTGTAGGTGTGGCATCTCGCCAAGCTGGACGGAGCATGGATCATAGGCATCCCTCCATTCGAGCAACACCAGCTGAGGGGCTGAGATGTTGGCAACCGGTTGATTCGGATTCCGAAAATTCAGAAAGCAGAAGGCCACTCTTAGCTCTTCGAGCGCCGGTGCCACAACAGTGAGCTGCTGCAAACCGTCTAGATTCATCAGCTCCAGTTCCAGGAGGGACTCAGAGCTGATGGTGAATTTGTCAACACCCGAGGCGTCATGGATGGCGAGTCTTTGTAATGACGGGCACAAAGGCGATGAGAAAACGTCGCCGAGCACACACGGAGCTTGTAGCCGGAAGTTATCCAGGTGGAGATCGGTGAGCCGGGCGGCTATGCCAGAGGCCGGCACTGCGACGCGAAGGAACCCTAGCTGGAGGGTGACCGAGGTGGCATTCTCGAAGCACGGCAGCTCGAAGGCGCCTCTGTCCCCGGCCTCATCCCTCACGATGTCCGGCGACGCAATGTTGATGAAGGTCAGATCGCCGGAGAGGCGGCGGGCGGCGATGGGGATCCACGCCGCCACGAAATCGGCATGGGCGTCCCTGGCGAGGACGCGGAGGCAGTGGAGGGCGGGCGCCTCATGGGCGGCGAGGACGGCCCGTATGGTGTCTGGGTCGGTGTCGGGGGGAAAGTGGAGCCCCGGGAGGAAGGCCCAGAGGCGGCGCCAGCGGCTGGAGAGGACGCTGGTCCGAGCGGAAACGTCGGCGTTGCCGAGCCTGAGCAGGATGTGGATGAGAATATCGTCGGGCAGCGCGCTGAGGAGGTCGCCGCCGCCGCCATCGGAGAGCTTGGCTCGCTTGGTGGCCGGCTCCTCGTCGGCGTGATCCATGGAGGAGGGGTTTGGCGCCTCTCACATCGGGCTCAAGCTCGCGGGGGGGCGGTTGTTCGCGGGGGGGGTTGGGGCGGGACGGGGTGGGGACTCGGGAGACGGGAATGGGGTTCACGTGAATGGTGTGATGTTTTTTGGTTAAGGGTTTTTTCTTCAGTGTCCTTTTCTCTTTTAAAAAAAACAGGGAAATCGCAGGCTTTAAAAATTGTTCAAGTAGTCAAAATTAAAATTTTCAAGTAGTCAAAATTCAAAATAATTTTAAAAAAGGGAAATCCAGCGGCTGAAAACACATTGTTCAAGTAGTCAAAATTAAAAATAATTTAAAATTTCGTACCAAAATGTCTGAAACACGGCTTGATAAAACACACTAGATAGTGTTGACGAGCAAAGTTACAATCAAAATCTGAAAAGCTACTACTCATAATATTATTTGACAATTTTGTTCCAAGTTGTAGGTGAAATTTGAATCTAAAACTATGTAACGTAGAAAAAAAATTGTATCAATGTGCTAAATTACTTTAGATTTTCTTTAAAAATTGCATGGTATTTGCTTTATAATTCGAGCGTACCAGCCCAGTTGACCCACAGGAGTAACATTTTTTATAAACTGGCCAATGAGCTCATCCTCCGCCTCGACGTGGCTATGGAGTCTAGGGCGCTCTCCACGGAAAGAAAGGGGGTTTCGTCGGCTCCTCAAACGCAAGTTGTTGGGGCTAGCGTCGCTTGAGCGCACTATCGCGCGGCAGAGGTCGATGATCACGTGGCTTGCATAGGGGGATGCCTGCACCAAGTTCTTCCATATCCACGCCAATCACCGTAGGCGGAAGAACTTTATTGCTCACCTCAAAGTGGATGGTGTTCTGAAGGCCGAGCAGGAGAAGAAGGCCAATGCAGCTGATGCCTTCTATTTCAACTTGCTCGGTACGGCGCCGGAACGTGAATTCTCCCTCGACCTTGACTTTCTGGGGGTTCGATCCCATGATCTCTCGGAGCTGGATCGACCGTTCACCGAGGAGGAGGTTTGGGCGGTGGTACGCTCGCAGGAGTTGGACAAAGCCCCGGGGCCGGATGGCTTCTCCGGGAGATTCTATATGGCATGTTGGCCCATCATCAACACGACGTGATGGAGGCCTTCCGGTTCTTGTGGGAGGGCGACTTCAGGGGGTTACACGTGGCCAACCAGGCCATGGTTTCCCTGCTCCCCAAGCGGTCCGACGCCGTGGAGGTCAAGGATTTCAGCCCCATCAGCTTGATTCATAGTGTGGCGAAGCTCATGGCCAAGGTCCTCTCCTCTCGCCTTGTGCCTAGGATGCCGGAGCTGGTTGGCCCGCAACAGAGTGCCTTCATCTGTGGGCTTTCTCTCCATGACAACTTTCAACTGGTGCACTATACGGCTCGGAAGCTCCACGCGCTCAAGCGGGATGCCATCCTCCTCAAGTTGGACATCACGAAAGCCTTCGACACTGTGGATTGGGCCTTCCTCCTCGAGGTTATGGCCAAGTTGGTCTTCGGCCGGAAGTGAATCTCGATGGTGATATGGGGTTTCCCGATATTCTCAGTAAGCGACGGTGGTGATGATGAACACACAATGAACACAGCGGAGATAGTACGATGAGGAGGTGGAGATAACTTGTATGACGCCGACGAAGTCTCTCGATCAATCCCTGTTGCCAATGCAACAACTCTCAACCCTGCGAGATATTCACAACTCCACACACTTGCGCACGTAGCCGCCGACCACGAAGCGGTAAGTTGCAACCATCTAATTCCCAATGGAATAGCAGGTCACACAAGACTTTCGGTAGCAAACACCAAATCAATGCAATATGGTGTAAGAATTCGATAGAGTTGCAAACCAATAACCTATGAACTAGGGTTTATCTTAAACGTGGTCTAAACCTAATTTGGGGGAGTCCTGGGCACTTATATAGAGGTTCAGGACAACCACGGGTCGAAAAGATACATAGAAAACCGACCCAGATTGGATCTGGTCGAGACAGACTCGGACTCGGCCGGTCTGGAGGCCGGTCGACCGGGCTTGGGACCGGCCGGTCCGGTTTGGACCAGGCCTGGGACCGAATCATGACCAGGCCAAGGTGGTGTCACGCAGTACACCCGCCCCGGATGGCACCAGTGCAGGTTCCGGTCGGAACCGGGCTCACCTGGCGTGGGGGCCGGTTGGACTGGGCCTGTGACCGGATCGGCCGGCGTGGTGGCCGGTTGGACCGGGCGTGGCACCGGCCTGGACAGCTTCTTCTTCCTCCCTCGCGCATGCCTCCCGCTCCTCCCTCGCGCGTCCATGGGATGTCTTCATGTCCAGCTGCATGTCCAACTTCACGTCTAGCTGCTCCTCTTCTCCTCGTGCGATGCTTGCTCCCTCTTCATACCTGATCATACATAAGTAATAGGACTTAGACAGTATAAAGTTCTCATCGATCAAAGTATCACTTAGGAACAAGTTCACCTGTTGTTTGAGTAGCTTCACACGAGCCCTTGTAATGGGTCCAATCCTGACTTCATTGGACTTGAGCTTCACAGCAGCATCATCTTCATCTTGCAATGACGGAGGTAGTAGTGTAGTAGGGATGTCCTCATCATCCCCCCCCCTTCAAAAGGCGTCGACCTCGACGCTCCAAGGTCTTCTCCGTCATATGGTGTCAAATCAGCCACATTGAAAGAATTGCTGACACCAAAATCATCTATTGGAAGATCTATAGAGTATGCATTATCATTGATCTTGGCAAGCACTTTGTAAGGACCAGCACCACGAGGAAGCAACTTGGACTTCCGTAGCTTCGGGAACCTATCCTTGCGAAAATGTACCCAGACCATATCACCAGGCTTGAACAACATCTCCTTGCGCTTCTTGTTCACCCTTGCAGCATTGCTCTTGCCTTTCTTCTCTATCAACTCTTTATTCTCTTCTCATGAATCTTTTGCACAAAATCTGCCCTCTTTGATGTCTCCATATTGACTCTCTCATGTATGGGTAGAGGCAACAAATCAAGTGGAGTAATGGGTTTGAAACCATACACCACCTCAAAGGGACACAACTCTGTGGTAGAATGTACTGCCCTGTTGTAAGCAAACTCCACATGCGGCAAACAATCTTCCCACTCCTTCAGATTCTTCTTGATCATGGATCTCAACAGTTGTGATAATGTTCTATTCACCACCTCAGTTCGACTATCAGTTTGGGGATGACAAGTAGTACTGAAAAGTAGCTTTGTCCCCAACTTTCCCCAAAGTGTCTTCCAGAAGTAGCTCATAAACTTCACGTCACGATCAGAAACAATAGTCTTCGGGACTCCATGTACACGTACAATCTCCCTGAAAAATATGTTAGCAATATGCGACGCATCGTCGCTCTTGTGGCAGGCAATAAAGTGTGACATCTTAGAGAATCTATCCACTACCACGAATATAGAATCATGGCCTCTCTTAGTACGCGGCAAACCAAACACAAAATCCATACTAATGTCTTCCCATGGTGTAGTAGGTGTCGGTAAAGGAGTATACAAACTGTGAGGCTTCACCTTGGACTTGGACTTGTTGCAAGTAATGCATCTCTTCACATATCTATCCACATCCCGCCTCATCTTTGGCCAATAAAAGTGGTCAGCTAGCATGAGTAGCGTCTTCTCACGCCCAAAGTAACCCATCAAACCTCCAGCATGAGATTCCTGCAATAAGAGCAAAAGCACAGATGATTCTGGAACAAATAGTTTGTTAGCTCTAAACAAGAACCCATCATGTATGTGATATTTCTCCCATGCTTTACCAATAGCACACAAGCGATATGGTTAAGCAAAATCATGACCAGTAGCATACAAATCACATAGTACTTCTAATCCAGAAATTTTAACATCAAGTTGAGTTAATAGTATATTTTTCCTAGATAGAGCATCAACAACAATATTATCTTTTCCCTTCTTATGCTTAATAATGTATGGAAAAGACTCAATGAACTCAACCCACTTAGCAAGACTCCTATGCAAAGTAGATTGGGCTTTCAGATATTTTAAAGCTTCATGATCAGAATGTATGATAAATTCTTTTGGCCACAAATAATGTTGCCAAACCTCAGGAACTCTAATTAAAGCATACAATTCTTTATCATATATAGGATATTTCAACTTAGCACCAGAAAGTTTCTCAGAAAAATATGCAATTGGGCGACCCTCTTGCATCAACACACCACCAATTCCAATACCACTAGCATCACATTCAATCTCAAATTGCTTATTGAAATCAGGAAGTGCAAGCAACGGTGCAGAAGTTAACAATCTTTTCAGTTCATCAAAAGCATGATCTTGGGCTGCGCTCCACTCAAAGACAACACACTATTTAGTCAATTCATTCAAAGGTGCAGCAATAGTACTAAAATTGGGCACAAATCTTCTATAAAACCCAGCAAGACCATGAAAACTTCTTACTTGACTCACATTCATGGGAGTAGGATAATTTTGAATTGCTTCAATCTTAGACACATCTACTTCTACTCCATGCTTAGAGACAACATAACCCATAAATATGACCTTATCTTTGCCAAATGTGCACTTCTCAAGATTACCATAGAGTTTACTATCACGCAACACTTGCAAAACATGTTGAATATGTACAGTATAATCAGATTCATTGCGGCTGTAGATTAACATATCATCAAAGTACAGAAGCACAAACTTGCCAATAAAATCACGCAAAACATGGTTCATCAGTCTCATGAAAGTGCTAGGTGCATTAGTTAAACCAAAAGGCATTACTAACCACTCATATAAACCAAATTTTGTTTTAAAGGTTGTTTTCCATTCATCCCCCTCTTTCATCCTAATTTGACGATAACCACTACGCAAATAAATTTTAGAGAGAACAGCAGCACCACTCAATTCATCTAGCATATCCTCTAAGCGGAGAATATGATGACGATATCGAATAGTAATGTTGTTGATCGCTCTACAATCTACACACATGCGCCATGTACCATCTTTCTTAGGAACTAGAATAACAGGAACAACACAAGGACTAAGGCTTATGCGAATATAAACTTTGTCGAGTAGCGCTTGTACTTACTTATGTATCTATTTCGTCTCTTCGGGGTTCGTCCTATATGGCGCCTTATTGGGCAGTGAGGCGCCGGGGATTAAGTCTATTTGATGCTCAATACCACGCAATGGTGGCAATCCTGCGAGCACCTCCTCCGGAAACACGTCGCTGAATTCCTGCAAAACACTAGAAACACCAAGAGAAATAGGGGTCATGTCGTCAGAAACCAAAACCTCACCCTTGTACATGAGCACAAGAGGCCTAGCTGTAGGATCCTCACTAAACTCTCTCATATCTTCTTTGGTGGCTAATGTAACTAAGGAATTCACTCTCTCACTTTTCGTTATATCACTCACGGTATTACAATTCTCTCGCCTATCTAGAGGTGCATCCTCCAAGTGTACTTTAGTTTTCTGACGAGATTCATTGACAATTTGCTGTGGTGACATAGGTTGTAAGTTAATTTTCTTGCCCTTGAACTCCAAGTGATATGTATTGGCGTGGCCATTGTGTTGCACAGAACGGTCATAGAGCCATGGCCGACCCAATAGTAGGTGACACACCGTCATAGGAACCACATCAAAATCAATGGAATCCTTATACGGTCCAATCTCAAAATCAACACACACCATGTGGTTTACCTTCATCTCACCATTATCACTAACCACTGAATATAATATGGATGCGGGTGCAGTAGATACTTCAGTTTCAGCTTGTCACACAACTCCTTGCTTGCTAAATTACGACAACTCCCGACATCAATAATGACCTTGCAAGCTTTATCAAGACCAACTAGTGCTTTTGTTTGGAACAAATTGCAGCGCTGATTAGATGCACTTGGCTGCACATTAAGAGCACGCTGTGACACAACAATAGTGCGAGCTTCAGACGGAAAAGCATCTACACCATCACTGTCATAATCATCATCTTCTGGAGCATATGGATCAGCATCATCTCCAATCTCATACTCATCATTGTCATTAACGAACATGACTTTGCGGTTCGAACAATCTCTCTTGACGTGATCTTTTCCACCACATGTATGGCAATTCATATCGAGATTTCGCACAGTAGACATGCTAGAGCCACTCGTACTTGCAGCAGGATCGGGCTTCTTTGTGTTGGACACATTGGAGACCGGCTTGCTAGACGAAGTAGGTAAAGGTGCGAAGCGCGAAGATGGCGGCGGCGCCGTAGATGGGGGCGCCCTAGGCGTGTAGCGCCCAACTCCCGTAGCACGACCTTTGATTTGCGCTTCTTCAGCTAAATGTGCTTCAGCTTCTCTTGCATGATGTAGCAGCTCATTCATAGTAGTGTAACTGTGATGACGAACAATGCCTTTGATATCATACTTCAAACCATGTAGGAAACGTTGCATTGTCATCTGAAGTGACTCACAGACACGGCCACGCTGCATAAGCATCTCCATCTCCATGAAATAAGTATCAACAGTCTTACTACCTTGTCTCAAGAGGGTCAACTTATCAAATATAAACCGCAAATAATTAGTGGGAACAAAACGAGCTTGCATAATGGCCTTCATCTCGTGCCATGTAAGAACTGGCAACTCGTTGTCTTCTTGACGAGCACGTGTAACTCCATCCCACCAACGCAATGCATAACCATCAAATTATGAGGAAGCAAGCTTAACCTTCCTCTCTTCAGTATATTCATGTAAGCGCCACAACTTCTCAATCTTTAGCTCCCAAGTGAGTTATTCTTCAACATCAGCACCTCCTTCAAATATGGGTATTGAGAATTTTGGCTTACCCAATCCATCATCTTGCTGTTGTGGAGGGACACGACGAGCTCCGAGTTCAACAAAGTCACGACCACGGTTACCACGTCCTACACCACGACCAGCACCACGCGCTTTATCCTGAAGCTCAGCATCTTCATCTTCCTGTTGTTGTTGTTGTTGTGTCAGATTGTCAACAGCTAGACTCAAAGCTTGAATGTTGCGCTGAATATCCGTCATTTGACCTTGCATTCTGTTGACGATCTCATTAGTAGCATCCAGCTTCTGGGCGACCTCCTGAACGGTCCCCTTAAGTTCTTCATCCTGAGTGCGGAATTCACGTCGCATCTCATTACGAAGAGGTTCTGAAAGTTCAGAGATGGTAAACCTAGAGGGGGGTGAATAGGTTTCTACAGATTTTAATTCTTTCTTTGCAATATTAGGCTTTGCGGAATATAAAGGTAAGCCTAATGCAAACTAGGTGAAACAACCTATATGAGGATACAACTAACTCGAGCACGAAGGCTCTCACAGGCAGTTATATCACAAGTAAGGAGTTCGGTTAGAGATAACCGATAGCACGTGGAGACGAGGATGTATTCCCGTGTTCCCTTCCTTTGCAAGAAGGTACGTCACATTTGGAGGGGTGGAGGTCCCACGAAGGATTCCCCACGCCACGAAGGCTCACCCTATTCTCCGGAGCCTATCCCACGAAGGAATAGCTCACTCACTTGTGGTAGACTTTGAGGTAGCCTCCAAACCTTCACAATCTTGTCAGGAGCAAATCCACAGCCCGGATGTTTCCGGACCACTCTTGCCCACCTAGGGTTTCCAAGGAACCCTAGAGAGCAAGCTTCTTGATGAATACAAGGGGGAATGAGATTTGGCTTGGTAGAACAGTAGATCGGGTCCTCCTCTATCGTTTCCCCAGAGGGATTTGAGTTTGGGTGGAGGAGGAGGGAGATATGAGGCTTTTGGTGTTTCTAGCAATGGAGTATGAGAGAGAGAGCACAAGAACAGCTTGTAGCGTAGTGCCTAAGCTTTCAGAGGTAGGAGAAGGGCTATTTATAGTGTCACTTGAAATATGGCCGTTGCTCACTTGACACATCAGCTTTCTCCCGAGAATCCCGGTCAACCGGACCACAGACCGGAGCGTCCGGCGCAGGGGCCGGTCGGACCGGACCAGGGACCGGACCCACCGGTCCAAACCGGGTGGCAGACTGGACCCCAACCGGAGCCTCGAAATGTCGCGCATTACTCCCTCCGGTTGCAGTCAGCGTAGAGCCCGGTTGGTGCCGGGGCGCCCGGTCGAGAGCCCGGTCAGACCGGGCCAGGGACCGGACCCGCCGGTCCAAACCGGGCGGCAGACCGGATCCCGACCGGGGGCACCTCCGTGTCTTCCGGTACATCGCCCGGAAGGCGTCAGCGTAGGAGCCGGTTGGCGCCGGAGCGCCTGGTCGACCGGGCGGCAGACCGGAGCCTGCCGGCGCACGGGCTGGTCCAACCGGGCCACTGACCGGATTCCTGCTGTAGACCCCTTTTTGATTGTTGTTGAAGTGGGGGGGTCTCCTTTAGCCTTCTTGTTCCTTTGATACACCATTTATGCCTCTTTGGCTAATACCTGAGATTATCTTTACAAACATGTATTAGGCCAAATACTCTAGCACGGTGTCATTGTTACCAAAATAATGGATAAGGGTAAAATACCCTTACAATCTCCCCCTTTTTGGTATACGATGACAAACCGAGCTAGAGTCACATATAGATATTATGATAAGCTCTAAACCTTGATTCCATATAAGATATTACGACAACTCCCCCATAATGTGTGCACTTGGAGAATTTGCGTTTGAATGCAAAGTGCACCATTTGTGGAATATGAGAAGCTCCCCCAATATCTTTAGGAAGCAAGCATGGTATGGACATGTATATCAAGATATATAAGCATAAAGTATGATCATCCTAATAGAGTGATTAAGCATACAAATAGTCATCCATACACGAATTATTCAAAGTAGCAAATGGTTCTTGAGAAAGCAAAGCAAATAAGCACAAGCCATATAAGAATCAAATAAAGCAACACCCATGGCTTGTGACAACCAAAGAACCCCGTGGTCCTAGACTCTACTCTCTTCTCCCCCTTTGGCATCGGAACACCAAAAAGGCGAAGAAAAGAGGAGAGATGTTAGCGCTCCCATCAGTAGAACTCATGCCCAGGGGACAATAAGCCCTCGCCATCATCATCCTCATCCTCATCCTCATCACCTTCATCCTCTTCAGCATCATCAACAGCAGGGGCACGAGCAGTCCTAGGAGGAAGGCCACCAAGAGCATACATGGAGAGGTCGAAGTTCTGGAACATCTCATCAGTAATGGGAGGTATCTCCCAAGCAGGTGCAACCACAGGCTCCATCTCAGGGCCAGAAGGAGGAACAGGGACATTCCTTGCAGCCATGAACTCTTTCTGTCGCATTCGTGTCTCCTGGTTCAAAGCAAGACTTTAGTGTGCAACATCATTGGTGTTCTTGCACATTTGCCACATGCTGGAGAAGAAGCGAGCGGCACCGCGCTTGGGGCGCCGAGAGTAGCTGGAGCTAGCTGCATGATCATGTCGTTCCTTGGAACGGCGCTCAGAAGGCATCATGGCAGGGACTTCCGGACGTGTCCTGAACAGGGAACTTGAATGGTTCCATTGTGATCCTTTGATCTAGCATGTTGTTGGGAGGAAGAACTATCTTGTTGATGAGCCGCTGAACATACTGAGCATAGTTGGGAGTCATGCGGCCCAAAATAGAACACTTCAGCTCACAGTGAATGAGATCACATCCATCAATTTTCCTTATGTTGTCAGGATGGCAATAGTACATCAGATTCAGGTGGTAGTTCCTGACTTCACTGGTGTCGCCTGACTTGCTGATGAGACTCTCACGGAACATCTTGGCAAGTACAAGGTAAGAGTAGTACATCCCAGAGATACTGGGAGGACCAGCTGTAGGGTTCGGCGGATAGCAAAAGGAGATGTCACCTTTAACGGGCCTAGGCCGAGAATGAATCTTGAACCCTTGAGCACGGCCACCACCAAAACCCATGGCTTCACAGAACTGAGTATAGGGGCATGAGTACTTCTCCTTGCCAGTCATCCAAGTCATAGTGCGATCCTCATCATCATGGAAGAATACGGTGCAATGGAATTGACGGACAAGCATGGGACAATAGGTGCCTTCTCTTTGGTCATCATCGGGCTTCAGGCACACAAGATCATATAGTCCCAAACCCTTCAAGGTATCAACCACAAAGCGGTACTTGGTGGCTTCATGCAAGGCAAGCTCTTCAGTGTTGATGGCCTTGGGCATCACAATGACACCATTCTTCATACACTCTCTAGTGTTGTAGAAATCGTCCCATAGGCTTGCTTGAGTCTTGGTCCGGAAGAACCTGTCCCCACCAGTGTAAGTCCGCTGCTCAAAGCGATACGGATTCTCCTTCCTCACACTTTGCCAATCACCAAGATGTGCTGCTCCCACATTATAGTCTAGCACTATTTCCTCATCCTCTTGGGCTGCGTGCTTGTCTTTCCTCTTAGAGCCAACTTTCTTGCGTCTTCCCCCAGCGGAGCTGCCAGTGTCAGTAGTCTGAGGTGCTTTGGAAGGCATGCGGCCGCTAGAACAGCGGGGTGGAGGCACCGTAGGCCTTCCTCTCTTGGCAAGAGTGCCACGTTCTTCACCACTCCAACTATCTGTGAATGAGCAAATAGAGCGAGGATAGCAGTGGGGTAAGTGTACATGTCATCAGTAAATAGGGAAGCCAAAAAGCATAGCATATATCCAAGTGTTTCGATGAGATTATGCGAAGAACTGGGCGATCCAGCGCACAGGCCGGTCCAACCGGACGACAGACCGGACGAGCCGGTTGCCAATCTGGTTGACCGGGCGGCACGCCGGACCGGCCGGTTGAGAGGCCGGTTGACCGAGCCTATGACCGGGTCTGTCGAATTGTGAGGTGTTGCCCAGAATTTCTACCACAAAATCATGCAAAAACTCATAAACTTGAACATAGACTATAGCAATAGAGTGGAATATGTGCATAGTGCTATGAGACACTCTAATGGCATGAGGACTGATACGTCCCAAACGTATCTATAATTTCTTATGTTCCATGCTACTTTTATGATGATACTCACATGTTTTATACACATAATATGTCATTATTATGCATTTTCTGGCACTAACCTATTGACGAGATGCCGAAGAGCCAGTTGCTGTTTTCTGCTGTTTTTGGTTTCAGAAATCCTAGTAAGGAAATATTCTCGGAATTGGACGAAATCAACGCCCAGGGTCCTATTTTTGCACGAAGCTTCCAGAAGACCGGAGGACTTACGAAGTGGGGCCACGAGGTGGCCAGACACTAGGGCGGCGTGGCCCAGGTGCTGGCCGCGCGGCCCTAGCGCGTGGGCCCCTCGTGTGGCCCCCTGACCTGCCCTTCCGCCTACTTAAAGCCTCTGTCGCGAAACCCCCAGTACCGAGAGCCACGATACGGAAAACCTTCCAGAGACGCCGCCGCCGCCAATCCCATCTCGGGGGATTCAGGAGATCGCCTCCGGCACCCTGCCGGAGAGGGGAATCATCTCCCGGAGGTCTCTTCATCGCCATGATCGCCTCCGGATCGATGTGTGAGTAGTCCACCCCTGGACTATGGGTCCATAACAGTAGCTAGATGGTTGTCTTCTCCTCAATGTGCTATCATGTTAGATCTTGTGAGCTGCCTATCATGATCAAGATCATCTATTTGTAATCCTTCATGTTGTGTTTGTTGGGATCCGATGAATATTGAATACTATGTCAAGTTGATTATCAATCTATCATATATGTTATTTATGTTCTTGCATGCTCTCCGTTGCTAGTAGAGGCTCTGGCCAAGTTGATACTTGTGACTCCAAGAGGGAGTATTTATGCTCGATAGTGGGTTCATGCCTCCATTAAATCTGGGACAGTGACAAAAAGTTCTAAGGTTGTGGATGTGCTGTTGCTACTAGGGATAAAACATCGATGCTTTGTCTAAGGATATTTGTGTTGATTACATTACGCACCATACTTAATGCAATTGTCTGTTGTTTACAACTTAATACTGGAGGGGGTTCGGATGATAACCTGAAGGTGGACTTTTTAGGCATAGATGCATGCTGGATAGCGGTCTATGTACTTTGTCGTAATGCCCTGATTAAATCTCATAGTACTCATCATGATATATGTATGTGCATTGTTATGCCTTCTTTATTTGTCAATTTCCCAACTGTAATTTGTTCACCCAACATCTGCTATCTTATGGGAGAGACACCACTAGTGAACTGTGGACCCCGGTCCTATTCTTTACATCTGAAATACAATCTGCTGCAATTGTTCTTTACTGTTATTTGCAAACAATCATCATCATCCACACTATACATCTAATCCTTTGTTTACAGCAAGCCGGTGAGATTGACAACCTCACTGTTACGTTGGGGCAAAGTTCTGTGATTGTGTTGTGCAGGTTCCACGTTGGCGCCGGAATCCCTGGTGTTGCGCCGCACTACACTACGCCACCATCAACCTTCAACGTGCTTCTTGACTCCTCCTGGTTCGATAAACCTTGGTTTCTTTCTGAGGGAAAACTTGCTGCTGTACGCATCACACCTTCCTCTTGGGGTTCCCAATGGACGTGTTAACTACACGCCATCAAGCATTTTTGTTGGCGTCGTTGCCGGGGAGATCAAGACACGCTGCAAGGGGAGTCTCCACTTCCAATCTCTTTACTTTGTTTTTGTCTTGCTTTATTTTATTTTATTTACTGCTTTGTTTGCTCCTTATATCAAAAACACAAAAAAATTAGTTGCTAGTTTTACTTTATTTTTGTCTTGTTCTCTATATCGAAAACACAAAAAAATTAGTTACTTGTATTTACTTTATTTAGTTTGCTTTATTTACTACTGCTAAAAATGAGTAATCCGGAAGTTGAAGTTCGTTCCTTTAAGCAACAAGGGGGAGAAAGTTTTAAAGATGCTTGGTATAGAATTAGCGATGCTCATCATAGGTGCATTAAGAAACACACCACTATTATACTACTTAGGAACTTTTATGTTGGTATCTCTAGCTGGAATAGGTATGTTCTTGATATTCTTGCGGGAGGTAATTTCCTAGGCACTCCTGCTTTAGAAGCTAGTTGCATCATTGAGAGTCTAGTTGGAATACCACCTGTTAATGAAACTAAAATTGAAGTCTCTCTTGAAGATGTCATGAAAAAGTTGGAGGTCATAGAGAAAGATCTCCCAAGTATTGAGACTAAATTGGGAATATTACTTAATAGCACTGATAAGCTTGATAAATCTCTAGGTGGAATTAATGAGAGAATTGCTATTTTAGAAACTTGTGCTACTCATGATAATCGAACCCATAGGATTAGTGAACTTGAAGAAGCTATGGGAACCTTGGGTTCAACTTTTTCTTCTCTCAAGTTTAAGGAGAAAGCTTATGTGGGTAAGGAGCAAAAGTTTATGTATGTCTCTAAAGTGCCTAAACCAAAAAAATATTATTATAGGCCTAAAATTGACAAAGCCCTTAGTACCACTACGGATGGGGGAACTTATGATGTTGATGCTTCATCTCTTGACAATACTTGATTCACACTTTCTGCGCCTAGCTGAAAGGCGTTAAAGAAAAGCGTTTATGGGAGACAACCCATTATTTTACTTCTGCACTTTATTTTATATTTGAGTCTTGGAAGTTGTTTACTACTGTAGCAAACTCTCCTTATCTTTATTTTATTGCATTGTTGTGCCAAGTAAAGTCTTTGATAGTAAAGTCAATACTAGATTTGGACTACTGCGCAGAAACAGATTTCTTGCTGTCACGAATTTCGACCTGCCTCTCTGTAGGTAGCTCAGAAAAATCTGCCAATTTATGTGCGTGATCCTCAGATACGTACGCAACTTTCATTCAATTTGGGAATTTTCATTTGAGCAAGTCTGGTGCCTCAATAAAATCCGTCTTTACGAACTATTCTGTTTTGAAAGATTCTGCCTTTTATTTTGCATTGCCTCTTTTGCTATGTTGGATGAATTTCTTTGTTCCATTAATGTCCAGTAGCTTTGTGCAATGTCCAGAAGTGTTAAGAATGATTATGTCACCTCTGAACATGTGAATTTTTGATTATGCACTAACCCTCTAATGAGTTTGTTTCGAGTTTGGTGTGGAGGAAGTTTTCAAGGGTCAAGAGAGGAGGATGATACAATATGATCAAGAAGAGTGAAAAGGCAAAGCTTGGGGATGCCCCCGTGGTTCATCCCTGCATATTTTAAGAAGAATCAAGCGTCTAAGCTTGGGGTTGCCCAAGGCATCCGTTCTTCATCGACAACTTATCAGGTTCCTCTAGTGAAACTATATTTTTATTCCGTCACATCTTATGTGCTTTACTTGGAGCGTCTGTTTGCTTTTGTTTTTGTTTTTGTTTTTGTTTTTGTTTTTGTTTTTGTTTTTGTTTTTGTTTGAATAAGATCGGATCCTAGCATTCTTTGTGTGGGAGAGAGACACGCTCCGCTGTTTCGTATGAACACATATGTTCTTAGCTTCATCTTTAATGTTCATTGCGAAAGTTGGACTATTTCATTCATTGTTATATGGTTGGAAACGGAAAATGCCGCATGTGGTAAATGGTTTAATGTCTTGAATAATGTGATACTTGGCAATTGTTGTGCTCATATAGATCATATTTAAGCTCTTGCATCATGTACCTTGTACTCATTAATGAATAACTACATAGAGCTTGTTAAAATTTGGTTTGCATGATTGATCTCTAGAGTCTAGATATTTTCTGGTTGAGGTGTTTGAACAACAAGGAGACAATGTAAAGTCTTATAATAGCTACAATATGTTCATATGTGAGCTTTGCTGCACCTTTTATACTTGAGTTTGCTTCAAACAACCTTGCTAGCCTAGCCCTGTATTGAGAGGAATTCTTCTCATGCATCCAAATCCTTGAGCCAACTACTATGCCATTTGTGTCCACCATACCTACCTACCACATGGTATTTCTCCGCCATTCCAAAGTACATTACTTGAGTGCTACCTTTAAAATTTCCATTCTTTTCCTTTACAATATATAGCTCATGGGACAAAATAGCCTTAAAGACTATCGTGGTGAAGAATATGTACTTATGTGTCTTATTTCTTAGTAAGTTGCTTGTTGAGCGGTAACCATGTTTCTGGGGACGCCATCAACTTTTACCTTTGTTGCATATCATGTGAGTTGCTATGCATGTTCGTCTTGTCTGAAGTAAGGGAGATTTTCATGATCAAATGGTTTGAGTATGCATAATGTTAGAGAAGAACATTGGGCCGCTAACTAAAGCCATGATTCATGGTGGAAGTTTCAGTTTGGACAACTAATCCTCAATCTCTTATGAGAAAATTAACTGTTGTTGAATGCTTATGCATTAAAGAGGAGTCCATTATCTGTTGTCTATGTTGTCCCGGTATGGATGTCTAAGTTGAGAATAATCAAAAGCGAGAAATCCAATGCGAGCTTTCTCCTTAGACCTTTGTACAAAGTGGCATAGAGGTACCCCTTTGTGACACTTGGTTGAAACATATGCTATGCAATGATAATCCGTGTTAATCCAAGCTAATTAGGACAAGGTGCGGGCACTATTAGTATACTATGCATGAGGCTTGCAACTTATAAGATGTCTTATACATAACTCATATGCTTTATTACTACCGTTGACAAAATTGTTTCTTGTTTTCAAAATGAAAAGCTCTAGCACAAATATAGTAATCAATGCTTCCCTCTGCGAAGGGCCTATCTTCTACTTTATTGTTGAGTCAGTTTGCCTATTCTTTCTATCTTAGAAGCAAACACTTGTGTCAACTGTGTGCATTGATTCTTACATGTTTACCTATTGCACTTATTATATTGCTTTATGTTGACAATTATCCATGAGATATACATGTTGAAGTTGAAAGCAACCGCTGAAACTTTATCTTCCTTTGTGTTGCTTCAATGCTTTTACTTTGAACTTATTGCTTTATGAGTAACTCTTATGCAAGTCTTATTGATGCTTGTCTTGAAAGTATTATTCATGAAAAGTCTTTGCTATATGATTCATTAGTTTACTCATTATCTTCATCATTGCTTCGAATCGCTGCATTCATCTCATATGCTTTACAATAGTATGATCAAGATTATGATAGCATGTCACTTCAGAAATTACCTTTGTTATTGTTTACCTACTCGAGGGCGAGTAGGAACTAAGCTTGGGGATGCTTGATACGTCCCAAACGTATCTATAATTTATTATGTTCCATGCTACTTTTATGATGATACTCACATGTTTTATACACATTATATGTCATTATTATGCATTTTCCGGCACTAACCTATTGACGAGATGCCGAAGAGCCAGTTGCTGTTTTCTGCTGTTTTTGGTTTCAGAAATCCTAGTAAGGAAATATTCTCGGAATTGGACGAAATCAACGCCCAGGGTCCTATTTTTGCACGAAGCTTCCAGAAGACCGGAGGACTTACGAAGTGGGGCCACGAGGTGGGCAGACACTAGGACGGCGCGACCCAGGTGCTGGCCGTGCGGCCCTAGCATGTGGGCCCCTCGTGTGGCCCCCTCACCTGCCCTTCCGCCTACTTAAAGCCTCCGTCGCGAAACCCCCAGTACCGAGAGCCACGATACGGAAAACCTTCCAGAGACGCTGCCGCCGCCAATCCCATCTCGGGGGATTCAGGAGATCACCTCCGGCACCCTGCCGGAGAGGGGAATCATCTCCCGGAGGTCTCTTCATCGCCATGATCGCCTCCGGATCAATGTGTGAGTAGTCCACCCCTGGACTATGGGTCCATAGCAGTAGCTAGATGGTTGTCTTCTCCTCAATGTGCTATCATGTTAGATCTTGTGAGCTGCCTATCATGATCAAGATCATCTATTTGTAATCCTTCATGTTGTGTTTGTTGGGATCCGATGAATATTGAATACTATGTCAAGTTGATTATCAATCTATCATATATGTTATTTATGTTCTTGCATGCTCTCCATTGCTAGTAGAGGCTCTGGCCAAGTTGATACTTGTGAGTCCAAGAGGGAGTATTTATGCTCGATAGTGGGTTCATGCCTCCATTAAATCTGGGACAAGGATTGAAAGTTCTAAGGTTGTGGATGTGCTGTTGCTACTAGGGATAAAACATCGATGCTTTGTCTAAGGATATTTGTGTTGATTACATTACGCACCATACTTAATGCAATTGTCTGTTGTTTACAACTTAATACTGGAGGGGTTTCGGATGATAACCTGAAGGTGGACTTTTTAGGCATAGATGCATGCTGGATAGCGGTCTATGTACTTTGTCGTAATGCCCTGATTAAATCTCATAGTACTCATCATGATATATGTATGTGCATTGTTATGCCTTCTTTATTTGTCAATTGCCCAACTGTAATTTGTTCACCCAACATCTGCTATCTTATGGGAGAGACACCACTAGTGAACTGTGGACCCCGGTCCTATTCTTTACATCTGAAATACAATCTGCTGCAATTGTTCTTTACTGTTCTTTGCAAACAATCATCATCATCCACACTATACATCTAATCCTTTGTTTACAGCAAGCCGGTGAGATTGACAACCTCACTGTTACATTGGGGCAAAGTTCTGTGATTGTGTTGTGCAGGTTCCACGTTGGCGCCGAATCCTCGGTGTTGCGCCGCACTACACTCCGCCACCATCAACCTTCAACGTGCTTCTTGACTCCTCCTGGTTCGATAAACCTTGGTTTCTTTCTGAGGGAAAACATGCTGCTGTGCGCATCACACCTTCCTCTTGGGGTTCCCAACGGACGTGTTAACTACACGCCATCAAGGACTTACAAACCCTAACCCTAAAATTTCCTCAAATTTTCTCAAAGATGTGCAATGTGTGATGAGGACTAGGAAATAGAGGGAAAGGGAGAACAATTTACCCGAAGACATGGTCCTCCTTGCTCAAGGGAACAAGAAGAACACCTAGGTAGGGCTTGAGAGCCAAATCCCCAAGATCTCCCAAAGTAGCTTGAGAGGGACCAAATCCCTTGGTGGAGATGATGCAAAGGGCCCGATCTATGATTTGGTGAAGTTTGAGAGGTTTCTAGTGGTGGGAAGGCCCAAGGAAGAGGTGGGGATGGTGGAGGCGGCGGCAATGGTGGATATGGTGGAGGGGGGAAGTGAGGAAGAAGACCCCCAAGGGGTAACCTCCTCCAAACATAACCAGCCGCACGGCCGGTTTACCGCCCGGTCGACCGGGCCTGGCGCCGGCTGGCCCGGCGCAGAGCGGTCCAACCGGGCCAGAGACCAGCCAGGGTCATTATGCCCAGTTTTGTCTTGTTTTGCCTCGTTTTGCCCCTATTCTTTGTGTAAATGTGTATGAATGCTCAGATGATGACATGTACATATAGATAGATAGATGATGATGAGATTAGCATAGACATGGGGTTGGAAACACAAAGTTCTCTAGGCATACCCATTGGAATGAAAATCCAAACAAGATGTAAATAGCAACAATGGGCATGATTCGAAATATATATCAAGAATCATAAGTCATTTTGAAGTGTTTTTTGCAATAAGATCATTTAGCCTTATATAGTCAAGTCAAGTTGTAATTGAGGCTCAATGAGGGGCGGGGGATTACTCCCCCTATGTGAAAGCGCAAATGTCATGAGACCTCGAAGAGACATGCTTGGGTCCATATAATGACATTGGGTCTATTTATGTTGCACACATAGGTATGCATCATACCAAGACATGGTAAGATGACTATCCCCATATGTGTTGTGCCTCTAAGCTAGATAGCAAGATAAATGCAAGAATATAGTGCAAGAAGTTATTCAATCTAAGTTTTTAGGATCAAGAATACCAAGTTCTCCTCTCAAGTTAACAAACCGGGCTTCATCCAAAGGCTTAGTGAAAATATCCGCCAATTGGTAGGTTGTCCCCACATGAGTGAGATCAATATCCTTATTGGCAACATGGTCACGTAGGAAGTGATGGCGAATGTCAATATGTTTGGTGCGACAATGTTGTACCGGGTTATTGGCGATCTTAATTGCACTTTCATTGTCACAAAGAAGAGGCACCGTACCAAGAGACACACCATAGTCTTTCAAGGTTTGCTTCATCCATAACAATTGAGTGCAACAAGATGCCGCGGATATGTATTCGGCTTTGGCGGTGGATAAAGCGGTGGAGTTTTGTTTCTTGGATGACCAAATCACCAATGACCGGCCAATAAATTGGCAAGCCCCGGAGGTAGACTTCCGGTCAACCTTATCACCGGCCCAATCGGAATCCGAATAGCCAATGAGTTCAAAGGTTGACCCCTTTGGATACCATAGCCCGAGATTAGGAGTGAGAACAAGGTATCTTAGAATCCGTTTGACCGCCATTAAATGGCTCTCCTTAGGAGCGGATTGAAAACGAGCACACATCCCTACACTTAGCATGATATCCGGCCTAGAGGCACAAAGGTAGAGCAAGGATCCTATCATGGAGCGGTATTCCTTTATATCCACATCCTTCTCACCGTCACATGAGCCAAGTTGCCCCTTTACGGGCATGGGTGTCTTCATTGGGCTTGCATTGGTCATGTTGAATTTCTTGAGCATGTACTTCACATACTTTTCGTGAGAGATGAAGGTGCCTTTTGCAAGTTGCCTCACTTGGAAGCCTAGGAAGAACTTCAACTCTCCCATCATGGACATCTCAAATTTCCTAGTCATCAATAGCTCAAAAGCTTTGTTATGATTGGGGTTAGTTCCACCAAAGATAATATCATCAACATATATTTGACATATAAATAAGCCACCCCCTTTAACCCTCTTGGTGAAAAAGGTGGAATCGACCGTACCCATGCAAAACTCATCATGTAGTAAGAAATCCCTAAGGAACTCATACCAAGCGCGTGGAGCTTGCTTGAGACCGTAGAGTGCCTTATGGAGTAAATACACGTGGTTGGGTCGGCATGGGTCTTCGAAACCCGGGGGTTGAGCCACATATGCGGTTTCTTTTAGGGGACCATTCAAAAATGCACTTTTCACATCCATTTGAAATAGTTTGAAATTGTGGAAAGATGCAAATGCAAGCAAAATACGAATAGCTTCAAGACGGGCTACCGGCGCAAAGGTATCCTCAAAATCCATACCTTCTATTTGGGCAAACCCTTGCGCCACTAACCTTGCTTTGTTTCGTATGACAATGCCATTCTCATCTTGCTTGTTCTTGAATACCCATTTGGTCCCAATAACATTGATGTGATGATCATTGGGTCTCTCAACTAGAGACCATACTTCATTACGAGTGAAACACTCCAATTCTTCTTGCATGGCAATTACCCAATCCGGATCAACCAAGGCTTCATGTACCTTGAGTGGTTCAAAACTAGACACAAAAGCATGGTGTTGACAATAAGTGATAAGTAATGCATGGTGTCTACGAGTTACCACTCCTTTTGAGATGCTACCAAGGACTTGATCTACTTTCATGTCACTTGCCCTTGTAGCGGTCTTGATCTTCCGAATGGTTCCTTCATGATCAATGAACTCATCTCTTGCTAGTACTTGATCATGAGGGAACACTTGAGCTTGATCATGAGTTGAGAATGTCTCTTGATCATCATCATGGTCTTGCTTAGTGGAATGAGGATTTTTCTTCTTGTTCTTCGGAATGTGACTCATCTTGAGTGGAGGATGGTTCTTGAGTTGCACTTGATGGTTCGGCTTGAGTTGAGCTAGGCTCCACTCGAGCCGTGCTTGATACTTCTACTCCATCATCTTGATCATCATTATGAACTTCCATGGGCTGGATGTGTCCAATGCCCATATGCTTGATGGCACTAGATGGATCATCATTATTACCTGCAACACATGGAACAACTTGCTCCACTTGGGAGCCATTATCCTCCAAGAACACCACGTCACAAGATACTTCAATAGTCCCAGTGGACCGGTTGTAGTATCTACAGGCGTGAGAGTTCTCATCATATCCAACAAATATGCCCTCTATGGTTCTAGTTTCAAATTTACCAAGCTTTCCTTTGTTGTTCTTAACAAGAAATTTGCATCCAAAGACACGAATGTACATGACATTAGGCTTGTTAACTGTGAGAAGCTCGTATGGAGTTTTGTTATGGCGGGGGCGGAGGAAGAGCCGGTTGGAGTAGTGGACAGCCGTAGAGATGGCTTCTCCCCAAAAGTTGTGGGGTGAGTTGAATTCACTCAACATGGTTCTTGCCATCTCAATAATAGTCCGGTTCTTCCTTTCAACAACACCATTTGTTGAGGGGTGTATGGCACTGAAAACTCATGCTTGATGCCCTCATCATCAACAAACTCTTGCATGGTGTAGTTCTTGAACTCGGTGCCATTGTCGGTCCTAATCGCCTTGATCTCGGATTCATACATACGTTGAGCTTTCTTGGCGAAGGTGATGAACTCTCTATGGGTCTCGTCCTTAGACTTAAGGAGAAAGACCCAAGAGTATCTTGAGTAATCATCAACAATGACAACTCCATACTTTCTCCCACCAAGAGTATCATAATGTGATGGCCCAAAGAGATCCAAATGAAGGAGCTCCAAAGGCCTAGATGTGGTGATGATACTCTTGATAGGATGTTTCTTCTTGAGTTGCTTTCCGGCTACACATGCACTGCAAACACGATCTTTCTCAAAAGAAATGCCGGTTAGTCCCACAATGTGCTCACCCTTTAGGAGTTGTTTAAGATTTCTCATGTTGACATGACCAAGGCGGCGATGCCACAACCAACCTTCGTCATGCTTGGCCGCCATTAGACATGTGGAGGGAGAGGAGCTCTCTTTCGAGAGGTCAACCACGTAAAGGTTGTTCTCCACATATCCAACAAGGACCAATTTGAGATTGTCACTCCTAAAGACTTTTACACAATAATTAGTAAAATATGAATTGTAACCGGCATCGGCAAGATGATATATAGAAAGTAAGTTATAGCCAAGGGATTCAACAAGCATGACCGTCTCAAGGCACAAGTCCTTAGAGATTGCCACCTTGCCATACCCAAGTACCTTTCCCTTTGAGTTGTCACCAAAGGTGATGCTTGACTTCTTGTTGATATCTTCAATGAATTGATCAAGCACACCTCTTCCTCCGGTCATATGATTGGTGCATCCACTATCAAACACCCATTTTGGACCACCGGAGGAATACCCCTACAAAATCAAGTAGAGGATTTGGGAACCCATCGATTAATGGGTTCCTTTGCAATGGCAACAATATCTTTTGGTACCAAAATTGATTACTCTCTATAAGCATAGCCATTACGAGGGCCAACATAGCTAGCATAAACATCACCATAATAATCAACAAATAAAGCATAGTGATTGTTTGGCCCCGTGCGATCACCACTAGCGGCTTTGCTCTTTGAGGCTTTGCCATCATTAGTGACCTTCTTGTTCTTTTCTTGAGCGGGCTTCTCCTTCTTGTAGTTCTTCTTCTTGTGAGACTTGGGAACATATCCAAGTCCAAACTTTTGATTGTTTGACCTTTGCTTACTCAAAAGGTCATCCAATGCCATCTTATTCTTGGCGGTGGTGAACTTTGCAAGTTCCTTTGTTAACCTAACATTTTCCTCAAGAATAGTTGCTTGCTCACAAGAATATTCATTAGGATGATAGTCGAGACCATATTTGGTCACCAAGGATTCAGGATATGCATTGATCTCAACATGCAAAGAGATTTCCTCTTGCAAACGAACATGTTCCTCAACAAGCTTAGCATGCTCACTAGTAAAAGAGGTGGAGGAACTAGCAAGCTTTTCAACAACAATGGGATCCTTGATTGATCCAAGAGCCTTCTTGTAGGTTTCTTGGAGTATGTCATGGTTCTCTCCAAGTTTCTTGAGCTCATCCTTAACAAGCTTGCTAGCTCTTTCAAGGTGGTCAAGATCCCTAGTGAGAGAAGCATGAGCAACTTCAAGCTCCTCTTTTGAGGCATTGAGCTCTTGGGTCAATGATTGAGCCCTTTCAATAGTTTCTAGGTCCTTAACTTTATCAAGTTCATAAGTTTCGATTTGTTGCTTAAGGCCTTGAGATATGCACCTTTCGGTTTTTAGCTCTTGTCTTAGGAGATTGAATCTCCGTTCTTTTTCATTCAATTGATATTCTAATTCCTCAATGGACTCATCCTTTTCTTTGATGGAGTCCATCAAGAAATCAAACTTGACAAGAGCTTCACCACGAAGGGTGCATCTAACATTTTAAAGTTCCTTAAGCACAATTAATTCTTCTTGATTTTCAGTTTCATCATCAAGAACACTAGAGAAAGAAAGTGGGGATTCCATTACCTTGGTTTCTCTTGCCATAAGACAAGAGCCAACGATTGTAGAGGAGGGAGAGTCATCGGAGTCAACATCTTGAGTTGTTCTTGCCATGAAGGAAGAACCAACATCATTCTCCGTGGAGTAATCCTTGGAGTAGTCATATGTGAAGAGTGACCCGGGCTTAGAGAAAGCCAGACCGGCCACTCCGGCCTCCTTCTCCTCATCTTCCTCTTCTTCATCGGACAAGTACTCGGCCCCAACAAAGGCTCTTCCCTTGTTCTTCTTGTATCGATCGTTGATTGGGTTTGGCTTCAATATTGGCTTGACCCCTTTGATGAACTTTGGCTTGTCTACCCTTTTCTCATAAGGGCACTCATTTGCAAAGTGTCTATCTTCATCACAGTTGTAGCAAGTTCTCTTCTTCTTCTTGTCATTGAGGAGCATTGGAAACTTTGCCTTGTACTTCTTGGCAAAGAAAGCAAAGTCGGTAGCAATGTCACTAGTTGAAGTCATCTCTTCATCTTCTTCAAGTTCATAGTCTTCTTCTCTCCCATGGTCAGCTCTAGATTTGAGAGCAAGGTTGTGTGACGCTTCATGGTTATGTGAGGCTTCACCAACACGATTGAGTGCCATGAGCTTTTTTTCTGCCTTGGCCATGTTTTCATTGGCGGCCACATAGGAGAATAGGTCATCGGAGTTAGGATCAGCACTCTTCGTAATGATTTGCAAGTTGAGTGCAAGGTTGGTGTCTTCTTGCTTGACAGCAATCATAGCAATGACCTTGGACTTTATGAATGCTTCATTCATCTCGAAGCCGTCATTGTACTTCTCAACTCCAAGTCCCTTGACCCTTACTCTAAGAGCACCAAGCCTTGCATAGGCATCGGCCACGAATTCTCCTTCTCGAATCATGAACTGGTGGGCCCCTTGCTTTGCGGTCTCATAAAGAGTTGATTGCATCAAATCGGTTCCCTCTTGGAGTACTACGATTCGATCCCACAACTCTTTAGCGGAGTCAATGTCATTGATTTGATCAAGGAGCTTGCGGTTGATGCCACTTCTAATCTTGTCACGTGCGGAGGCATTGAGTTGACGGTTGTAGAATTCGGTGGAGGTCAACCGAGCGGGATCATGTGGCTCCCCGTATCCATGAACAATGATCTCCCATAACTCCACACTACAGCTGCGAATATGAGATTCCATAGCAGATTTTTGGGATAGTCATGGTTGACTTCATGGAAACTTCCTTGAGAGGCCGAAGCCCCACTAGGATTCCCATTAGTCAAGTTCTTAAGCATGGCAGTCATCTCTGCCATTTGGCTTTGTAGGTCATCCTCCTTTTTCTTCTTCTCGGCATCATAAGCCAAGAATCTAGATTTCATCTCTTTAACCGAAAGGTTAGAGTCTTCATCTAGACCCTCGAATAGTTTATCCATCTCACTCTTAAGGCGGTGAAGCCCTTAATAAGAGTCCAGGCTCTGATACCAATTGAAAGTTCAGAGATGGTAAACCTAGAGGGGGGGGGGGTGAATAGGTTTCTACAGATTTTAATTCTTTCTTTGCAATATTAGGCTTTGCGGAATATAAAGGTGAGCCTAATGCAAACTAGGTGAAACAACCTATATGAGGATACAACTAACTCGAGCACGAAGGCTCTCACATGCAGTTAAATTACAAGTAAGGAGTTCGGTTAGAGATAACCGATAGCACGCGGAGACGAGGATGTATTCCCGTGTTCCCTTCCTTTTCAAGAAGGTACGTCACGTTTGGAGGGGTGGAGGTCCCATGAAGGATTCCCCACGCCACGAAGGCTCACCCTATTCTCCGGAGCCTATCCCACGAAGGAATAGCTCACTCACTTGTGGTAGACTTTGAGGTAGCCTCCAAACCTTCACAATCTTGTCAGGAGCAAATCCACAGCCCGGATGCTTCCGGCCCACTCTTGCCCACCTAGGGTTTCCAAGGAACCCTAGAGAGCAAGCTTCTTGATGAATACAAGGGGGAATGAGATTTGGCTTGGTAGAACAGTAGATTGGGTCCTCCTCTATCGTTTCCCCGGAGGGATTTGAGTTTGGGTGGAGGAGGAGGGAGATCTGAGGCTTTTGGTGTTTCTAGCAATGGAGTATGAGAGAGAGAGCACAAGAACAGCTTGTAGTGTAGTGCCTAAGCTTTCATAGGTAGGAGAATGGCTATTTATAGTGTCACTTGAAATATGGCCGTTGCTCACTTGACACATCAGCTTTCTCCCGAGAATCCCGGTCAACCGGACCACAGACCGAAGCGTCCGGCGCAGGGGCCGGTAGGACCGGACCAGGGACCAGACCCACCGGTCCAAACCGGGCGGAAGACCGGACCCCAACCGGAGCCTCAAAATGTCGCGCAGTACTCCCTCCGGTTGCAGTCAGCGTAGAGCCCGGTTGGCGCCGGGCGCTCGGTCGAGAGCCCGGTCGACCGGGCTGTGGACCGGACCCGCCGGTCCAAACCGGGCGGCAGACCGGACCCCGACCGGGGGCACCTCCGTGTCTTCTAGTACATCGCCCGGAAGGCGTCAGCGCAGGAGCCGGTTGGCGCCGGAGCGCCCGGTCGTGCGCCCGGTCGATCGGGTGGCAGACCGGAGCCTGCCGGCGCACGGGCCGGTCCAACCGGGCCACTGACCGGATTCCTGTTGTAGACCCCTTTTTGATTGTTGTCGAAGTGGGGGTCTCCTTTAGCCTTTGTTCCTTTGATACACCATTTATGCCTCTTTGGCTAATACCTGAGATTATCTTTACAAACATGTATTAGGCCAAATACTCTAGCACGGTGTCATTGTTACCAAAATAATGGATAAGGGTAAAATACCCTTACAGGTTCATACTCCCTCCATGTCATCACATCAGCGGCATCCTTGTTTTTTTGGTTAACAATTTTCTCATCACTAGAAGACATGGTTAGTAGGTTAGTGCACTAAATCAAAAATATATGGTGGTACTCTCACAACTCACTCAAAACTGATAAGAAAAGGAAATCTTACCGCTCCAAAGTGAATTAGTGTTGCTTACCACTTGTAGTGACAACTTAGTGCACAGATCTAGCGAAGCGAATATCAAGGGTATAAGAACAATCACACGACAAAGCAGGATATATGTGGGGTTGTAGGTAGGCTACCTATTTGCATCAATAACAAGCTATAGTGCTGACCGTAGACAACCAATGATACTCACACAAGGCGATAAATGTGGCAATGCAACTATATGGATGAAAAGGTTGCAATGCACTCGAGAGACACTAGCAAAGCTCAACGAAACAGGAACCAGATTGCTCAACTACAGGTGCAGAAAAGTAAACTAGGCCTTCACTTAATCTTACTAGCACTTCACACTTTTTTTCTTTTTGGATTGTTCTTTTTATCACACGCAGCTATGTAGCTTTTTTGCTTTTTTTTGACTCAACTCTTTGTAACATAGCCTACAGAAATTGCAAAGCACCAAAAACCTAACGAGCAGCCTGTCGAGCGGTAAAACTAGTCTCTTATGGGAAAGTTCTTAGTCACTTATATCGAAACGTTGTGTCTATGGTTGGGAACACGCAAATTGTATGCTATGTGCACTCAGAGTAGCAAAAACTAAAACTAGATGATAGTGGAAACACAAACCCTAACAATACTAGATGAATGAAAAAGATACGTAAAAATAACTATGAAAAGCAACTAAAACTTGAAATTAGTGCAATCTAAGGCTATGGCCAACCCTAACCCTAATATTTTTTTGGCTTTTTCTGGATAGGAAACACTCAAAACTCAACTATGGGGTGGATTGTGGATGGCTTACCGAGGAAACACTGAAATCTGATACCAAGATGATATGGGGTTGTCCGATCTTCTCAGTAAGAGACGGTGGTGATGATGAACACACAATGAACACAGCGGAGATAGTATGATGAAAATGTGGAGATAACTTGTATGACGCCGACGAAGTCCCTCGATCAATCCCTGTCGCCAATGCAACAGCTCTCAACCCTGCAAGATATTCGCAACTCCACACACTTGCGCACGTAGCCGCCGACCACGAAACGGTAAGTTGCAACCGTCTTATTCCCAATGGAACATCAGATCACACACGACTTTCAGTAGCAAACACCAAATCAATGCAATATGGTGCAAGAATTCGATAGAGTTGCAAAGCAATCAACTATAAACTAGGGTTTATCTTAAACATGGTCTAAACCTAATTTGGGGGCGTCCTGGGCACTTATATAGAGGTTCAGGACGACCAGAGGTCAAAAAGATACACAGAAAACCGACCCAGATTGGATCTGGTCGAGACAAACTTGGACTCGGCCGGTCTGGGGGCCGGTCGACCGGGCCTGGGACTGGCCGGTCCGGTTTGGACCGAGCCTGGGATCGGATCATGACCGGGCCAAGGCGGTGTCACGCAGTACACCCGCCCCGGATGGCACCAGTGCAGGTTCCGGTCGGAACTGTGCTCACCCGGCGTGGGGGCCGGTTGGACCGGGCCTGTGACTGGGTCGGTCGGCGTGGTGGCCGGTCGGACCGGGCGTGGCACCGGCCTGGACAACTTCTTCTTCCTCCCTCGCGCATGCCTCCTGCTCCTCCCTCGCGCATCCATGGGATGTATTCATGTCCAGCTCCATGTCCAGCTTCACGTCTAGCTGCTCCTCGTCTCCTCGTGCGATGCTTGCTCCCTCTTCATACCTGATCATACATAAGTAATAGGACTTAGGCATTACAAAGTTCTCATCGATCAAAGTATCACTTAGGAACAAGTTCAGCTGTTGTTTGAGTAGCTTCGCACGAGCCGTTGCAATGGGTCCAATCCTAACTTCATTGGACTTGAGCTTCACAGCAGCATCGTCTTCATCTTGCAATGACGGAGGTAGTACTGTAGTAGGGATGTCCTCATCAAATAGTCGGGGGCTGCTTAGCTCCGCCTCGACCCGTGTCCTGATGAATGGCGCTTTTGTGGAGCTCATCTACAACCGCCGGGGTCTGCGACAGGGTGACCCTCTCTCCCCTTTGCTCTTTGACACGGTGATGGATGTTCTCCACCTCATGTTTGAGTGGGCGGCATACGTGGGCGTTCTCACCGAGCTCTCAGCTAGTGGCTTCCGGCATCGCACGTCGATGTATGTTGATGATGTGGTTACCTTCATCAGACCCACCGAGGTAGACCTGCGCACCTGCACACCGATTGTGGAGGACTTTGGGGTGGCGTCGGGGTTGTGCACCAATCTGGCCAAGTGCTCGCTCCACCCCATCTGATGCTCGCAGGAGCAGGTGGCTCTGGCTAGTTATATCCTTGGTTGCGAGGTAGCCTCGTTCCCGTTCAAGTACCTGGGCCTCCCCCTTGGGCTCAGGAAGGTGACGACAACCCAGCTGCAGCCGATCATGGATAGCGCAGCTAGTAGGCTGCCACCGTGGTGCGCCAAACTCCTCAACCGCGGGGGTAGGACCATTCTTGTCCAGAGCACGCTTTCGGCGATCCCAGTGCATACCATGATGTCGCTCGACATCCCATCGAAGGTTGTTGAGGCGTTGCACAAGATCTGTCGGGCCTTCCTTTGGAAAGGGCGGCAGGAGGTCAAGGGAGGTCACTGCTTAGTTGCTTGGGACAAGGTGACCTTACCTAAGGACCTCGGCGGTCTAGGTATTCTGAACCTCCGCTTGCTTAATCTTGCTCTCCGCTGCTGGTGGGCCTAGCTACAGAAGGTGGACCCCTCTAAGGCCTGGACGGAGTTTAACATTCAGATCCCCAGCCTCTGCACCGCTATCTTCGATGCGGCCACCTGCTATGTTCTGGGCAATGGTAAGCGGGCTCGGTTCTGGTCAGATCGGTGGCTGGATGGTTCAAAAGTGGCGGAGATTGCACCAAATGTGGCCAAGATGGTCTCGCGTAGGAGGGCCACCGCTTGCTCGGTGAGAGAGGGCCTGGCCGGCCAATGGCCGAGGGACTGTGGGCCGAACATGGATGAGGCAGCCCTCCCAGAGTTCTTCTTGTTGTGGCAGAGGCTGGTGATACGTCTCCGACGTATCGATAATTTCTTATGTTCCATACCACATTATTGATGATATCTACATGTTTTATGCATACTTTATGTCATATTTATGAGTTTTCCGGAACTAACCTATTGACGAGATGCCGAAGGGCCAGTTCCTGTTTTCTGCTGTTTTTGGTTCCAGAAATCCTAGTAAGGAAATATTCTCGGAATCGGACGAAATCAACGCCCAGCATCCTATTTTTCCACGAAGCTTCCAGAACACCCGAGAGAGGCCAGAGGGGGGCCACAGGCCCACCAGATGACACCCTAGCGTGGCCAAGGGGGGGCCCGCGCCCCCCTGTTGTGTCGTCGCCTCGTTGACCTTCTGATGCCACCTCTTCGCCTATATAAAGGTCGCTGACCTAAAAACCTCGACACGTTCGATGAAACCAGAGAAAACCTTCCAGAGCCGCCGCCATCGCGAAGCCAAGATCTGGGGGACAGGAGTCTCTGTTCCGGCACGCCACCGGGACGGGGAAGTGCCCCCGGAAGGCTTCTCCATCGACACCACCACCATCTTCATCAACGCTGCTGTCTCCCATGAGGAGGGAGTAGTTCTCCATCGAGGCTCGGGGCTGTACCGGTAGCTATGTGGCTAATCTCTCTCCTATGTGCTTCAATACAATAATCTCATGAGCTGCCTTACATGATTGAGATTCATATGACGATGCTTGTAATCTAGATGTCATTATGCTAGTCAAGTGGGTTTTACTTATGTGATCTCCGGAGACTCCTTGTCCCACGTGTGTAAAGGTGACAGTGTGTGCACCGTGTGGGTCTCCTAGGCTATATTTCACAGAATACTTATTCACTGTTATGAATGGCATAGTGAAGTGCTTATTTATATCTCTTTATGATTGCAATGTGTTTTGTATCACTATTCATCTATGTGCTACTCTAGTGATGTTATTAAAGTAGTTTATTCCTCCTGCACGGTGTAATGGTGATAGTGTGTGCACCGTGTAGTATTTGGCGTGGGCTATGATTGTGATCTCTTGTAGATTATGAAGTTAACTATTGCTATGATGGTATTGAATGATCTATTCCTCCTTTCGTAGTGTGAAGGTGACAGTGTGCATGCTATGTTAGTACTTGGTTTGGTTATGTTGATCTGTCATGCACTCTAAGGTTATTTAAACATGAACATTGAATATTGTGGAGCTTGTTAACTCCGGCATTGAGGGTTCGTGTAATCCTACACAGTTAGTGGTGTTCATCATCCAACAAAGAGGGTGTAGAGTCTAGCATCTATCTATTTATTCTGTTATGTGATCAATGTTGAGAGTGTCCACTAGTGAAAGTATGATCCCTAGGCCTTGTTCCTAAATACTGCTATCGCCGCTTGTTTACTGTTTTACTGCATCTTTACTTCCTGCAATATTACTACCATCAACTGCACGCCAGCAAGCACTTTTCTGGCGCCGTTACTACTGCTCATATTCATTCATACCACTTGTATTTCACTATCTCTTCGCCGAACTAGTGCACCTATTAGGTGTGTTGGGGACACAAGAGACTTCTTGCTTTTTGGTTGCAGGGTTGCATGAGAGGGATATCTTTGACCTCTTCCTCCCTGAGTTCGATAAACCTTGGGTGATCCACTTAAGGGAAACTTGCTGCTGTTCTACAAACCTCTGCTCTTGGAGGCCCAACACTGTCTACAAGAATAAAAGCACCCGTAGACATCAAGCTATTTTCTGGCGCCGTTGCCGGGGAGGAAAGGTAAACGGCACACACACACCAGACCCCGGCAACAAGCTACTTTTCTGTTGCTGTTGTGTGTATGCTCGAAGCTATTTCCTTTAGATCCTGCAATTGCATCTTTTTGTTTCTTGTTTACACTAGTTTGGCACAATGGACAACAATGAGCTTCTTATTCTATTTCCTGATTTAAGACATGTATGGTTTGATGCGAAAATTAAAAAACCTATGGAACCTTATTTGCATGCTGGTAGTAATATTAGTATGAACGCTTTGAACACCATTGTTGATAATGATATAGAAAGTTCTAAGCTTGGGGAAGCTGGTTTTCATGATCTTTTTAGTCCCCCAAGCATTGAGGAGAAAATTTTCTTTGATGATACTTTGCCTCCTATTTATGATGATTATAATGATAGTGGTCTTTTGGTGCCACCTACTATGGAGAGTAAATTTTATTGTGATTATACTATGCCTCCTATATTTGATGATAAGAATAATAATGATAGCTACTTTGTTGAATTTGCTCCCACTACAACTAATAAAATTGATTATGCCTATGTGGAGAGTAATAATTTTATGCATGAGACTCATGATAAGAATGCTTTATGTGATAGTTATATTGTTGAGTTTGCTCATGTTGCTACTGAAAGTTATTATGAGAGAGGAAAATATGGTTGTAGAAATTTCATGTTACTAAAACACCTCTCTTTTTGCTGAAAATCTTGAAGTTGCACTTGTTTTATCTTTTTATGCTTGTTGCATCATGCTTCATGAATTTGTTTATTTACAAGATTCCTATGCATAGGAAGCATGTTAGGCTTAAATTTGTTTTGAATTTGCCTTTTGATGCTCTCTTTTGCTTCAACTACTATTTCTTGCGAGTGCATCATTAAAACTGCTGAGCCCATCTTAATGGCTATAAAGAAAGCACTTCTTGGGAGATAACCCATGTGTTTATTTTGCTACAGTACCTCTATTTTATATTTGTGTCTTGGAAGTTGTTATTACTGTAGCAACCTCTCCTTATCTTACTTTATTGCATTTGTTGTGCCAAGTAAAGTCTTTGATAGTAAAGTCAATACTAGATTTGGATTACTGCGCAGAAACAGATTTCTCGCTGTCACGAATTTCGACCTGCCTCTCTGTAGGTAGCTCAGAAAAATATGCCAATTTACGTGCGTGATCCTCAGATATGTACGCAACTTTCATTCAATTTGGGCATTTTCATTTGAGAAAGTATGGTGCCATTTTAAAATTCGTCTTTACGGACTGTTCTGTTTTGACAGATTCTGCCTTTTATTTCGCATTGCTTCTTTCGCTGTGTTGGGTGGATTTCTTTGTTCCATTACCTTCCAGTAGCATTGGGCAATGTCCAGAAGTGTTAAGAATGATTGTGTCACCTCTGAACATGTGAATTTTTATTATGCACTAACCCTCTAATGAGTTTGTTTCGAGTTTGGTGTGGAGGAAGTTTTCAAGGGTCAAGAGAGGAGGATGATATACTATGATCAAGAAGAGTGAAAGCTCTAAGCTTGGGGATGCCCCGGTGGTTCACCCCTGCATATTTTAAGAAGACTCAAGCGTCTAAGCTTGGGGATGCCCAAGGCATCCCCTTCTTCATCGACAAAATTATCATGTTCCTCCCCTGAAACTATATTTTTATTCCATCACATCTTATGTGCTTTGCTTGGAGCGTCAGTTTGTTTTTGTTTTTGTTTTGTTTGAATAAAATGGATCCTAGCATTCATTGTGTGGGAGAGAGACACGCTCCGCTGTTGCATATGGACAAATATGTCCTTAGGCTTTACTCATAGTATTCATGGCGAAGGTTGAATCTTCTTCGTTAAATTGTTATATGGTTGGAATTGGGAAATGCTACATGTAGTAATTCTAAAATGTCTTGAATAATTTGATACTTGGCAATTGTTGTGCTCATGTTTAAGATCTTTCATATACTTTGCACCTATTAATGAAGAAATACATAGAGCTTGCTAAAATTTGGTTTGCATATTTGGTCTCTCTAAAGTCTAGATAATTTCTAGTATTGAGTTTTGAACAACAAGGAAGACGGTGTAGAGTCTTATAATGTTTACAATATGTCTTTTATGTGAGTTTTGTTGCATCGGTTCATCCTTGTGTTTGTTTCAAATAACCTTGCTAGCCTAAACCTTGTATCGAGAGGGAATACTTCTCATGCATCCAAAATCCTTGAGCCAACCACTATGCCATTTGTGTCCACCATATCTACCTACTACATGGTATTTCTCCGCCATTCCAAAGTAAATTGCTTGAGTGCTACCTTTAAAATTTCCATCATTCGCCTTTACAATATATAGCTCATGGGACAAATAGCTTAAAAACTATTGTGGTATTGAATATGTACTTATGCACTTTATCTCTTATTAAGTTGCTTGTTGTGCGATAACCATGCTTCTGGGGACGCCATCAACTACTCTTTGTTGAATATCATGTGAGTTGTTATGCATGTCCGTCTTGTCTGAAGTAAGAGAGATCTACCACTTTAATGGTTAGAGCATGCATATTGTTAGAGAAGAACATTGAGCCGCTAACTAAAGCCATGAATCATGGTGGAAGTTTCAGTTTTGGACATATATCCTCAATCTCATATGAGAACACTAATTGTTGCCACATGCTTATGCATTAAAGAGGAGTCCATTATCTGTTGTCCATGTTGTCCCGGTATGGATGTCTAAGTTGAGAATAATCAAAAGCGAGAAATCCAAAATGCGAGCTTTCTCCTTAGACCTTTGTACAGGCGGCATGGAGGTACCCCTTTGTGACACTTGGTTAAAACATGTGTATTGCGATGATCCGGTAGTCCAAGCAAATTAGGACAAGGTGCGGGCACTATTAGTATACTATGCATGAGGCTTGCAACTTGTAAGATATAATTTACATAATACATGTGCTTTATTACTACCGTTGACAAAATTGTTTCACGTTTTCAAAATAAAAGCTCTAGCACAAATATAGCAATCGATGCTTTCCTCTTTGAAGGACCTTTCTTTTTACTTTTATGTTGAGTCAGTTCACCTATTTCTCTCCACCTCAAGAAGCAAACACTTGTGTGAACTGTGCATTGACAACTATCCATGAGATATACATGTTATAAGTTGAAAGCAACCGCTGAAACTTAATCTTCTTTTGTGTTGCTTCAATACCTTTACTTTGATTTATTGCTTTATGAGTTAACTCTTATGCAAGACTTATTGATGCTTGTCTTGAAGTGTTATTCATGAAAAGTCTTTGCTTTATGATTCAGTTGTTTACTCATGTCATTACCATTGTTTTGATCGCTGCATTCATTACATATGCTTACAATAGTATGATCAAGGTTATGATGGCATGTCACTCCAGAAATTATCTTTGTTATCATTTACCTGCTCGGGACGAGCAGGAACTAAGCTTGGGGATGCTGATACGTCTCCGACGTATCGATAATTTCTTATGTTCCATGCCACATTATTGATGATATCTACATGTTTTATGCATACTTTATGTCATATTTATGCGTTTTCCAGAACTAACCTATTGACGAGATGCCGAAGGGCCAGTTCCTATTTTCTGCTGTTTTTGGTTCCAGAAATCCTAGTAAGGAAATATTCTCGGAATCGGACGAAATCAATGTCCAGCATCCTATTTTTCCACGAAGCTTCCAGAACACCCGAGAGAGGCCAGAGGGGGGCCACAGGCCCACCAGATGACACCCTGGCGTGGCCAAGGGGGGGCCGCGCCCCCCTGTTGTGTCGTCGCCTTGTTGACCTTCTGACGCCGCCTCTTCGCCTATATAAAGGTCCCTGACCTAAAAACCTCGACACGTTCGACGAAACCAGAGAAAACCTTCCAGAGCCGCCGCCATCGCGAAGCCAAGATCTGGGGGACAGGAGTCTCTGTTCCGGCACGCCGCCGGGACGGGGAAGTGCCCCCGGAAGGCTTCTCCATCGATACCACCGCCATCTTCATCAACGCTGCTGTCTCCCATGAGGAGGGAGTAGTTCTCCATCGAGGCTCGGGGCTGTACCGGTAGCTATGTGGTTAATCTCTCTCCTATGTGCTTCAATACAATAATCTCATGAGCTGCCTTACATGATTGAGATTCATATGATGATGCTTGTAATCTAGATGTCATTATGCTAGTCAAGTGGGTTTTACTTATGTGATCTCTGGAGACTCCTTGTCCCACGTGTGTAAAGGTGACAGTGTGTGCACCGTGTGGGTCTCTTAGGCTATATTTCACAGAATACTTATTCACTGTTATGAATAGCATAGTGAAGTGCTTATTTATATCTCTTTATGATTGCAATGTGTTTTGTATCACTATTCATCTATGTGCTACTCTAGTGATGTTATTAAAGTAGTTTATTCCTCCTGCACGGTGTAATGGTGACAGTGTGTGCACCGTGTAGTATTTGGCGTGGGCTATGATTGTGATCTCTTGTAGATTATGAAGTTAACTATTGCTATGATGGTATTGATGTGATCTATTCCTCCTTTCATAGTGTGAAGGTGACAGTGTGCATGCTATGTTAGTACTTGGTTTGGTTATGTTGATCTGTCATGCACTCTAAGGTTATTTAAACATGAACATTGAATATTGTGGAGCTTGTTAACTCCGGCATTGAGGGTTCGTGTAATCCTACACAGTTAGTGGTGTTCATCATCCAACAAAGAGGGTGTAGAGTCTAGCATCTATCTATTTATTCTGTTATGTGATCAATGTTGAGAGTGTCCACTAGTGAAAGTATGATCCCTAGGCCTTGTTCCTAAATACTGCTATCGCCGCTTGTTTACTGTTTTACTGCATCTTTACTTCCTGCAATATTACTACCATCAACTGCACGCCAGCAAGCACTTTTCTGGCGCCGTTACTACTGCTCATATTCATTCATTCCACTTGTATTTCACTATCTCTTCGCCGAACTAGTGCACCTATTAGGTGTGTTGGGGACACAAGAGACTTCTTGCTTTGTAGTTGCAGGGTTGCATGAGAGGGATATCTTTGACCTCTTCCTCCCTGAGTTCGATAAACCTTGGGTGATCCACTTAAGGGAAACTTGCTGCTGTTCTACAAACCTCTGCTCTTGGAGGCCCAACACTGTCTACAAGAATAAAAGCACCCGTAGACATCAGCTGGCGAACGTCCAGCTAGTCCCAGAGCGGGAGGACATGCTGCTGTCGAGGTGGTCGACTGATGGCATTTACTCCGCCAAGTCGACGTACAGAGCTTTCTTTGCGGGCCAGGTGAGGGCCTCCGTCTCAGAGGAGATCTGGCGGTCTAGGGCGCCATGCAGTTGCAAGTTCTTCGCATGGCTGGCCTCGAAGAACCATTGTTGGATGGCGGATAGGCTTCGACGTCGTGGCTTGCCATGTCTATCGGCCTGCCCGCTTTGCGATGAAGAGCCGGAGACCTTCCAACACTTGCTTCTGGGTTGCGTGGTTGCATGGGAGACCTGGGCTTGGGCTCTTAGGTGTTGGGGCAAGGAGGAGTGGCTCCCGGAGCCAGACACCGATCTGCTGGAGTGGTGGACGTCCCGAGCTTGCCCAACAGCTCAAAGACGGGACATGTGGACTGCCATCATCCTGGTTTTCTAGTCCATTTGGAGGCACAGGAACGACGTGGTCTTCAACCGAGCGGTGGCTTCGCATGGCGCCATCAGGGACAAGGTGCGAGAGGAAATCGAGCGATGGCGCCTAGACAAGCTTTTCCGTGGCACACTCTTTGTTTTTCATGATCCGACCGTTGTACCGTGGCAGCACGGAGAGTAGGCGTGTGTTTGGGGAGCTGCCTCATGTGGGTAGCGCAAACTTTGCCATCTTGGGCACCCTTTTATGTGATTGATACACCTTTCCAGGGTGTATTCTCGAATAGACATGCACTCCTAGATCACAACGAACCAGGAGCTGCAAACCCTTTTACTCGTGCCAAGATATCTGTTGGTGGCGATTGTGTGTAGATTGCATAACCGGGTCAAAGATGTCAAACCTCTAATAATATAGTAGAATCTTTTTCAATCCGTAACATGACAAGGGTACTGTTCTAGTTGCAACAAAAGTCGGATTATTCAATTCACATACATGAAACACCCAAACTACAAAGTCACAAACCACCAGGGAAGCGGAACATTTTTCTATCCGGACCGGAGAAATAAATTATCAAGTCAAGTGCACCAATCACCAATTGCCTCTCAAGAGAGAAATTAAAGTTTGGAAACTGTAATACAAAACAAAGTTATCTCAATTCCTGTAAAACAAACAAGTTTAATGACTAGTTTCACGAACACCGTTAACGCAACACAGACTGCTGGCGCTGGTCTATGTAAATCGCCACTCTTGAGCATTGAGAACAGCCGGATGACGAAGCCCATGATAGGAGAGTGTTATCGCCGGAGGAGTGGTGGTTAAGGAAGATGTTGAAGCATACTGTGCTTGCCCTTTCTTCCCTAGAACGCACGATGGCGCGGCAAAGGTCCACGGTCCGGTGGCTAAAAGGTGGTGACGCCAACACCGCTCTGTTTCATGCAGTAGCTAATGGGAGACGTATCAAGAATTTCATCCCGGCGGTCCGGCATGGAACTGAGTTGATTACGGAGCAAGGAAGGAAAGAGGAGGTTTTCTTCGACACATACCAAAAGCTGCTGGGCACCTGACTATCGATCTCGAAGCTTTGGGCCTGCCGGAATATAACTTGGAGGCTCTGGGGGATATTTTTTCTGAAGACGAAGTTTGGGGTGTGGTTAAGGAGATGCAGATGGACAGGGCACCAGGGCCAGACGGGTTCACTGGTGGGTTTTATCGGCGTGCTTGGCCTGTCATCAAAGGAGAGCTCATGGTGGCCATCCTTAATCTCTATGTGAGAGACGGAAGGGGTTTTAGCAAGCTGAACCGGACAATCATAACTCTAATCCCTAAGAAATCGGAGGCGGAAGAGGTTGGCGACTACCATCCAATCAGCTTAGTCCATAGTTTCGCAAAGCTATTTTCGAAGTTGCTTGCCAATAGGCTGAGGCCAAAGATGGGAATGTTGGTTAGTACTAACCAGTCAGCATTCATCAAGGGTCGAAATTTGCACGATAACTTCATGCTGGTGCGCCAGCTTGCACGCAAGATCAACAGTCGCAAGGAGGTAGGCGTTCTCCTCAAGCTAGATATTTTGAGAGCTTTTGATTCCCTCTCCTGGGCCTTCCTTCTTGAGGTTCTACGGCGTTTGGGTTTCCCGGAGGTTTGGATTGATTGGGTGGCTATTACCATTAGATCTGCGAGCACGAGAGTCCTTGTCAATGGAGTGCCGGGCCGGAAAATATGCCATGCTAGAGGGCTACGGCAAGGAGATCCGCTTTCACCGCAGTTGTTTGTTCTAATGATAGAGGTGGTTACATGCCTGATCAAAAACACTGAGGCACAAGGGCTCTTGTCCCCGATTGGCAATTGCACCCCAGCAGCGGCTCTCTATCTATCTTGACGATGTTGTGCTGTTTGTCAAGCCGGCTGTGTTGGACCTTGTGGCTGTCGGGGAAGTATTGGCGCTTTTTGGAGAGGCCTCTGGGCTGTGTGTTAATTACCGTAAGACATCGGCTACGCTGATCAGGGGGACGGATAGAGACAAGGTGATGGTGGGTAATCTGCTGCATTGCAACATCTCGGAGTTTCCTATGAGGTACTTAGGGCTGCAGCTTGCACTCCGTCCGCTCACAAAAGCCCAGTGGCAGCCCCTGCTAGACGTTGTGATTCATATTGTGCCGGCGTGGTAGCGGAGCATGATTACCAGGTCGGGGAGGTTAACCCTTGTCAAATCGGTCATGGCAGCCCAGCCTGTCCAACATCCGGTTAGTCTTGGAGGCGCCGGTTTGGGTGCTAAAGGAAGTGTAGAAAAACCTAAGGGGCTTCTTTTGGGTGGCGAAGGAGAGTGCCAACGGCGGTCAGTGCCTCGTCGCTTGGCAGAAGTGTTGTAAACCATACGAACAGGGAGGTCAAAACATCAAAAATCTTCGCCTTCAGGGCTTAGCGCTTCGGGTGCGCTGGCAGTGGCGGAACAAGACGGATTGGGAGAGACCCTGGCAAGGGCTGCCAATGTTCAAGGACACTGAGGCTATGGAGGTGTGTGGCAGCCTAATGCATATCAAGGTGGGGAGTGGCAGACGAGTGCTTTTTCTGCGTGATCGATGGATCAATGGCCGGACGGTGTTGGAGATTGCGCCTACCCTATTCCAAGCGGTCAGTACAAGGATGAAGAACTCTAGGACGGTGGAGCAAGCTTTGGTTGATGATCTTTGGGTCGCAGATGTTGTTGATGAGCAATCAATGATGGGAGCGATGGAGGGTGCTCGGTTATGGATGGAAGTGAGGAGGGTCATACGCGATACCTCCATGCCGGACGAGTTCACATGGCCAGCGTGTGAGTCAGGGCAATACACAGCAAGGGACACCTATATAAGGTTGACGCAAGGAGGGGAGCAATTCCAACTTCACGAAGCCATCTGGAAGAGTCCAGCCACACCAAAAAGCAAGTTATTCATCTGGTTGGCAGCCCAGCACCAGATTTGGACGTCGGACAGGAGGGCTAGGCACAACCTCCAGGATCACCCCTCTAGTTGTTTTGTCTGCCTCCAGGAGGAGGACAACGCAGAACACATCTTGATGCAGTGTGTCTTTGCGAGGGAGGTGTGGCATACTTGTGGGCAGAGGCTTGGTTTTCACTACATTGTGCCCTCAACCGATTGTGTGTTGGAGGCTTGGTGGACTCGGGAGAGATGGAGGTTCGGGAGGAAAAGGAGGAAACACTTCGACGCTTTGGTGTGTACCATATGCCATGCTCTATGGCAGCATCGAAATGAATGGGTTTTTGGCAACACACAGAGGCAGCACTCAGCACAAAGTCTCGCGGGCATCATCGTCGATGAGTACAAATTGCTGCTTAGGGCTAGAGGAGTTCAGGAGGGAGATACAGATGTCGTAAGAGAGTAGCTTTTCCTTTTTCTTCTGGAGTGCTAGCTAGCCTGTGTGCGGGCTCGGCTATTTCTTGTACATACTTTTTCTACCTTCTATAAAGCTAAGGCACGTATTCGCGTGCTCTCAAAAAAAAAAAAAGAACAGCCGGATCTTGCATGCGTGGAGCTCAATTAGTATTCTACAAATACTGAACCAGAACCACGGTACACCTAAAATTTCATAGATGTGCCTGGACTGGAGACGCTTAGTAACATCTGGCGCAACTTCTTGGCCTTACTAGCATCGATTATGTGACAGAAAGTTATCCTCGGCATCTCAAGCGCCATAGACCAGTCGAATAACCGTTCCACAACAGCTAATTCACGTTCAGTACCTTCTAAACTCTCTGATCTCTACTTCTTGGAGGCGATCCAGCACAAGTCTCTCAGATTTCCAGTTTAGTGGCTGAGCCTGATCACATATGCAACCTGGTGGACATGCCAGTGCCTAACACGGGGAGCATATCAGGTTAGTGGGATTAACTGGTCTCATTTGATTATAGGAAATAACAAGCACCATAAATGTCATCAAACTACCCAAATTCTTGAAGATACGAGGATCACCTTTGACATTTGAACAAAATCTTATTATGGAAGTAGTGGTGGAAGTTTGAGTATGAAATTGGTATGACTAATGGAGGACTTGCACAAATTTCTTTGTAGAACACAATAGGACCAAGTTTAGTGGAGTGTTGTCAAATCTAGAACTTACATCATGAATTTACGCCTTCCTTCTTACGTAGAAATGTTGTTGTACCAAGCGAGGACTCACTTTGGAGGACACACTCCCACTAAAGATAAATATTATCTTTTGAATATGTTTTTCATCAAAACTTGGTCCCGACAAATTATATTAACTTTCGAAAGGTCTTGTGATTATATTTTTCGCTTGTGGGGTATCTAATTTAACTTAGGTGATTTTAATTTGAACCAATTCAGCCCAATTCTCGGGACAAAATAACAAACTCAATTGTATTACTCCCTTTGTCCCAAATTAAGTTTCGTTGACCACTTCATCTTAGTATTGGACATAATATATGGGTGCGTCAGTTAATCTAGGTTAGAGGGAAAATATATTTTTTGGACAACTTTCAATGAATTATGAAGGAATATATGTGGATCTTAGGAAAGAAAAAATAAGAATTGAAATAACATATGTTTCTCTTTTGTGTTAATAATTATGCTCATAAAAGTTTGCATGTTTTATTGAGTCTACTCTATGATCTTAGCAATGCCTTGAAACCTTCTCCACAAATAGCCTTAAAGAAGATAGTCATGCACCAAAGGTTATTCTATTGATGAGATGGAAGCAAGAAAAGAAATACCACATTTGCAAAACTAAAATAATATGCATGTCAAAGAAAAACAATGGTATAGGGGTAACAAACCTTTAATACCTAAGGATGAGCTTATTATACAAGTGGTGCAAGTTGGAGCATGAAGTGGAGTGTTTGAGTATGAAATGTGGATATTTCATTCGACAATAACAACGATACCAAACTTAGTGCGGTGTTATCGAAACAAATATTTATAGCATGAAATATATGAAATTATTTGGCACTTAGACATTTTTTTTGAACCTGGGCATTTCATTTATATAGAATCAAAATCATTTTGAATAAATCTTGCTTAAGCGACTCTACCACACAGGGTGGAGCACGCCTCAGCAGAACACACTCACTCAACACAGTATGCCATAGTTTAGCTAGATCATCTGCAGCTTTGTTTGGCAGTCTGTTAATCTTCGAATAGAGAAGCTCCTGGAACGAGGTAGAGGAAATTTTGATGTCTTGTACTATACCTGCAATGCTACACTTACTAGTCGTATTTATGTTCAGTTCCTTTACAAGAAATGCATTGTCACTTTCAATTTGCAGAGGCCCAACATACACCGGCAAGATGGCTTTAATACCATTGAGCATACCCAAAGCTTCCGCTGTCACTGCGTTTTGGCAGTGATAAATTGGTCCATATGCGGTAAGCAATACCTCTCCCTTATCATTTATCAAAATAGCTCCCCAAGAACCTGTACCGTTAGTTTCAAAAAAGGAGGCATCGGTATTTAATTTTGCCCAACCTGTACGTGGGTTTTCCAGGTTTCTGCTGGAGAACTCTCACTAATCTGACTCGATATGCTGAGATCTAGGATAGCTCGTTTTCCTTTTGCATCAGTCTGTTTTGTTTCTTCCTTTAAATTTTGGACTGCATCATGATAGGAAAGCAAGTAGAGAGAAGATTGTTCTATTCCACATTTGCCGTCTCCAAAATTTAAATTATTTTGCCGTTCTCCACCAGACAAATAACAGCTTTGCTCTCATCGATTCATCTAGTTGACTGAGTAAAACCAGCACCCAATCGTTACCTGTATACTTGAGCTTGTCTTCCTGGGGTAAAACCCAATCCTCTCGTAGTCTCTGACGTACAGCTTTTGCCTTAGTGCAGACCACCATAGCATGATGCCTCGTTTCATCAGTCATACCACACTAGATGGACCAAGCGCGTCTTGCCGCGCCATTTATTGCTATTGCCATTTAAATATTATTTTCACGTTTATGCATATTGGATTTTACGTCGATCTTTTGTTAGGAGGTGCTACAAAGAACTTTTTGGTGTGAACTGGAGTTCTCCCATTCAACAGGAATGCCACGTACAGTACCTGGGTCTAGACCGTTGTCCGGCTCCATGGATTTTGTTGTCGAAGGGTTAGCCAAGCTCCGGAGTTGCATCGGAAAGTACATAATCAGATTTGGGGGGCGGACATGATGACTTGGAGAGAGCAGAGGGTTGCCGTACAAGCTCTAATATCCTGATCATTAATCGCTAGATCAGGACAACTGTTATCCCTTTTACTCCAGTCTGTACTATTCGGGCTCTCCAAAAGAAGGGCTCAAAACTACTTTCATGTATCACAATATATCAATGGTTGCAATATGATATCTAAAAACAGGAATGGGCGGTGACAAATATTAATATAAAATCCATTTAGTAGAAAATTATGGTGTGAAAACACTACCAAAGTATATGAGCTCATAAACACTATCATAGTTTGAGCTCACGAGTTTACAAACGAATGCTCTATTTATAGGCTGGTAAAAGGACATAGTTATATAATTATTATACAAGTTCTTCAGTCATATTTTCTCCTTCTGAAAGATTGTAGAAACCATATCAAGTTCAGAGAAACTTGCAAGTGTTACATAAAAAGATAAAGAGGGCCAATCAATTCAATTTACGAATTACTCACTGCTCAGTAGGTTGCATAAAAACATATTGTAACCTTTCTAATTAGCATTAAGAGTAACACAGTAAAAAAAGTATCTGTTCTGGCATAAAAGATAGTCTAAAAAAGCATGTTTGCATTTACAACGGGTACATCAGTATTACCAAACCAATCGTTATTAACCATATACCAAAAGTAAACCACAGTTGGTCATGTCCTTGAGCTAAAACAACAGAGAAAACAATTGTTATTCATTTGCTATCAGATGACTGCAAAGACGTCAATTTGACCCCTGATTAGCGTTTGATGTATAGGTGGAAGGCCTCCATATATACCAGATAACGATGATTTGATAAGCAGCAAGAGGCCTCTGTGCCTGGTGTATGTAATTATATAAGGTCCACACGCGCAGACCTCAGAGCCCCTCGCACCCTTGTTGTTCACCTGCGGGGAGAGGAAAACACCTTTAGAAGGCTTGCATTAGTTGAGCGCAATAGAGGAACATCTTCTAAGATGATCTCAATACGGTAAAAAAATCGATTTTTCATTTCATTTTATTTGGCCAAGAAAAACAGGTATCAGCTATACATGGATTTGCAGTGATCTATGTAATGTGCTCCAAACCACATTTCCAAGGTATCTGAAACAAATTATAGAAAAATAGGAAACAAAATTACAGGTTATTGTATAAAGAACTAACGCATAAGCGATTCTGTGGCATGTAATATGTGGGTGAACCATGAGCTCAAAATGGTATTATCGCATAACTTAATTACCTCACACATGCTATTCTGAAACAGCTAAGAACAGTTCACATGCTATTCTGAAACAACTAAGGATACATGATACTTCACATTTCCCTCTACTCTTGAAGAAATCATCAATAGAATAAGAGTAGATTAATAGGACAAAAGTAGGCCTGATTTCTCAAAGAGCTCTATTCTGAAAACATCTTAAAAGGATTGTATATTTTTCTGCATATAAAAGGATTGCAAGAACAACAGATAATGCTCAAAGTATACCACATCATTTCCTGCACAACAAACACATACTTCCTCCTACCACACCCACAACGCACATGGAAGAAACCAGCAAAAGCTAAAACTAAAGATGACATGCGGGATCAATCGACATATTCAGGTCTACCACAGTACGTAAACACTGTATTCGGATGACTCATCAACAAACAAAATATCGGAGTGGGGGATCAAAACATATTCAACTAATAAAATCCTCACCTTGCATCTGTAAATGTACACAACATGGGCTCCAAAACCAGATAGTATCGCAGTAATAAAATGAGACATTATAGGCACAAACATCCCACAAGCTAACCATAACAAAATTTTAGTGTTTAAAACTTTAAAATGAACATAATAATTTAAATACATCGTTGAAACCAGTGGCTACAGATGCACATAGTATATGCAGAGGGTTTGATCTAACTTCACATATTGATCAGAAATTTCAGCTGAATTAAAATTGTCTAATAAGCACAAAGGCCATAACTATACATGGAGAGCAAGAAACAAATATAGCTAAGAAAAGTATTTCAGGGCACGCAAAACTGTAGTATTTAATGAGTTCAGACGATATTTTCTTATAGCTAGCTTGCTGAAATGCACGACAATTATATACTACCAGCATAAATATTATGTAGATTTTACATATCCCAATTTGTGGATCATCTGTTCTCATCATTTTGTAAAGTGGTGGCCTGTTCTGACTTGAGAAAGCTATAGTTCTTACCGGACAGGAGTATTCTCCGATTCTCTGGTGAAAGACGCCAGCTTGAGGTCAGAAGAGATACAAAGGCAAGCCATGGAAAATGTAGTAAAAATGATCAGGATACGAAATACTTGATTGTCCTAAGGGTGTACACAAAGTTGAGGTTCTTGTTACTATCCTTCATATCCAAGGAACCATTAGGTAAGCAACTCTAGCAAAAAAAAAAAAGGTACATCCTTTTAATGTATGGATACTGAATACTTGATTTCTTGACAATTATGCCTGTGTTTGCTTTAGCAAGCACATGATTTGAAACAAAATGTATTCCAACAAAATTTCTGAAATCGAAAGCCAAAAATATAACAGTTAGTTCATTATCCTATGATGAGAGCATTCACACGTCCCAATGGACATCATAATCTATGAAAGCATGTTTGAATATTACTTTCAAATAAAATAATTACATGCTCATAAAACATAGGATGGCATAGATGCTGGTTTAACCGTCAGGATATTCCTATTCTGTTCAACTGCAAGCTCCTAGCTGTGGTGAGTAAGGAATTAATTTGTACAGTCAAATATTTAATTCAAAGGTTTTACATAAATAGTATCAAAGCCGTTGTCACCTTAAGAGTTTCTTGATGCAGGGGCTGGGGTTTTTCCCCTTTACGAAAAAAGCTTAGAATTTCATGTAGATCAATTTAATCAAGTTGATTGGGATGAATTATCCCTTCAAGCTTTTCATATAGAGCTGAAAGTGAGAAATGCTTATGCATGCGTGGCAGAAAAAACACAAAAAGATAGGAAAATTATTAGTTAATACAATGTCTAAGTGGATTTCAATACAATACCTTTTACTCTTTCCTTGGAAGTGACCGCCTGAAAGAACAGCCGCCACCCAAATCCGCACGCACCGCCGCAACTCTCAGTGAATCCCGCCGCTGCAACAAAAGAACAGGGAAGGCACAGGAAGACCAAAGCCCCTGTCAAAAGCATCTCAAAACCGACCTCGCGAGCATTCTCCCGGCTAACACGTCACATACATGCGACCCTAGACGCTGAAACACAGTGACACGCAAGCGCACGAGGTGGGGCCCGCGAAAAGGACTTGCAGAGCACCCATGGATGCACCCAACCCTGGGAGCTTAGTGCTCTTTAGGGATTTGCAGTTTTGTAACCAATTAGCAGTTTCAGCTAGATCAAGGTGGCTAAGGGAGTGTGATAAACTGAGAGAAGGGAAGCAAGGTTTCAGGCGGCCGCAATTACGTATCCTAAGAGACATAAATGGCATTATTATGTGCAACTAACTAAATGTCGAACAATTAGGCCTTGACACTAAAGATTCAGTTCACTTCAAGATGACAGTATTACACAAAAACTGCTCTGTTCTAGTATGTTCTTTCTATGCTCAGTTAAATTTATGGATAACAAAATATCTAACCTAGATATACATGCATTTTACAGTATTTGCTCGTCACTATAACATGAACTTGAAAGAATTCTACTATAAAGACTTCAGTGATTGCGGAAGTTTCACCATGTGAAGACAGTCGGTACAATAAGCTAGGTGCCAGGATGCATAAAATGATTTTCTTTGTAATCCATACACAGCTATGCAATCACAGACAGTGACATGTCTCCTGGCTGTATTGAGATCTGAAGGAAGCAAAATGGCCTGCACTTCTTGTATATCAAAAGTCAATGGCAACATATAAAAAGATACTGTATGAACGAAACTTCAGATAAAGGAGAAAACGATGTATAAAAAATAAGGTTTATTTCAATCATTGTTCAGAAAAGCATAACTAAGCATCTGTTTAAGTGCTGAGCGAACCCTAAGCAACTACTTAAGAGTTTAGCGCTTTTTTAACAAATGATTTGTATTAGCACATTGTGCATTATCAGGACGCTTCCAGCCATAGGGCACAAAAATCACTCACCTACAAAACCTTGTCCAAATTTAGAAAGTCAAAAGACCAAGTCTGCACATAGCATTAAAACCTCCAGGAAGCTTTTCCAATGGCACACCACTGAGCACGCCAAATCTCCCCACCGTCTGGGATCAAACTTGTACACATGTATGTCAAGTGACTCAATTGCAACTACTTCAGGCCCTTCCTGCACAAACCATAGGCATAGTTCTTGTGTGCATCAAATCAGATATGAAAATAAACCATGTCGATCTGAAGAAATAAGTTTATAGAAAAGAGGAAGGATGCACTAATTAAGTTATACCCAGCAAAGCAACACAAATGTCATAATGGATATCATATAACCCTAGAGACTTTCTTCTTGCTCTCTTAGTTATGGTACCGGAAAAATAGATGCTTACTGCTTTCTTGTGTAGAGTTCGTACTTCAGCAGAGCAAGCAATATTGTGATGTAGACATGTAGTACAGCTAGCCAAGCATAATTCACGGAAGGCTTTTAAAATAACTTGATTTGGAATTCAACCCTAACAAAGTTATGGACAGATAGTCAACAAAAGTTGTAAGAATTTTACAGATAGTCAACAAAAGTTGTAAGCATTTTACAAACAGGCCAATAGAAACCTTATGCAATGAAACACCTAAATTCTTATATTCCTCGAGTTTATGTTTAGCTGATGCGTTTTCTTAGAATGTGTTAACTGGAACAAAACAAGCTTGTGCCTAGGGAGTCATCTACTAACTCTCAAAGAAGTGTAATCCACCTCTTTTAAATGGAAAATAAAGAAATCAACAATGACTAACCATAAGAACATATTTCACCTCAGTTACATATAAATCAAACTTCCAATTTAGACCATTTTTTCAGGTCTAGAAGGACTCCAGTAAGAGCATATTATGTATACTTAAATTAAAAGAGCCTGATCTTCCATCAGATTATATGGGGAAAAAGTAAGGCTTTAAAATTCAGAACAGAATTAAGAGTCATGGAAACAAACTTATCAAGTCTACCCATTGACTCCATTTCTATAACAGGAGTATGGACCTGATACGTGGCTTGGGTTTTGAACTGTTGTTTCCATACTTAACGTAAACCTACCAAGGAAAGCGAGATAAAAGTTCGGATTCAGGTTAACCAATATCTACTCTCCACCTGCAATAATACTATATACGGACTAAAATCTCAGATACATTATCAATATGATTTTCGTACTATGCATATACGATATTTATTTGGTGCTAAATATTCATGAACATAATGAGTTCCTTGTACATATGTTAAGTATTACTATGATAAGAATACATTATCAAAGTTAAAAGTGAGAGACTAAAAAGAAAGCAATTCTGCAAAGCAAAATATACATAATTGACGTCAGTAAATCAGTTCATAGATGAAATACCGGTATTGAACTATAGTCCCTTGAATTAGAAAATTTCTTTGGTTCTTGGCATGAAAAGTCCAAAGTATCTCACATCTCCTCTCTTTTTTGTTTGCGCTTCGGCCCCACCAGCAAGGTATAACAACTGACATGGAAATGGACTACAAGTAGGCATGGCTACGTACAACCACCACACTAAGACTACAATAACTACCTTCTGAATAATGTTAAAGGCCACAAACAAATCTGAAACCTGAGGTTGAAACCCTTCTCGCCTATCTTGTAGTATTCGTACTTGGAGGTCATTCCTTTGGAGTACAGATGTATGTTGATCAGGTTATGTTCTGAATATGAGACCGCAGAGCGTTCTGGACCGAGCAGCAAACACAATACACCTGCAAGATGCCGCATCAGCAAATCCAGATCTCACAACTACTAAAAAAATTCAGTTCTTCTTAACTACTGAAAACATCATCAAGTGGGTCGAGGTCCTAATATGTAGCTCAAAGAACCAAATATTTGTACATTGTCACAATCGCGCTAAACAATTGAGAAGAAAATAAAAAGGGCAATTATAACTTGATGGAATATTGTCGACCACATGTTGGGCTTCAATCGGGCAAAGAGTAGAGGGCCATGGATTAATACATATAAATAAGCTATCATTACAGTGCACAATTCTAGGTTTGGTGAAACTACTGGACAAGTATACCTCAAATCAAATTAGACCAGATTAATTATTCCTTTGATGTTGCATTGACACAAATATGAACTCAAACTCTGGACAGACAAAATCACGCTCAATCCATGCAAAGAAAAATATTGAGATCCATCTATCTAACCACTAACATCTTGTAATCTTGTTCGTGTTTGCCTATATAATAATACCAAGAAAAACAAAGATAGAAAGGGGAGAAGGTAGAGGAGACCATACCTCTGGCTGGTGCGACCTGGAGTCGGGGCGCATGCCGGCAACATCTAATTGTTGATGGATGGCCCGAAACTTCAATGGGGGCAGGACGCGGCGCCCTCGACCTCGCGACCTCCATGGCGGCGCTGCCGAACTCGCCCACAACCAGGAGGTCAGGCCGCATGTGTGGGGGATTGGGGGTGGAGGGGATTGGGGAGGGGAGCAGCGACCTACTCCCTCTAGCGTGTTGCCGGCGGTCCAGAGGGACTGTGGGGGAGGGGAGGGGTGAGGACGGGCGAACTGGAGGAGGTTGGCGTGAAGACTGCTGGTGGAGGCGATTGTTTCTAGTGTGAATTGTGAAACCAGGGTCGGTCGTGCAGGTTTTCATTCCTCAATCGTCGGTTAGTATTTGGTCGCTGACTGTGGGTCCAACATCGTGGAGCAACCACAGGCCGCCGGAACCCTGGGAGCTTAGAGCTCTTCCAATATGCCATCAACAAAATATACATTAAAACTATCTATAGACAAACAAAAGAATAACATGTCTAAATGGCCTTTGTTATTAATGGGACCTTTCAAAAACATAAGCCTTCAGCTACAGTACAGCATATGTCCTAACTCCTAACTCTTAACTGTGTTATGGAGTAACTAACTCAACATCTTGCCCTTACCCCTCAAACCCGCCACGCAATAACTCGCTCAATTTTATATCCACTGCACATTTACAAATGTCTGGCAATCTTGAAAGGAAATTAGTACCAACCCAGGTAGTATGCCACTTCACTACAGTTGTCTTTCTGTATACTACACATATGGCCATTTTTATATCATTTTGCAAGTGATCATACTATTAAAATAGTGTAGACATATAATACTTTTACAAGAATTGAAAACTTTCAAAAAATGTATTTTCACAATGGGGTGGCTCACAACTAGTTGTGGATTCTTGTTTTTGAGAGAAGTGTTGCCATTGGGAAATACATAAGCCATATATCTACTTATCAACTTCAGAGCGGAGTGTTATGTGCACCGTAGCATTAGGGAATATTCAATAGATACGCTATATTCTTGAAATAGGAGAAGAATTATTTAAAATGAAAAGAGACAAGATTAAAGTTAGAGATCGGATGACATCCTACATAAGGGGCACCACATGTATCAAATTATCAATCAACAATACAAGAATAGTTTATAGATATGTCTGTAAAAAGTATAGATTGGATTGAATTGCCGTACCTCTCTAGGGCAGGCGTATACTCTTTATATATAACAGACATACAATCTAGGGTTTACAATATGGTTAGGATTACAACTTCTACCGCAAGTCTAGTTAGCCTGACGTGACAGGATCGTACCCGCTCAGGTGTCATCCTACTCCGTTTAACAGTCCCCCTCGATCCAAACAAGGGCTAACTAAATTCAATCCATACTTCATTCGATCAAACGTCTCCTTGCCAAGGGCCTTTGTGAATATATCAGCAATCTGGTCACGCGTAGAGATGAACCTCACCTTCAGTGCTCCAGCTGACACCTTTTCTCGTACAAAATGAAAATCAATTTCGATATGTTTGGTCCGAGCGTGAAACACAGGATTTGCTGTGAGGAAAGTTGCACCGAGATTGTCACACCACAAAATTGGAGCTTGAGCCTGAAACACACCTAGCTCTCGAAGAACCGATCGCAACCATGATACCTCAGCCGTGCCATTTGCAATGGCTTTATACTCCGCTTCAAAGACTCGAACGATCGATCGTAGGTTGTTTCCGAGAGCTCCACGATATCAGATTGGGTCCATATAACACCGCATATCCTCCAGTTGATCGGCGATCATCGGGACACCTGTCCAATCTGCATCCGTATATACACTTAACTCGTGGATCGCGAACGCCGTATACCGAGTCCAACCTTCATAGTTTCTTTCACATATCTAAGCACCCTTTTAATCGCAGACCAATGCACATCTCGTAGGAGCAGAGAGGAACCGACACACCTTATTTACCGCAAAAGAAATGTCCGCCGTGTCAAGCATAGATACCGCAAACCTCCCACCGTGCTCCTATAAACGAAGGCCTCGCCGGTGAGTATAGTGCCAGCATTCTTGCTGAGCTTGTCAGATGACGACATGGGCGTTGCAATACCGTTGCATTTTTGCATATTCACCTTCCGAAGCAGATCGGTAGCATACTTGGTCTGAGTTAGTGCTATTCCATCAGACATCTTTGTCACTTCTACTCCAAGAAAATAGGAAAGTTCTCCAAGATCCTTAACGACAAAGGAGACACGAAGTTGCTCCGGTTTTTCCACAAATTACCGACACGAGCCAGCTATGATGATATCATCCACGTAAATCAACATATAAATAGTGACTCGTGGGTTAAGGAAAATGAACAAGGAGGTATCTGCTTTGGATGGCCTGAAACCCATGGACTGAAGCTTGACACTTAGCTTGGAGTACCACGCTCTTGGCGCCTGTTTGAGGCCGTAAAGCAATTTCTGCAGTCGACAGACATGGTGAGGGCGATCTGGATCAACATATCCTGGTGGTTGAGACATGTATACCTCCTCCTGGATATCGCCGTGGAGGAAGGCATTTTGGACGTCCACTTGGCGAAGAGCCCAGCCGCGAGAAACGGCGATGGACAAGATCAGGCGAACTGTCGTGGGTTTAACCACCGGGGAGAACGTGTCAGTGTAGTCGATACCAGCACGGCGAGTGAAGCCCTTGGCGACGAGACGAGCTTTGTAGCGATCAATGGTGCCGTCAGATTTGTGCTTGACCTTGAAAACCCACTTGCAGCCGATGATATGGTGTCCACGGGGCAGTTCCACAAGACGCCAGGTATTGTTGAGACGAAGCGCATCAAACTCCGTATCCATAGCCGTTTTCCACACAGGAATAGCCAAAGCGTCATGATGAGACGTGGGTTCAGCAGCAAAGGCACGCTTGGACGAGTCATATCAGATTATCCCATCATAGAGGCGAACCAGACGCACTTTATTGTTCTGCAGCCGAGTGCGCATAGGATGTGTAGGTGCAGGGGCAGGTGCAGGACTTGGCGATGGCGAGGAAGCAGCAGACGGAGATGGTGCAGGGGAGTCATGATCCGCATCATAGGCCGGCCCACGAGCCGGTGTGGGCGGAGAAGCAGGCTCCGAGTCTGTGTCTGAGGCCACATCGTTATGAGCCGCATGGTCGTCCGGAGCAGCAGGATCCGGTGCCCCATGATCGTCGTCAGGAGGGACATGCACGCCATGAAATGAAGAGTCGACGGGAGCGCCGCACTCGATACAGCAATACTAGGAACCGGGTTAGTAGCACAGTCCATATCATTACACATTGAGGAATTTCTTGCTGGATCCGGAAGAAGGAGAAGATCTTCAGTGGGTTGGGAATTTTGGGAGTGGTCAATAGAGAATGGGTAAATTGTTTCGTCAAAAACTACATCACGGGAGATATATATACGGCCAGTAGACCGATCAAGACACTTGAAACCAAGATGATCCGGACTGTACCCAAGAAATACACAGCGAATAGACCGAAAAGACAATTTCCGGTTGTTATAGGGTCGAAGGTTCGGCCAGCACGCGCACCCAAAAACACGTAAAGCTTCATACCGAACAGGGATGTTAAACAATTTTGTGACGGGAGTTTCATTGTGAATAACTCGACTAGGCATCCGGTTAATGAGATAGCAAGCTTGAGCAAGAAGAGCAAGGGCAGTTTCGACAAGATGATGGTGTTTTCTTTCGATGGCACCGTTTTGTTGGTGGGTGTGGGGACAGGAGAGGCGATGAGTGATGCCAGTATTCTGAAAATAGCGATGCAATTTCTGATATTCCCCTCCCCAATCGGACTGAACAGAAAGAATTTTAACACCCAAAGATCGCTCAACTCGTTTCTGAAATTGATAGAAGACATGCTCAACATCTGACTTGTGTTTCAACAAATAGACCCACGAAAACTTGCTAAAATCATCCAAAAAACTTACATAATAACTAAAGCCACCAGAAGATTTAACCGCTGGTCCCCACACATCCGTGTGAACCAACTCTAGAGGAATAGTAGAGACTCTATACGACAACTCATAAGGAAGTTGATGTGCTTTTGCTTGTTGGCATGCATCACAAATATGCTCAACTAGCTTTTTATTTGACGACGAAACTAATTTATTGGTGGAGATGATGGCTTGAACAATCGATGACGTGGGATGACCAAGACGCCGGTGCCACAGATCTTTGGATGGAGTGGCAAGATGTGCTTGACGAGAGCGTGGATGCAGCACCGGATATAGACCACCTTGAGCCCTACCGTGTAGACGAACTTGCTTCGTGATGCGATCCTTGATAAGAAAATGGAAGGGGTGAAGCTCAATGAAACAATTGTTATCAAAAGCAAGTTTATTGGCAGATATGAGATTTTTGCTAATGTGTGGAGTGTGTAAGACATTTTTCAGGTGTAGAACAGATTGGTTTGGACCAGACAAAGAAGATTCACCAACATGTAAAATAGGAATATGCATACCATTGGCCACCTGTATCTGATCATGGCCGTCGTAGTTCTTCTGCACGTGGAGGCGATCCATGTCGTTGGTCATGTGATCTGTCGCCCCGGAGTCCATGATCCAGGTCGGTTCAGCAATCTCGTTCGAGTTGGAGTAGTTGGCAGCGCGATTTGATGTCTCAGGTTGGATGGCGTGATTGAACCGATTGTAGCAGCGAAGAGCGTCATGTCCATAGGTGCCGCAGATCTGGCAGGTGGATTTGCCACCTCTGCCACCGTTGCGACCACGACCTCCTCCTTGACCGTTGCCTCGCCTAGAATTATTGCCTCCGTTGCGGCCACCTCCACCGCCATAGCCACCACCGTTGTAGCCGCCACCATTGTTGTAGTTGCGACCTCCTCCATAGCCACGGCCACCATCGCCGCGTCCGCGGCCTCCGCCACCGCGCTGAAAGCCACCGTATCCTCCTCCACGCGATGCAGTGTTGGCGGAGTGTTGGAACTGAGGAGATCCATTGGACACGCGATCGACGTTGCGTGCCTCGTATGCGACCATGTGCCCGTAGAGGTCGCTGAGAGTGAAATCATCATCACCCTTTGAAGCTATCACCGATAACGACGTAGTGAAATTCTCGTGATCCTCGCTGATCCCAAAGAAGAATATATGAAATAACCTCTGAATCACTCGAGAGGGTTGCCGACCGTCGCCATGGTGTCGGCAATCTTCTTCACGTGGTTGTATTAGTCGACAGGGACATCTCCCTTTTCTTCGGCTTCACAAGCGCTCGTGCGGAGCTGCACGATCTTCGCCTTGGATCGTGACGAGAACATCCGGGTGAGTACGCTCCATACGCTCGCAGATGAGTCCAGCTGACATCACATGGCCGAGCACGATGGGTTCGTAGATGCAAGAAGAGCACTCGAACCTGCTGATCTGTTTTGAACCACGCTACATACTCGGGGTTCGCCACCGATTCCGAGCTTCCCTCGGACGCCGGAACCTTCTTGGGCGGCGCGGTGTTGCTCCCATCTACAAAGCCGAACAGATCGAGGCTGTAGAGAGCAGGAAGAGCCTGAGCCCTCCATAACGAGGAAGTTGTCCTGGTCGAGCTTGACGGTGATCACAGCGCCGATGGTTTGAGCGATGTTGGCTGGGGCGGCAGGGGCTGCGGGAGAGGGAGGAGCCATGGATGATCAACGAGCGGGTTGCTCTGATACCATGTAAAAAGTATAGATTGGATTGAATTGCCGTACCTCTCTAGGGCAGGCGTATACTTTTTATATATAACAGACATACAATCTAGGGTTTACAATATGGTTAGGATTACAACTTCTACCGCAAGTCTAGTTAGCCTGACGTGACAGGATCGTACCCGCTCAGGTGTCATCCTACTCCGTTTAACAATGTCATCTCCCTTATTCATCCTATCTGACCTAGGTTCTAATCATTAATCCTCTACACCCTGCGTCAGGCCATCTGAATAGTGGTACTTACCTAGTTTGTCCCATTTGGTATCTAGCTCAACTGCTCCTCACTCTAAATGGCCAGCCTCCAAGCAGAGAGTGACGTCCCCACATATGCGCAGGTAGTCATTTTGCAACTGATCATACTGTAACATAGCATACCCAGGTGTGGTGATGGCGCACTACCCTTGGCAATGGCCAGGAACAACTTGGACGCTTTGGGCAGTGGTGGCATATCCAGGTGCATGGTGGCACTGAAGAGAACAAGGCCGACTCTGCAATCCGTGGGGAAGACAAGCCCTTTAGCAGAACTGCAGAAGGGAGTGACTCTGCAATGTGGTATCCGAGCCAACAGCATGGTGCGGCGGTAGCAACAGCGTTGGGAAAAGTGGGTGAAGAAGCCTCATCTGCGGTGATGGCACTCCATGAAAGTAGCAAGTCATAACAGCAGCAGTACATCACAGATAGAACCTGTCATGGTGTACTTAGAGCATCTCCAGTCGCGTCCACCAAAACGTCCCCCAAACCGCGCCAAATTGAGCGTTTGGGGACGTGTTTCGTTCGTGCCGCGTTTCGGGACGTCGCTCCCCAGCCGCGTCCCCAAACGCCGCCCCAAATATTAAAAATACTTTTTTTAGCATTTTTATTTCAATTTTCACAAACTAATACATAATTGGGAACGTGGTTTACACGAAGACATAATTTGGAACATGGTTTTCCACAAACTAATACATAGTTTGAATCATGGTGGACACAAATATAAAATATTACAAAAAAACTAAACCTAACTAGGCCGTGCGTCGAAGGTTTCGTGTGTTCGCTGCCAAGAAAGAACACTCGAGGGCACACCCAGTCACCCAAACTGGAAAATCCAGCTGGTGACGGTGCCCTTGTTGGTTCTACCGAGGAAGAACAGACACAGACCTCCGTGCACGTATTTGCTGCGAAGAAACAACACTCTTCATCAGTCGTCCTCCTCGTCGGTGCTGTCGCCGTGGTAATCCCGGTGGCAGCGCGTCTCGTCGAAGACCTTGACGCTCATGTCCCAGTCGCCAAAGTAGGAGAACAGGAGGACGAAGCCGGCTTCGAGGCTGTGGTGGCGCGCGGACTTCTCCCAGCCGATGTGGAGGTACATCTTGCCGCGCGCGTCGTAGATCACGTCGACGATCCACCGGTAGTAGCCGCACGAAGCCTCCCGCAGATGCATCGTGCCCGGGCGGTCGTCGCCCCGACGTAGGCGACGAAGGAGTCCGGCAGCCTCTGGATGCCGCGTGGGTCGCCCTTGAGGACGAGGACGAACTCGAACAGCACGCCCGCCTCCACGTTCATCTCCAAGGATGAAGACGACGGCGTGGCAGGCAACGGCGAGCGTGCACCTCTGCCGCGGCTGCGGCCACGACCACGACCACGACCGCGAGCTCGGCCTCCGCCTCTCCCAGCCATGGCGTCAACTCTTGTTGAGATGGTGGCGGCTAGGGTTGGGTAGAGAGGCGCTAGGGTTTGTGTGTGAGAGGGACGATGAGAGGCGGCCCTTTTTATAGGCCGGAGGGAGGCGGGGGAGCGGTGGCGCTCATTAACACCGGCACGCAAAGCTAGGCGCGACGAGACGCGTCGCTGCGCCTCTGCGGGAACTGCACCGTCGCTGCTGTTGCGGTCAGAAACCCACCGGCGAGCAGCGACGGGCAACACAGTAGAGCCGGGAACAACTTAGGGTTGCGGCTGGCCCTGGTCCCTCCGAGCGACGGCCCGCAAAGCCTCTGGCGCGCACGTCCGATGCTGGTGCAAGGGCGTGCCACCTGACCTATACCTGGTCAGGAAGGTGATGGAGATGCCTCGCTTAGTTTCCTGCATGGCATACACGTAAACATTAAATACGAGCCTCGATCGGCTCTCAGGTTATCCTGTGAATCGGCTCAAGGAGCCGATCCACCCATGATTCGTACGAGGTGCACGAATATATGGTGGTCCTGCTTGATCAAGATAAAGCTAAAGCGATCTACGACGATTTAGGGTTTTCACCGCATAATCGGATCATCCTACTCACGATTGGGCCTCGTGGTCACGTACGGTGATCGTAAGCCGGTCCTGGACAAGGCCTAAAAACCAACACGAGGTTGATCCTCGGAACATCCTGTCTAGGGCTAGCAAACGACACCCTACGCGTCGCTGGATCCTCCAACCCTTTATAAGGCCTAACTATTGCAGATATTAAACTAATCCTTGAAGAACAAGGAGCAACCGTAACGGATCGGATCTACTAAATAATGATCAAGCGGGGTGCCGCCCCTAGAGCAACCGTAACGGATCGGATCTACTAAATAATGATCAAGCGGGGTGCCGCCCCTACACCTAAGATAGGTGTAAGGGCGGCTAGATGTATAAGGGTTGCACTACGACAGCATATGATACGAAGAACAATGCTAACCCTAACACATCTAAGATAACTACGTTGCTCGCCATCAAAAAGGCTTCAGTACGAGCAACGCATGGTAATGAATAAACTTGTACTGCCTAGATCGCAAGATGCGATCTAGGCAGCATGATGCTTACCCGGAAGAAATCCTCGAGACGAAGGAGTTGGCGATGCGCCTAGATTGATTTGTGTTGAACGATGGTTGTTGTTTATTTCATAAACCCTAGATACATATTTATAGTCCGTAGACTTTCTAACGTGGGAATAATCCCAACCGTGCACGAGACAAACTCTAACTAACCGACACGTAATCTATTATGTTACAGATACACGGGCAAACTAGCCCAAACTTTGCATAACAGGCCGATTCACGTCTTTCTTCCATGTATATTCTTCAAATCCATCTTGATCGCGGCCCACCTCTGACATTGGTCAAATTCTGGTGATAACACATGCCCCCCTGGTTTTGGAATTGATAATTCCAAAATCACTCCGCTTTTCCTTCGTCGGGTCATGTCGTGGCAGAGCAGAACCGTTGCAGTATCCTTTATCATGATGCCTTGTCTTCTGAACTTCTCTGCAAAATTTGATAGCTTTAGCACCACTTCCTTGGAAACTGCAATGGCATTAAATCTCCATCAGGCTCCTCCTTATTTAACTGTGCCGACTGACTTGCTTTTTTATCCCCCTCCTTCGTTCTAGCTATCGGCACCGAAAAGCCCTCTTTCCCTGTAGCAATGTCTTCTTCTTCCTCCGTCTCCTCCGGCCTCTCTTTCCAATCTTCTTCCCCGAGCGAGCCGATATCGGAGCCCGAGTGGGATTTTGACTTCATGTCAGACGGCGACATGCCCCTGACTGATGGGGAGGGCGACCTCCACTTCCTCATTGAAGGGGAACTGGAGAGCGAAAGCGAGGATGACCCTCCCTCATGGAGGAACCCCACTTCCTCCGATAAGGAGGAGGAAGAGGAATACGAGGAGGTAGAGGAAGAGGAGGAAGACGATTCCTCCTCCTCCGCTGGGTACCCGCCGGCGAAGCGCCTCCGTGCTTGGGCGGATAGTGAAGATGACGATGATGACGAAGAGGAAGAAGCTCCGGTCGAAGGCTGGGGCAGCAGTGACGAGGAGTTCTCCGGAAGTAGCGCCGGCGGTAGCTACAACACCGACGACGAGGGCAGCGAGGATTAGTGACATAGGATCAGTAGTACGCGAGCAATCGGCTCTTCTTTTGTTCCTCTTTCCTTGAGCAATCGGCTCTTCATTGTAAAAAACCCTCCTTTATTAATGAAGAAGTATTTCCAGTCAACTTTTTTTTTTGCCGATAGTCAAAGTCAAACAATCTCCCAAAAGAGCCGATGGCATCGCACCGGTCTCTATCATAAAAACACGAGTAAGGTTGACCTAGCCGCCCCTCTAAACGGTAACCTGCGACCTCCGTCTGAGAAAGCAAACTCAGATCCCCAAATCGCCGCCTGAGCAGTTCCAACTCACGACCACCTGCATCCAGATCTCGACCGCGCCGCCCCCAACTTCTACAGCGCATCCAATGGCGGAATCATCCAACACCAACGCCATGGCCTCTGGTCTGAAGGTAATCCTTAACCTCCTCTCGCCATTCGAATCGACATAGGATTAATAGCAAACACCTGAATTAATGTTTGTTCCGCTATTAATTTAGGTTTCAGACATCCTTCTGCCACATCCTTCTCTCGCAAATTCGATGTGCCTCGGTCCTCGTTCTTCCGAGAGTCCCGCCCTCTTAATTTCGTGCGAAGCTAACAGAATCCCCTTCGTGAATCAGAACTTAGATCTGACTTCCTGGGCCGACTGCCTGCGAGCCTGGCCTAATCCTCCTGAGGGTTGGGTGGCATGGTACAATAGAGTATCCAAAACCCATTATGCCACTTGGGAAACCATAGGGATAGCCGATGCCTTGTCATTATCATTGTCTCCCCTTGAGAAGAATGAAAATATTCTGAAAACCATTGGCTACTTCTGGTCTGATGCACTGAATTGCTTCATGTTTGGCCATGGCCCTATGACACCGACCCTGCTGGATGTGGCCATGATCACAGGCCTAGACATTGCATCCCCCAGCCCTTCTGCATTCAAACTGCTGAAAGTGCCTTTCACTCTTTCCTCTAAAAAAGAGTGTACCAGCTGGGGTGCCTATCTCAATCGTTATATGAAAAACAAAGGCCCCGTGACAGAGAGAGAACACACAGCCTTCCTGAACTTCTGGTTGGAGCATTTCATATTCTGTGGCCCATCACTCGCCCCTACCAAGAATTACCTTTCCCTGGCCTATGAACTTGCTAAAGGCACCCAACTTGGCCTAGGCAAACTGTTTCTTGGAGAGGTCTATCGATCCCTTCAACTGATGTCTGTCAAACTATTCTCTCAAAAGACAGTTAAAACTGGCGGCCCCTGGTGGTTTATTCAGTTGTGGGCCCAGCTATTGTTGGGGGAATAACCCCCGGTATGCCAAAGGCATGCCAAACTGGATGGTTTAAGCCATCAAGATACCGGTTTAATGTTCTTACCGGAAGCCTAGTAGGAATCCGGGAGAGCAAGGCTAAGCCGGTATCCCCAAAGGGGTATGCCGGAACCCGGTATAGAAGATACCGGAAAGGAGAGCCTGTCGGCAGGACTGGTCAAAGATTCTCTTCAGAGCAAGAAGACAAGGATGAGCTAAGCAAAGTAACTTTATTCAGAGCCCTGGCGCCAAAGAGAGAGGTGACGTCCAAAGAAGCCGGAGGACATCAGCAGCCCTGATTAAAGAGGACTCCGGCGTCACTCATGATTAAAGTAGCTTTGTACAGTAACTCTGTAAAGTAGTTTGTCCAGTCAAAGATGCCATTAGGGTTTCTTGCTCTGTAAGCCACCCTCTCCCCTATATAAGGAGAGGGGGCAGCCCTTCTTCACGGGCACGCGTGTATGTAGGAAGGCAGAGCCTGTAACTTGTGTGAATCTATGAACATGGTGATCTAGAGGGAGTTCTTCCTTGTGTCTTTCTTCTTCAACCTCTGGCCTTGGCCAAGTTCTTGAGGAAACCATCCGGAATCTCTTCCCACCTGATCGCAAACCCTCCCCCGAATCCTCTTGCGTCCATTCGGCCCCAATCTAAGCCATCCTATGGCATCTGCTCGTTCACCACGACGACAGTTGGCGCCCACCGTGGGGCATGAAGTGGCGCTTGATGGAGTTCACATTCGGGCGGGCGTCCTCGAGATCTCCGGCGAGCGTACGGTGTCCGCGTTGGTGCAGAGCATCTACGCCATGGACTTCATCAACGACAACGCGGGCTGCTTCGCCAACGGCGGCGTCTTCCCCAAGAACGGCCGCATCATCGAGTTCGGCAGCCACCGCGTCTACTTCGGCACCGTCCCCGTGCGCCAGCGCCTCTCGCCGGTGCTGGTGGCACCGGACCCACCAAGATGGCTCTGTGCTGGCCGCGCCGCCGGCAGCGTCGAGGTAATGATGACCGGTGTGGCTGGTGCAGGAAAGGAGGTTGCGGCTGAAGGTGCCGGTCGCGCGGTTTCGACCCGTGCGGCTAAGCCACCGCTGGAGCGCGGCGCAGGCGCAGCGGGAGCATCATCCGCGCCACCGGAGACACCGCTCCAGGCGGCGATGAACGTCCTCGCCACCCCCATCGCGCAGAACATCGATCCGGCAGCGGCCCAGGCGGAGCTGGAGGCGCAGCGCCAGAAGATGCTGGAGAGCGGCAAGGACATCGTCAGGGCGCAGCGCGAGCTGAACCTAACCGTACGTGAGTATAACGCTGCCCATGGCTTTGCTTCTGTTAGCGCGCATGCTACTAGGATGCCGGAAAACCGGCTAAAAGCTCGCAACCTAGATCAAGATTTGCGCAAAGAGATTCTTACCGGCAAGAGCGCCTCTGCATCTGTTAGCATCGTGGAAAAGCCTAAGTATAGCAGCCCGGATAAAACTATAAAAGCTGCTAAGGCTGCAGTAGAGCTGTGCGAGTCGCTTTCCGGAGAGGCTCTGGTAAAGCAGCAAGAGCGTGTTAGAGAGCTGCTGGAAACCATAGAGCAACAAAATGCTGAGCAGCTGGCTAAGCTGAACAAGGCAGCGGCCTCAAAATCCGCGCGTTCGACAAAGAATGCCGGTAGCAAGTCCCATGGGCAGGCTTCGTCCCCCCATCCGGATAGAAGGAGAGAAAAAGAAGTGAATGCGCAGCAGATGACTGTGTACGATCCGGTTCTTGCCGGAAAGCAACAAGCCGGGCAACACGATGCCGGTAGAAAAAGCCAAGGGGCAGAGCGAGGCTACGCCAGAGGCTATGCCGGAAACAATCATGCCGGTAGATATGAGACCGGGCAAAACTATCGAGCTGCAAGGGCAGCGTACGAGGAGGAGGAAATAGATCCCCCAAGGTACCGGCAGGCAAGGGCCGCGGTACCGGAATGTTACGATGAAGCCGATTCCACGAGACCGGCAGCATACCGGAACCCATTGGGAGAACGCCTGGGAGAGAGATACTTACCGGAACGGGATGCGAGGCACCGTCTGGATAGAGTATACTTGTCAGAAATGATCGAGGAGGAAGGTCCTCCAGGTCCAAAGTGTTTTGGCCCAAGGATCATGAAAGAAAAACCACCAGTTCGCAACTTTATGTTGCCCCGTGACACAAAGACGTATGACGGCACCAAAAAGCCGGAAGATTGGCTCGCGGATTACGTGACCGCGGTATACGTTGCAGGCGGTGGAGGAACCGTAGCAGGAGGAGGAAACCGGCGTTGGGCCGTGAGGATCATACCATCGTTTTTGGTTGGACCGGCAAGAATCTGGCTAAACAACTTGCCGGCAGGAAGCATAAATGGCTGGCTGGATTTTGAGGAGGCCTTTGTGAGCAATTTCAGCAGCACCTATCAGAGGCCAAACAGGCCGCAGCAACTTGCTCTGTGCGTGCAGCGCCCGAACGAAACAGACCGAGATTATCTAGCCCGGTGGAACACCACAAGGAACTCCTGTGAAGGGGTGATCGAGGCACAAGCCATTGCTTGGTTTAGCAGTGGATGCAGAAGAGGTTCACCGTTGTGGCAAAAGTTGCAGCGCAACATGCCGACAACGTTGGCAGAGATGATACGTGTGGCAGATAGCTATGCGTTGGGAGACCCAACGCAGCCGGCAGTGCAACCGGAGCCGGAACAGCTGCGCCACGAACAGCACCGGGACAACCGGAATAACAAAAGAAGAGAAGATTTTCCAGATCGAAGGTACGGTCCGCAGCAAGTTGCTGCTGTGCAGGAAAACTTTGAGGCCAGCGACAGCCAGAGGCAAAAAACCGGATCGCAGCCATGGGCGGGTCCTAAGAAACAATGGGTGGAAAAGAAACCCTGGGTCCAGAAGAAGAACTGGCAAGAACCCGCAAAATACACCATGGAAGCTGCCATGGATCAACCTTGCCGGTGGCACACGCCGAATCCGGCACATCCGTCAAACCATCTGACGAAGGATTGTACCTGGACCAAGTACTTGATGCAAAAAGGAACAGTGAAAGATGCGCGGCCACCGCAAGACATGCCGCAGCAGCAACAACAGCTACCGCCACCACCACCACTTACCGGGGCAAACGCCTTACCGGTGCAGCCAAACCGGCAAAGCGGATCAGCAAGTTAACCGGGTGGAGCAAAATGATAACCAGCCACCTCCACCGGCACCTTTAGGCCGGAATGTTTACGAAGATCCGCATCTGTGCTGTGTTGTCTTTGTCACTGAGCCAACAGACCGGCAAAGTGTACACCGGCGCTCCATGGAGGTCAATGCTGTGATGCCGGCAGTTCCCAAGTACATGATGTGGTCCAATCAGGAAATTACCTGGTCATCCAAGGATCACCCAAAGATCATGCCGAATCCGGGTGGATATGCTCTCGTTGTGGACCCGATCATGAAAGGGCCGCAAACTCGAGTGAAGTTCAGCAAGGTGCTGATAGACAATGGCAGTAGCATCAACATCATGTACAAGCACACCATGCAAACGCTGGGCATAACAGAAAACATGCTTCAGCCAACGCGCACAACGTTCCATGGGATCGTTCCTGGCTTGTCCTGTGCCCCGATAGGAAAAGTTCGGGTGGACGTGGCATTTGGAGGACGTGACAATTGCCGGGTGGAAAATCTGGAGTTTGAGGTGGTGGATCTAGACAGTCCCTACCATGCATTGTCGGGAGACCGGCGTTGGCTGCTTTCATGGCCACCACTCATACGGCTTACCTCAAGATGAAGATGCCGGCACCTCGTGGGCCATTGACTGTGGTGGGAAACTATAAGATCTCACTGAAATCGCATCTGCCGGATCAAACCTAGCAGAATCGCTGGTGATCGCGGAGGAAAAGAAAAGAATGCAGACAGCTGTTGCGCTGGCTCAATCCTCACAAATGAGCTTAGCGGCAATGAGTGAAAACATGGGCACACCGGCATTCAAGCCAACCAATGAAACAAAGAACATTGTGCTGGATCCGGCTTACCCAGAGCGCACCGTTCGTATCGGTGCCGGCCTTGACCAAGCATAGGAAAGCGCGCTCGTCGCCTTCCTCCATGAGAATCGGAATATCTTTGCCTGGTCAACCGATGATTTGGTAGGTGTTCCGAGGGAGCTGGCTGAGCACTCTCTAAACGTCCGGAAAGATGCCAAGCCGGTGCGGCAACCAGCTGCGTCGGTTCGCTGAAGACGAGAAGAAAGATCATAGGAGAAGAGGTAACCAAGCTGCTTGTTGCCGGATTCATTGTGGAGGTCACGCACACAGAGTGGCTGGCCAATCCGGTAATGGTTGAAAAGAAGAAAGATGAGAACCTGGAGGCAAAAGCTCCGAAGGTGTGGCGCATGTGCATCGACTACACCAACCTGAACAAGGCTTGCCCAAGAGATCCTTTTCCTTTGCCACGAATCGATCAAGTGATTGATTCAACTGCTGGGTGTGAGTTGTTGTCCTTCCTGGATGCCTATTCCGGTTTCCACCAAATTCCCTTGAAAAAGGAAGATCAAATAAAAACTGCGTTCATTACCCCGCACGGGGCTTATTGCTATGTCACTATGCCTTTTGGGTTGCGCAACGCTGGTGCAACGTACCAGTACGTATGCAAAAATGCTTGTTTGATCAAATTGGAAAAAATGTGCAAGTCTATGTGGATGACATCGTGATAAAAACTAAGGTAAAGAACACTTTAATCGATGACATCCGGCAAACATTCGATAACCTAAGGCGGTTCCGGATGAAACTCAATCCGGCAAAATGTACCTTTGGTGTCCCCACCGGCAAGCTGCTCGGTTTCCTGGTTTCAAGCCGAGGCATAGAGGTTAATCCGGTAAAGATCCGGGCGATAGAAAGAATGGCTATCCCTCGAGAGTTAAAAGATGTGCAAAAGTTTACCGGAAGCTTGGCATCGCTGAGCCGGTTTGTAAGCAGGTTGGGAGAAAAAGCTCTGCCACTCTATGCTCTCATGAAAAAATCTGACACGTTCGTCCGGACCCCTCAGTGCACGCAGCGTTTAAGGAGCTAAAAATGATGCTAGCCACAGCACCCATACTGGCTTCACCTCTAGAAAGGGAGCCTATGCTGTTATACATAGCAGCAACAAACCGGGTTGTGAGTGTAGTGGTTGTGGTTGAAAGAGAAGAGGAAGAAAAAACCGTCCAGAGGCCGGTATACTACTTGAGCGAGGTGCTCTCCCTCTCGAAACAAAACTACCCTCACTTCCAAAAGATGACTTACGGCGTGTACATGGCCGCCACAAAACTCAAGCACTACTTTGAGGAGCACCCCATGAAGGTGGTGAGTGAAGCACCAATTTCCGACATCATGTGCAACAAAGATGCCAGCGGCCGGATTGCAAAATGGGCAATCCAGATATCACCATACGTGCCGGTGTATGAAAGAAGAGATGCCATAAAATCACAGGCTTTGGCTGACTTCCTTGTTGATTGGGCGGAGATGCAATACAAACCGCCAGATCAAAGGATAGAGTACTGGAAGATGCACTTTGATGGATCTAAGCTCAAGGAAGGTCTAGGTGCCGGTGTAGTGCTTACTTCACCAAAAGGAGACCACCTCCGGTATGTTTTGCAAGTACATTTCAGGGCATCGAACAATGTCACTGAATATGAGGCTTTGATCCATGGGCTTAAGGTCGCAAAAGAAATCGGTGCACACCGGATCATTTGCTATGGCGATTCAGACCTTGTGGTACAGCAGTGCTCAGGAGATTGGGATGCAAAAGATGCCAACATGGCCTCGTACCGGTTTCACGTGCAAAAGATTGCCGGATTCTTCGAAGGATGTGAGTTTCACCATGTGCCGCGAGCAGAAAATGAAGCCGCGGATGCTTTGTCCAAGTTGGGCTCATCTAGGCAAGAAATTCCTCCCGGAATAGCTTTGGCTCACCTAAGAGTGCCATCGATCAAGCCGAGCCCGGAATCAGAATCAATTTTTGTACCGGAGTCACACGTAGTACCCATGGATATCGATGAAGGGAACCCGGGGACTGCTCCGACAAGCTCGGGGACTGCTCCGGTAGGCTCGGGGACTGCTGTACCCATACCGGAAGAAACGATGCTGGTAGATAGCATGGAGATAGATGCACCGGTGTTTTTGGTTCGAGAGATACCATCATGGGTTAAACCTATTAAGGAATTCCTGATCAGCGGCACCTTGCCGGCTGACGAAAATGAATCAAGGAGGATACAAAGAAGGTCCAAAGCTTACACATTCATCAATGGTGAGGTGTACAAGAGAAGCGTTACTGGTGTCCTTCAAAGATGTGTGGAACCGGAGGAAGGGAAAGAAATGCTTGAGGAAATTCACCAAGGAGAATGTGGGCATCATGCTTCGTCAAGGGCGCTAGTAGCAAAAGTATTCCGGCATGGGTTCTATTGGCCCACTGCTTTGGAGGACGCTGAGGATTTGGTAAGAAAATGCAACGGCTGCCAGAGGTACGCCAAGCAAAACCATACCCCAGCATCCGGTTTAAAGACAATACCGCTAACATGGCCATTCGCTGTTTGGTGCCTTGACATGGTTGGACCATTCAAAACTGCAAGAAGCAGCATGACTCACATCTTGGTCATGGTGGATAAGTTCACCAAGTGGCTAGAAGTAAAACCTATCGCAAAGTGTGATGGGCATACAGCTGTGAAATTCTTGAAAGATGTCATTTTGCGGTATGGATACCCGCACAGCATCATCACTGATAACGGAACCAACTTTGCTCAAGGTGAGTTCAAAAGGTTCTGTGAAGAAAAGAACATCCGGTTGGATTTGTGCTCAGTGGCACACCCGCAAGGCAATGGCCAAGTAGAAAGAATGAATGCCTTGGTGCTTTCCGGTATCAAGCCTAGACTCATTGATGCGGTGGAAAAGTCACCGGGATGTTGGCTCGATGAGCTACCATCGGTACTGTGGAGTATAAGAACAACTCCAAACCAGTCTACCGGATACACTCCCTTTTTCATGGTTTATGGAGCAGAAGCGGTGATACCAACCGATATCATTCATGATTCACCAAGGGTACAGCTCTATACTGAGCAAGAGGTCAAGGAGGCCAGAGAAAATGATGTCGACTTGCTGGAAGAAGCAAGAGAGCTGGCTTTGGCAAGAACAGCCATTTACCAGCAAAACCTAAGACGCTATCATAACCGGAAGGTTAACCCAAGAGTTTTCCGGGAAGGAGATCTTGTACTTACACAGTGCAGCGCACTGAAGGCCGGCATAAGCTTTTGCCACCATGGGAAGGTCCCTTCATTGTAAGCAAGGTGCTTCACAATGATGCATACTACTTGATCGATGCACAGGAGTGGAAGAAAGGAAAGGCGGACAGGTTCGGAGAGGAGAGCAAGCGTCCATGGAACGTAGCTCTGTTGCGTCCTTTCTACTCGTGAAGTGGTGGTGTAAGAAGTTCCTTTTTGTACCTTATATGCTATGAATAAAAGATGCCGGAACCTTGAGTGAATCTCGGGGACTACCCCAGCTTAAGTTGCATGTAACTTGTTTATTTTTTCAGTTTACCGGTTGCTTATTGAATGTTTTTTCTTTCCGGTTTAGTAGTGTGCTAAATCCTACCGGAGTCTTCGACTCTGCTGCTGTCCGCAAACCGGCTTCATGGCAAGCAAGATAAACCGGTAGGGGATAAGCACATGAACTGCGAAAAGGGAGAGCAGGAAAGAACAATCCGAAAAATTTAACTAACCCCGGTTAAACCGGTTTTTTGCAAAATTTCAAAGTTATTTCTAAGTTCAAGAAGACGCTTGTTTGGTGAAAGAACCTTGTGCTCATACGCCAAAGAACGCCCAGAGAAGGCAGGCAGAGCCAAGGCAAAAGAACCAAGTATGCATCAAATTGGATGCGGAAGCAATTGAGAAATCTTTGCAGTGCAGGATAAAAGCAGAACCAAAAGCAATTATGCTAAGACAAACTCATAAATACTTAGCTACCGGTATAACTTACCGGCAGGAAATGTTGTAGCACAACCACAGGCAAACTTAGAGTCTTACATCATAGACCCCGGCATTCCGGGGCAGAATTTAACGGATATTGTCTTAAGGCAACAGGACCAGCAGATATAAAGCAAACACTTCAAAGAAAGTAATCACGCAGCAGGGGCTTCCGGAGGAGCAGCACCGGCATCAGCATCGCCCAGGACCTCTTCTTCGGCTTCACCCTCCTCCTCGTCAAGATAGTCCGTGACGCCAGGAGGGGGAGGGATGAAGGTGCGCATGTCGGCATACTCCGCGATGCGGTACGCGCGATCCTGCCGCTTGGCGGAGAGGATCGGGTCCAGATCCGTTTCTGCGCCTTCGCGCACGCCGGTAAGGGCGTCCAGATTGAGCTCCGGGTACCAGGAGCAGGCGACGCGGAGGGCGGAGTCCGCTCCAGCGCGGGCAGCAGAGCACTGCCACTCGCGGATCCTCCTGCCGGCACCTTTCAGACGGTCGCTGATGAGGGAGAAGGTGTCCGGCACCTCCTCGCCAGGCCATAAAGTCCTGTATAGCTGGGTAGCTACATCAGGGATGTCCGAAAGATTGCGGTCTATGCAGCGCATATGGGACACCCGCGCGTTAAGCGCGACCAGATGGTCCTTGGGCGTCCATGGCACGGTAAGATCCGCTTGGCCTTTGTCCTTGCGCTGCGCGTCGACCTTCTTGACGGCATACCTCTGCGAGTCCGGAAAGAGGCCTGTGCAAAGAAAGAAAAAGCTTAAGGAAAAGAGTCCGGAAGAAAAAGAGACCGGAAGAAAAAGAGACCGGAGAGAAAAGAATCCGGAAGAAGAGAGACCGGACGGAAAGATAGCGGAAAGAAAAATGGGGTCGAAGGAAAAAAGGCTCGTATGCAGTAGTCAAAGAGTAAAAGAAAAGAACTTACGGAGGGCGAGTGTGTCGGTCTGCAGGATCAGCTGATCGCATGCCTTATGCTCCTCCTCCAGCCGCACGGCCTTATCCTCGGCACCCTTCCGGGCCTTGGCCATCTCCTCCAGCTCTGCCCGCAACACCACAGTGGCATTGCAGGCATTCTCCAGAGCCTCGTCCAACTTGGCCGCTGCGGTCACTTCAGCGGCCTTGAGGGCCTTGGCGTGGTCAAGCCCCAGCTGAATCAGCTGAGACTTGAGCTCCTGGTAGCTGGTCTTGAGGGCGTTCAGCTCCTCCTGGTGCTGCCGGCTGAGCTCATCCTTCTCCCCTGTAACCGGAAAAAAGAGTGTTAGCAAGGTTACACTAGTAAAAATGAAAAGAAACCAAGTTCAAAGGAGAAAGGAAAAAATAGTACGTTGGGCCGTGGCGAGCTGCTCCTTGAGAGCGTCGATGGAAGCTTCCGGGATCACTGTTGAACAGAAACTCTCAATGTCACAAGGAGAAAAGGTTTCCGGTAGCAAAGATGCCGGTGGAACAAAAACTTACCCTGGCACTTGTCATGTGCCTCGGCGAGCTCCCGGTGCTCCCACAAAAGCTCCTCGAAGAGGGCCTTCCGAGTGTCAGCGGTGACCTGTTCAAGAAAAAGAAGAAATGAGTTAAGTTTTGCGCTAAGAACAAAGTTCTTAACCCGAAACTCGGGGACTAGCAGTGCCGGTTTTGCGCGTTTTTAAGATAAGTTTTGCGCTAAGAACAAAGTTCTTAACCCGAAACTCGGGGACTGGCAGTGCCGGTTTTGCGCGTTTCTAAGGTAAATTGTGTGTTAAGGAGAAGATGTTTAACCCGAAACTCGGGGACTGGCAGTGCCGGTTTCACGATAAAAACTTAAGTTAAGTTTTGCGCTAAGAGCTGCGCTCTCACCACAAAACTCGGGGACTGGGAAGATAGACAAGAGAGAAACCGGCATGAAACTAAGGAAAAGATAAAGCAGAACCGGAAACAAAGAAACCGGCAAAGGTTGAAAGTTAGTAGAACATACCGTCAGATTGTTCGTGGAGTCATACCACGCGCTGTCAAGCTCTTTTACGGCAGCCCGGAGCCGCATGAAGTGCTCCTCAGAGCACCGATCCCCGACAGGATCAGGTGCCGGCAGCCGGTCCTTGCCCATTCCGCGGGTCGCCGGAGTGATGTCCGCGGCGTTCCACTTTTGAGCATAGGGCAGGAGGTGCCCCAGGTCCCGGCCTTTGCGCTGGAACTCCGTGATGCGGCCGAGGAGGCCGGTGGCCTTCATGCTGGCACTTTTGGCGGCCTTGGAGACGTGCAGCACCAAGGGCTGCTGGCCGCCCGAAGGGGCGCTGGAGGCCGTCGCCTTCCCCTTGATGAGCTTGGAAGGCTTGGGCGGCGGCGCGGTAGAAGAGGCCCCGGAAGTCTTGGCCGGCGGCGCGCCAGGAGCGGCCTTGGAGGGCTGGGCGCGAGGAGCCTCCGGCGGAGGCATGAGGATGGTGCGTGGAGAAGGGGGAGCGCTAGGAGCGTCACCCGTGTTGGAGCCTTCCGGCGCGGAAGATTCCGGCGCGGAAGTTGTCTTTTCGAGGACGGGAGGAGCAAAAGGCTCCGCCCGCCCGGCAGCTTCTTCTTCTCCGGCGCCGGTGTTGCTGGCGCCGGTGTCTTGGTGTTCCGGGAGGAAGGAAAGATCCTCCTCCATGCGGTGATCTGACAGTGAAGGGGCCGCACGCCCCGAATTTGTTGTGCCCCCCGAAAGGGAGGCAGAGGTGTTGCCGGCACCAGATGGTGCCGGGCTTGAACGAGGAGGAGGGGTTGAGGTCCTTGCGGATCCCTCAGAGCCCGATGGCCTTGGGCCAAGCTTGAGAGCGGGGCTGAGAAAAAGAAAAAAGACAAGTGGTTGAGAAGAAGCAACCGGAAAAAGAACTTAGCAAAAAAGGAGGCAAGCCGAAAAATAAAATTACCCGGAAGCGGTTGGCATCACTTTGCGCCCGTAGCGGCGCACGCCCACTTCCTTCTCCCCCACGGGCTCCGTCCGGAAGCGCTTGGAGGGAGGAGCATGGCTGGAGCCGGCAGTAGATGCCGGCTGCTTGTTCTTCTGGCCCTGGGCCATGAGTTTGTCCACAAACTCAGTGCCGGCCTCGGCACGCAGGGGCGGCACGCGCTCGTGGATCTGTGAGTTGGATATGGCTAAGAAGCAATTCGCAAAAAAGCAACAGTGGCAAAGTATAGGAAGCCGGAAAAGAAAATACCTCAAGCACAACTAGGTCCTCAGGATTTCCGGTGGGCTCCGGCGGGTCCCGGCCAAGGCGCGCAGCCGGAGTCTTCCCCATCTTCAGATCCTTCCAAAAAACGTAGGGATCCGGGTCGAAGGAGTCAAAGGCGCGCTTCCGGAGAGGTCCTCGCGGCTCTGCCTGGATAGAGGGGAAGCGGTCCCTGGCCTGAAACAAGGTAAAAAAGAAGGTTAACAAAAGCAGAAACTTACCGGCAAAGACAACCCCAAATTGCGCAATCTCTTACTTCTTGGGTCGGACGGTTAGAGGAACTGAGGGGAAGGAGGCCCCATTCCCAAGTAAAAGGCATAGCAGTTTGACAAATCTGCTTAGCCTTGCGAACAACATCTTTCTTGCTGAGAGCACGGCCTGTGATCTTGGTAGGATCGCCTGGGCCATACATCTCGCTCATCCTATGTGCGCGGCGCTTAAGAGGAAGCACCCGGCGCGATATGAAAGTCCGGATGACATCGTCGGGACAGATGTTGGTCTCCTTCTTCAAAGAGGCCAAGAAGCGCACTACCCGATTGGTTTCGGCATGTTCTGTCTTCGGGTTGTAGCTCCAGTTGGCTCTGCTGGGGGGCCCCTCTTGGTATGGAGGAAGATTGATGCGATCGGCGCGGCCGGTGTTCTTCACGTAGAAGAAAGTTCCTTGCCAGGTGCGGCAAGACTCGAGGCCGGAAAACTTAAGAAAAGTGCTCCCTTGGCGGGAGCCGACGATGCAGGAGCCGCACTGTACGGGCGGCTTGGGCTTAGGGATTTCCTTGCCCTGGACGGAGTTGATCCGCAAGTTAAAGAAACGGGCAAACGTCTCACGAGTGGGACGAATGCCGATGTAAGCCTCCATGAAGGTGGCATAACAAGAGAGATAGAAAATGGCGTTGCCAGGAAGGTGGTGAGGTTGGAGTTCGTAGAAATCTAGGAACTCCCGGAAAAAAGTAGAGGCAGGAAGGCCGAAGCCACGCTCAAAGTGAGCAAGAAAAACAACAAACTCGTCGTCTTCCGGATCCAGTTCGATCTCGTCATCCGGAATCCGACAGGAAACTCCTTCCGGAATCCTTCGAGACCGGTACAGCCAATCAATCTCGAACTCAGTGACGTTGGAGCCCATCCAGGCTCCGCGGGTGGTTGGGGAAGGCTCCTCGCCGGAAGATTGGCTGGAGCTGCTAGAGGCTTGACCAGAGCTACTGGCCTCTTGGCTACCGGAAGCTTGGCTAAAGCTACCGGATTCTAGGTGGCCGCCGGACTCTTGGAGGCTACCGGATTCCTGCTGATTGCCGGAATCGCTCTCCATCGGATCTGAGGCCGTAGATTCACCGGGAGAAGGTCTACGGCGCTTGAGAGAAAGGGAAGAAGAAGATGCGGAGGAAGATTCCTCGTCAGACATGGCAAGAATGGGTGAAGAAACAGAAATCCCAGACTCGAACCCCGCGTGAAGATCTACGAGTAAGAAGAAAACCAAAGAAAAAGGAGCAAATAAGAACACCAAAGGCTCAAGATCTGGAAAGCAAGTGAACGGCGAGTAAAGTGAAATTAGTACCAACCTTGAGCGGCGCGGTCGCCGGGGAAAGAGTTTGCTGGCGGTGAAGCGGGTCTGCGGCCGCCGGCGAGCACCGTCGACGGCGAGGCGGAGAAGCTCGCGAAGAAGCACAAATGCGGCGGACGCGAAGAAGTTGCTGCCGAAGATCTCCGCACAGCGAAGTCCGGCGGCGGCACGGCGTGAGTTCGCCGGGCGCCGGAGCTTGAACGGGCGACGGCGGACGGAGAGCGGCGGAGGCGCAGAGGCGTGGAGCTCTATGCGCGAAGGAGGAGAATGCGAAGAAGATGAAGAGGAACGGGCAGTTGCGTTTATATAAGAGAGAGAAAGTGGGCGCGGAACCGCTGGGCTGCGGCGGTTCACCTCGCGGCCCGCGACGGTTCGCACCTTGGGCTGCCACGTGGCGAACGGATACACGCGCGAAAACGGAGGCCACACGGAGGCGCGCACGGGATCCCGAAGAGGTAGTGGGATCCGCAGCAGTGCATTAAATGCGCGCGCGGGAGTCGAAACGATGTCAGAACGGACACTGGCGCGTCAGTCACAGTGCGCATGTCTGTCAGGCGCGGGGCCCGAGATATTCTCGACCTCGCCGAGGAAGGAGTAAAGACACATGGTGCCGGAAAAAAGAGATGCCGGAACGAGCCTTGCACAGAGAAGAAAAAGGAACAAGGGTAAAGGTGCCGGAACTAAGCTCAAGACATGAGTGATTAAACCGGTATCTTATAAAGATGAAAACCTGGCATGGTCTGTAGGATAGAATCCTCCAGGCAATACCAGCTTCGGGGACTAATGTTGGGGGAATAACCCCCGGTATGCCAAAGGCATGCCAAACCGGATGGTTTAAGCCATCAAGATACCGGTTTAATGTTCTTACCGGAAGCCTAGTAGGAATCCGGGAGAGCAAGGCTAAGCCGGTATCCCCAAAGGGGTATGCCGGAACCCGGTATAGAAGATACCGGAAAGGAGAGCCTGTCGGCAGGACTGGTCAAAGATTCTCTTCAGAGCAAGAAGACAAGGATGAGCTAAGCAAAGTAACTTTATTCAGAGCCCTGGCGCCAAAGAGAGAGGTGACGTCCAAAGAAGCCGGAGGACATCAGCAGCCCTGATTAAAGAGGACTCCGGCGTCACTCATGATTAAAGTAGCTTTGTACAGTAACTCTGTAAAGTAGTTTGTCCAGTCAAAGATGCCATTAGGGTTTCTTGCTCTGTAAGCCACCCTCTCCCCTATATAAGGAGAGGGGGCAGCCCTTCTTCACGGGCACGCGTGTATGTAGGAAGGCAGAGCCTGTAACTTGTGTGAATCTATGAACATGGTGATCTAGAGGGAGTTCTTCCTTGTGTCTTTCTTCTTCAACCTCTGGCCTTGGCCAAGTTCTTGAGGAAACCATCCGGAATCTCTTCCCACCTGATCGCAAACCCTCCCCCGAATCCTCTTGCGTCCATTCGGCCCCAATCTAAGCCATCCTATGGCATCTGCTCGTTCACCACGACGACAGCTATACTTTCAGAACCAGATCCCAGACTTCCCACCGTTGACCACCTGCACCTTTCCAGATGTTAATGGAAAGGATATCCGATGCACCAGCTATGGCCAAGCTTTGTATGGTCTCCCAGGCAGCAGGCTGATCCCTAAGGAAGCAGCAGGGTGGTTCAAGATTTTCTTCCAAGGTTTGGACAACCCCCTGTTCTTTCCTTATACTGAATCGGCAAACTTTGAAAACCCAGTCTCCTTTCGATTGGATGACTTTGCCGATGACGCCAAAGACTCAAAGATCTGTATTCTATCATGATTCGTCCTTGCTTCCTCCCTGTTGGCATGAGTACCTCGAACCGGATCATCAAGCCCGGTTATGAGTGTTATCAACCGGTAGTGGTAGCCCGACAGCTTGGTCTCAGGCAGGTGCCTCCACACTTCTTCTTACACCACCTGACAGCCAGTAGAGCTGAACTGCCTGACATCCTCACTGGCCAAAGGTGTTATACCTTCTTTGATGCTTTGGCCATTCCAATTCCCCACGACCTCCGTTTCTCCTCCACTACCGATGGTTTCGAGACTTGGTGGTCCATGTGGAAGACCCATGTCTTCAGAAGGGCTCTAGGACCGCTGCTGAGACAACTTGATGCCGAGTATGACATCCCTGCAGACCAGGTACCATTACTTTAACATTTCTTGTAACAGCATTATGGTGATTGTCTGTGACCTGACTCCATCTCCTGGCAGCAACAAGATGGCCCGGCTCCCACGCAAGCTGATGGTTCCCCCTTCGTATTCCTCCCTCCGGCACCAGTGGTTCTCTTCTGCCAGAGCTCACCACCCCTGAAGAAAGTCATAATGCAGAGTCAGCCGATTTCACCGAAATCGGCTCCCAAGAGTAAAGCATCTTCGGGGCCAGTTCCCCCCCGAGCCTCGACTCAGGCGAGGACGGCAGTGAGGAAGGTGGCTGCCAGGAAGACCCTGAAGCGTAAAGCCCCTGCCCAAGAAAGCTTGCATGTAAGTTGGTTCGTGCCCCGTCCACATTTATCCGCTTTCCCAGTCTTTTACAATACGCTCGTATTCTTTTCTACAGACTTCCACCGAAGAAACCTCCAGCGGGGCCGTAGAATCCAGCCAGGGGGACTCGAGCTCGGGCAATTCCGAGAGGTCCACCACCCAGAGCCAGACGGCTTCACCAGCGCCGGCCTCTAAGAAAAGGTCGATCCCCGAGCTTCCTGCTCCCCAAGCCCCGACCAGATCGGGGTCACGCACGAAGCGTCAATGCGTCAAAAGGGCTCGTAAAAACCCACGAGCTTCTCCATCAAGCCAGGAGGTCTCAAATGTAATTATCTCCCTGGTCACACTTCATGCTAACCCATAGTCATTTGGATCGGCTAACCACTTCCTCCTGCAGACCGAAGAAACTTCTAGCGGAGACGTCGAGGAGGTACTGATGCCGTCCGCCACCCTAGACCTAGCCACCTCGACGATCGCGGTTGACCAAGTGGCTGACCTAGCCAAGTCCACAGAAAAGCCGATCATCACTACATCAGCTGTTGCCTCCTACCTTGGGAGGGGTTGGCTCTACCACTTTCTTCGTTGTATGCTAAACTCGCTTTGTTTGCCCTATCAGGGTTGTGATCTCTCGAGCCTGCTGACGTTCGATCCAGAATCCATCGAACCAACTACTTCCAAGGCAAGTGGAGAGCCGAGTCCTAGCACGGTCCATGGTCCACTCCAGCGTCTCAAGGATTTGCTCTCTTCCTCAATTGAGACCCTGATTGAAAATTCCGAGGAAGTCAAAGGCATCCTCGAAGATATCCAGCCCCATCTCCCTATGACACTGCAAGTGAAGCTCTGGCCAGCTGTTACTCTGTCGGTCTTCAAGTCAAGGGTGCAATCGGCTCGACAAAGGATTACTCTTTGCCATACCCAGCTCCCATTGAGAGCCGATATTGCGGAAAAGTGTCAACGGCTCAACAAGAAGAAGGCTGCTTTGGACGCCAAGACGGATACTTCTGCCAATCGCGCCGAACTCGAGACCCTGCGCAAGGAGCTGGAGAGCCTTGAAGAGAGGGTCAGGGTGACCAAGCAGCTTATCCAAGACAAGGAAGCCTTTATTGCCCGTTCTCAAGATGAAGCAAAAGGCCTCACAGCCGATCTGAAGACCGATCTGGCTGAAATTCGTACCCTGAGCAGTCAGCTGGTGACGGGTAAAGACGAGGACGACGAGGCTGAGATCGCCGAGGTAGATCGCATCCGTGTTGACGCCCTTCACGCCCTCGGCGCGTTTCTTCAGTAGGGCCTTCAGAGACAAATGTTTCGCTGAACTTGATCGTCTGAAGTCGATGACTCTGCCTCGGCTGTACTTGCTACACATTTTTTTTACTGGCCGATTTTCCATCGGCTCCTAATATTTTATTGCCCATGCGTCTGTCTACCTGATCATGTGCCCCCCCGAGGCGAATCTGTCAGGTTGCTGCAGATATCGGCTCTGCGGTTATCGGTAGGATTATACCTGAACATCGGCTCTGCAGTCAGGACTAATGCCGATTTCCCTGAACTCGCAAGCCGATGTAAACCCATACCCCAACCTTCCGTCACCTGTTAGATCGACGCTGAACGCAGGCGAAGCGTATGGCAAGGATAATACGGGGCGATTGCTGGAATTGGCCCCTATTTTTATTGTATTGCTCAAAAAAGGCTTACATCTTGTTGTGCCAGCCGATGTCTCATCACCGGCTTTCCTTCGTTTGGGGCGCCATACTCCCCTTTGTGGTCGACCCTCTTCATCCAGGGTTCGTCGAACTTTTGCGGCCAGATCAGGCCGCGTCTTCCCTAGCGCGTGCAGGTATTAACTTTCAGCTTCCTCTGAGCCACGCCGTCGCTGAACCCTACGTCTTTTGGAACGGCTGAGTCCGTCCGGGCACCACCTTAGCCGGTGGCATCTGTCCTCTTCTCTTTCACAGTTATCTTTTATCCCCTTGAGGTCTTCTTCCCAAAAGGAGTCAGCTTGCTTGTTCTTGGATGGGAGAGGCCCAAGCCGTTCAGTGGATACCGTGTGAGCGGGTTCCGCGAGAAGAGCCGATGAGGTCGGCTTCGAGGATCGTTTTGACCTCGTCATACTTTTTCTTGAGCTCGTCGGTCAGATCCTCGTACGTGACTGGAGTGCCGTCCGCCATCTGAGATGTAGATGGCGATGTGGTTGATGTCGAAGCTTGTCCCACCGGGCGTGCCAGAATGTGTTGTGGTCAGAAACCCACCGGCGAGCAGCGACGGGCAACACAGTAGAGCCGGGAACAACTTAGGGGTGCGGCTGGCCCTGGTCCCTCCGAGCGACGGCCCGCAAAGCCTCTGGCGCGCACGTCCGATGCTGGTGCAAGGGCGTGCCACCTGACCTATACCTGGTCAGGAAGGTGATGGAGATGCCTCGCTTAGTTTCCTGCATGGCATACACGTAAACATTAAATACGAGCCTCGATCGGCTCTCAGGTTATCCTGTGAATCGGCTCAAGGAGCCGATCCACCCATGATTCGTACGAGGTGCACGAATATATGGTGGTCCTGCTTGATCAAGATAAAGCTAAAGCGATCTACGACGATTTAGGGTTTTCACCGCATAATCGGATCATCCTACTCACGATTGGGCCTCGCGGTCACGTACGGTGATCGTAAGCCGGTCCTGGACAAGGCCTAAAAACCAACACGAGGTTGATCCTCGGAACATCCTGTCTAGGGCTAGCAAACGACACCCTACGCGTCGCTGGATCCTCCAACCCTTTGTAAGGCCTAACTATTGCAGATATTAAACTAATCCTTGAAGAACAAGGAGCAACCGTAACGGATCGGATCTACTAAATAATGATCAAGCGGGGTGCCGCCCCTACACCTAAGATAGGTGTAAGGGCGGCTAGATGTATAAGGGTTGCACTACGACAGCATATGATACGAAGAACAATGCTAACCCTAACACATCTAAGATAACTACGTTGCTCGCCATCAAAAAGGCTTCAGTACGAGCAACGCATGGTAACGAATAAACTTGTACTGCCTAGATCGCAAGATGCGATCTAGGCAGCATGATGCTTACCCGGAAGAAACCCTCGAGACGAAGGAGTTGGCGATGCGCCTAGATTGATTTGTGTTGAACGATGGTTGTTGTTTATTTCATAAACCCTAGATACATATTTATAGTCCGTAGACTTTCTAACGTGGGAATAATCCCAACCGTGCACGAGACAAACTCTAACTAACCGACACGTAATCTATTATGTTACAGATACACGGGCAAACTAGCCCAAACTTTGCATAACAGGCCGATTCACGTCTTTCTTCCATGTATATTCTTCAAATCCATCTTGATCGCGGCCCACCTCTGACATTGGTCAAATTCTGGTGATAACAGCTGCGCGCCAATAACTTCCGTCGCGAGGTAGGCGATGGTTAGGTTAAAATTTATTGTGCCGCTGACGAGTCGGGCCCGCGTCGCTTCGCCTCGCTTTTCGGTCCGTCCGGCGTCTCCGGTGCGTCCCCTGTGGGACGGGGACGGGCTTGGGGTGCCGGACACCGTATCGGAGCGCGCCGGACAAAAAAAAGGGGTTTGGGGGACGCGGCTGGAAGCGTTTTTTTGTCCAGCGCGCCCCAAATAGCTTTGGGGGACGCGACTGGAGATGCTCTTGTAGACTGAACAAAAGACGCATCCCATCTAGTAATAAAGGCGGCACTGGTTCCCATCCACAGCTACAACAGGCAATGCAACCTCCGAAACCCTGATGTGCAGGAGCTGGGCCAGCAATACACTGCCAGACTAATTAAACACACAGCCGCTTGAACCAACAGGCTTCAATGTATGCCAACCGGGAGAAGGTCGAACAGTACATAAAGTAACTTGTATGCTTGTGTTTGCATGGCAGCAAGGAACTCAAGGAACTAGATTTAGATGTGCGCCTTGGCGCACGACCCCGTAGAATTCGCACAAATTTATAGTTTGTATGATTGTTTTGTAAAATGATGGAAAAGAATTGTGAACTGGTCTGTTTTAAATGTATAGACTTTCACTGACCCGAGGAAAAAATATATAATTTCAGCAAGCATGTCATGTACACAAAATAAAAAATTCACCAGGATCACTTCCCTTAGACCATGCAACATGCATTTTCTTTATATACTGTAAAGAGCATGTTCAGATTTTTCGTAGAAACAACATGTCACTCTATAAAAAGAAAGGCATATTGCAGCAATCAGATAAGATGCCAGTGACATTGCCTAATATGGAGTTTCCAAAGAAGCACCATTGCACGGTCAAAGAACCTAACAGAGTTCCGGTGTTCATAGTGGCAAGCAAACTTAGATTCTGTTTGTAACACGGCATCACCTGCCTAGTGCAACATGTTTTTTTTTTTGTCTAGGATTGCTTCCTCATCATCTTACGACGCTCATCCGGAGTACCCAGCAAAGGTCAGCTTCTCCCCCGCGACTGCATATTTTGGAGGCTCAACCAGCTCAACCTGAACTTTAACCTGCATGAAAAAACAACCCATGCACAATTCAGAACTCAATAGCATCATGCGACATGCATCTTTCTTCAAGAAAATGTATTTAGGAGAAAATGTGAACCATGCAGGTGAGTGTATAAATGATAACCAATTCAGAAGAAATTCTTTGGGCCATCGATGGCCAGTAAAAATCGATGGCCAGTTCTGCCTGTAGAGTTGCTGCCCAGGATTTAGGGACAATCCAGAAGTCCCATGTTCTGGTGCTCACTTCACACGCTCACTGAACATTCAAATCATGCAAGATCACAAGAACCACACACAAACACATACTTCACTGTCAGATAAACTAATCAGAATGATGCATCATACCTTCAGAAGCCAGCCAGAGGATTTCTCATAGAATCATCGATCTTACACCACTCAATATGATCCGCCTCGTTGCTGCCAACAGCAACCAAAACTATCAGAAATGTCAACTCAAGTATTAATGGAAATAAAAAACGAAATGGAGAGGACGTTCTTTTCTTGCTCACTGCAACAGAAATCCGACTAAGAAAATTCAGGAAAACATAGCAATTTTGCTTTTATACGTAAGTTGCAACTTAGCCACTTTATAGAATTTCGTCTGTTGTGATCTATACTTCTATCCTAATTATATTCATATATTCATCCATTCCAAATTATATTCAAGCTATTGAATTTGTAGACATATTAAATTTCCGTAACAATGATAGAAAGCCCTATACAGCAAAGCTCAGTTCTTTCTATGCCTGAACATTCAGTTCTAGTAGTCTATCACCATATCAACCTTAATTATATTCAGCTAAACAAATTTGCGTAGGACTATGCATATTACTCTGACCTGTTGATTCAATTTGGGTTAACGTATGTTAGCCGGAAGCTGTGGAAACGATGTGACCAACCAACGCAAAGAAGTGGCAAGCACTCCTATGACACTTTAACCCCATTGCCTTGCTACTGACAGAGAAGGTTCAGGAGATAAATGAATGTCTGAACCAAAAGAAGGAGCAAGGACCAGTGAGTGCAAGCTAACCATTATTACACTATTTAAAAGTTGATCAATTTAGAGCATCCTAAGTTGTTTGGACACCGTAGATGTGCTATTTATCCACTTATCCATCTGGTGGTGTATTGACACGTACTCCATCTTCTGGCCATCGATCGTGGTCAGTTTCAATTTCACTTTTTTTTCTCTTCATGGTTTACCGGCAACCGGTTCTGCTCCATCCGCCCCTTCCGGTCACGTGTTTAGTTTGCTTTGGTCAAAGCGGTATTGGGCCCCACCATCGATTTCTCTGGATTTTTCCCCACGATTCTTCTCTACTGCCCACCTCCCATCCATGGCCGATCGACCTCCATCCCTACTGCCCTCCCATGGAGGATTTTCCCTAGCCAAGATCCCACCCCATAGTCTTCTCAAAAGTGCACATCTGGTCGTGATCCACCATCAACACACACCTGGGAGCCGTGCAAGGAGGTCAGCCGCATGAAGGAGTTGTCCTGGATGCGGAGGATGACCGGCGCACCGATTTCTCCAAACAGTCACACACTGTCGTCGCAGCAGCGGCAAATCGGCGGAGGAAACAGAGGTGGTGAGACTCCATGGCCGTTCCACTGTCGTCTCTTCGCTTCTCTACTTTCTCGGAGTGCTAGGATTTTCTTCTTGCAGGCCGACGCACAGGTCTGCCGCCGCCGACGAAGACCACATGGCAGGCCGCCCTTTGCTGCTACCATGTGCGACTGTGCCGCCGTCGAGGAAGATTAAGATCGACGTTCGCTCTGCTGGATGCCGATGCTGCTCCTTCTCTGTCCGACCATGCCGGCACTGGCGAAGAACATAAGGCAGGCCGCCCTTCCCTCCATGGGACACCAGTGCCGCTCTGTCTACGTGTGAACAATGTGCCCTCGCGTTCTACTTGTGTATTCACACCTCTGCATATTTTCGTTCTTTTCTCACCGATTTGGTTTCTGCATCAAAAAGGAACCGTGCCACTCAGGACTGCTGGCTGGGCCAAACGGTGAGGTGAAGGCTGTAGTTTGCCACGATTATCTTTTCTTCACAGATTGTTTGAACAAGTATGTTTGCCACTCAGGACTGTTTTGTCTCTCAAGACTATTTTGTCTCTGCAGATTTGGTCCTGTTGTGCTTCTCTGCCTTCACAAATTGTTTGAACTGATATTTTCTTTTCTTCACAGATTCCTTTATCCGGATTTGGCTACAGGCGAAGTGTCGTGGCTACAGGCAGCTATTCCAGCAAACTTATAATTGGTTACATGGATGAACCTCGGACAGTGTGTCACTTCTGTGTTAGGGTGCTCTCTGTGGCTACGCCTCATGAGTAATTTCCCATTGTATTGGCCTCATTAGTTGTGTTTTTACATTATTGCTATTTCAAATTTGCTTCGTGTAGTTCGGCCGCCAGTGAAGGTGTGCGACACAACCTTCTTCAGGGGGTTGGCTGCATCGGCGGCAGTGGAGGCGCAGGTATGAATTATCAGCCGTGACATTAATCGGTGACTGTAGTCAGCGACAAAAGGGGAGGATGATATGAGGAAGTATCTTGGTGTTTGATTCGCTAGATGCAAGGTTGTCCATGCAAGCAAAATACAGAACACAATCTTATTTAGTCATAGAAGCTATCATTGCTTATAGAACAACAGACTATTGTGTAAATTGATTACGGAATATAATTTGATTTGGTAATTGAAAATTTCGAGAACTGTATGTGCCAGGGAGGGCCTGCGAGGATGTTTGTGAGGGTGAGGCTGACGGATGGGTCGTGGTACCAGTAGCCGTTCCGGCTCCCTGGACGCTGCTGTTTGGTACTCCGATGAGGAGAAACTCCGGCTGGTGGCACACAATTTTTTCCTTATGCACTAGAGAGTATGTGCAAATTGGATTCTATATGTTCACTACCTACTACTGATTCTGAAGGTGCAATCATTTCAGGTTTAAGTGGCATGGCATGTTCACACTGTCCCCTGCTTTATTAGGAGATCTTATGCCATGTCTTTCTCACTCCAACATTATATATTTTAGTTACCTTATGATGTAACACTTGATTTTGGAAATTCAAACTTAATATGTCGTTTTCTCTACCACGTTAGTGAACAATATATCCAGGTTTGCCTGATAATGTTAATGTGTACATGCAGGATTCTTATATCTAAAATATTCTCTGTCAGTACTGGTGGAAATCTTGAGGTATGTAGAGGTGTAATCTTTTGGAATGCAATTATCATGATTGTTTCCGGCAGAGTTTTTCTCTTTGATATAATAAATGCAGTACCATTTGTTTTTGTGGTTTTAAGAGTAATGTTTAAAGTCTAATTGCATTCCTCTTTCATGAACAATTCACAATGACATCTTCAGGCGCTACTGAGCTTCGGTTAGTTCAAGCTGCAATTGGGCAATTATACAAGTTCACCCTTATATAACTCCTTTTGGATCCGTATAACCAGATCAAGTTAATATGCTGCTCCTTGCTTCTACTTCTGAATTTCTTCATCACCGTTGTATTTTGTTTTCATTTTGACCTATAAAAAATGACATCTTACTATTTTTGTTGTTGCAAAGTTAGCTGAACCATAGATACAGCCATTCCCATATGGTGCTGATAGTATTGTGCTGCAAGTTTGCATGTTCATGAAAGAGGAATTTAGAGCATCCTAGGAAGGGTTCTTATATCTAAAATATTCTCTGTCAAGATCTTGGTGGAAAACTTGAGGTATGTAGAGGTTTAATCTTTTGGAATGTAATTATCACGATTGTTTCCTGCAGAGTTTTTCTCTTTGATATAATAAATGCAGTACCATTTTGTTTTGTGGTTTTAAGAGTAATGTTTAAAGTCTAATTGCATTCCTCTTTCATGAACAATTCACAATGACATCTTCAGCGCCATCGAGCTTCGGTTAGTTCAAGCTGCAATTGGGCAATTATACAAGTTCACCCTTATATAACTCCTTTTGGATCCGTATAACCAGATCAAGTTAATATGCTGCTCCTTGCTTCTACTTCTGAATTTCTTCATCACCGTTGTATTTTGTTTTCATTTTGACCTATAAAAAATGATATCTTACTATTTTTGTTGTTGCAAAGTTAGCTGAACCATAGATACAGCCATTCCCATATGGTGCTGATAGTATTGTGCTGCAAGTTTGCATGTTCATGAAAGAGGAATTTAGAGCATCCTAGGAAGGGTTCTTATATCTAAAATATTCTCTGTCAGTACTGGTGGAAAACTTGAGGTATGTAGAGGTTTAATCTTTTGGAATGTAATTATCATGATTGTTTCCTGCAGAGTTTTTCTCTTTGATATAATAAATGCATTACCATTTAGTTTTGTAGTTTTAAGAGTAATGTTTAAAGTGTAATTGTATTCCTCTTTCATGAACAATTCACAATTACATCTTCAGGCGCTACTGAGCTTCGGTTAGTTCAGCTGCAATTGGGCAATTATACAAGATCACCCTTATATAACTCCTTTTGGATCCGTATAACCAGATCAAGTTAATATGCTGTTCCTTGCTTCTACTTCTGAATTTCTTCATATCCGTTGTATTTTGTTTTCATTTTGACATATAAAAAATGATATCTTACTATTTTTGTTGTTGCAAAGTTAGCTGAACCATAGATACAGCCATTCCCATATGGTGCTGATAGTATTGTGCTGCAAGTTTGCATGTTCGTAACTTTACACACAGGGTTCTGATATCCATAATATCAATGAGAATAAGTATCTAGATTCTCTGGCAAGACTATGGTGCACAGCTTTAGATATTTACAGATGTATTCTTGGGGATGCGATTCTCATGATTATTTACTAGAGTTCTCCTTTTGTTATAATACATGCATCACCGTTTATTTATTTTGGTTTAGGAGAAGTTATTGAAGTCTAAATACGTTCCTGTTTCATGAACAATTCTTAATGTCATCTTCAGGTGGTACCCAGCTTCGATTAGTTCAAGGTGCAACCGAGTAATTAACAAATTTTACACTTTCAGCCAGAAAAATTTAGTATATATACTTCTCCTTTTGAATTACTTCATCACCATTGTATTTGTTTTCATTATGATATATAAAAAGTATATCTTATTAGTTATTTTGTTGTAAAATTAGCTGAACCATCCATAGAGACAACATTTCCCGTGTGGTACTGATACTGATATGATTGTGCTGCAAGCTTGCTGCAGCCTTTCCCGTGTGGTGCTGATAGAGTCTCCAATGATGCATCATACATTCTCTTGATTTGCAAAACAACACGAGCTTTTCGCCTCCTTAACCATCCTGCAGCTAGAAGTTTTTCTAATGCCATTATTTTGGATGGACATGATGTACAGAAGGAACTCATTTGTTAGCGCATATTTTCTTGATCCTAACAGTAATTATAATTACTTTCTGTGTCAAATCACCACCTACAGTCACTGAACAATAGAGATTAGTAATTTAGCACTTACTAATGTTTTCAGAGCTGTGGCGAAAATCATGTTGCCAGAGAATCATAGAGATCCTGGATGCTGAGGTAGAGAAGATGTTCTGCCTGGTTAGGAATTGCCAACTTCATTATCACGTTGTCATGATGCTCCATTGCACCTCTTCATATATCCTGTAGTTTGCTAAAGCATGAGCTTTTGTGCTGAAAATTTTGAAATTTGTAATGGATATGGCTGGGCAGGCTTGCTCCTTTGTGGGAACTTAACGTTATTTGCGGTCTAATTGATCTGGAAGGCTTCAAGTTGTGTTTGTAACATTTGAACGACAATTGATTTGCTAGCATGCATTGCTAATTTTATGTTTAAAGTTTTTCTGTTTGAAATACTATCCTGTTTTGTTCTTCACCTCATAATCACCTAATGGACATGGCATGGTGTTGTGCCATAGCTCCATTCTCCCCTGCAAGTCACTGACAACAACTGATCTTTCCAATCAGTTATTAGAAGTCAAACGGATTATGGAAGAACGCTTGCCACAGTGTTCAGTAAGCTGACTTGCTGCTACTTGAATTCTGTTTACAACTGTTGGTGTGCAATAGATAGAAGGCTACGAATAACAGTGCAGACAACTCTTCTCCACGCCTGGTATAATTTGTACACCAAGCGATAATACAACATCAAAACAATTCAGTCAACTTTACGTAGTGTACAAATGCGGTCTCTGTTTGCACTCCTGCCACATACTGCCTTGGACAGCCCTAAAAAACTCAATGTACTAGGCTCTGTATATACATTAACAGCTCGCTGCATATTATATACAACCTGAAGATATAAAGTAGAGATTAAATTTCATTGCATAACAGAGTTCGAAAGCAGAACAAACTAAAGATATGATTTCTCAAGACAATCGGCTAGGAAAATACTAAGGTTAAGGTTAAGGCGAAGCACAATATTTCTACAATATCTAGAGTATGTACGATCAAATTAAATTACTCCCTCCGGCCTGCCTTTTTCAAACAATCGACAAAAAATGTGTGACCACGGGTGCGGCGTGCCGCCGCGCCAAAGCTTCCTAGTCATTCGTGAAAGAGGGAGAGAGGCACCTCACAATGTTGCATAGTGTCAAACATGTAATTTTCTACTCAATTTCATGCTTCGTGACAAGAATCGCAAATCCGAAGAACATTCAAGCAAAACCTAACCAGGCTATAAAGAACTAACATGGTTTTCGGCAGGGTGGCCAACATGTTGGAGCCTAGTGAAGATACTTATCATTTAGGAAATTTTACAATGCCATAACCTGATAACAGAATAGAGTTAGAACGATTACAGAGCTGCCTTGTGATAATAGTCTAAGTTGCACCATGCACGTGACCAAACAAACTGCAGAATAAACCAAATCTAACCATGCAGATGAGAATATCATGTCATGAAAGGAACATGCAGCAAGTGGATGAGAATAAAATGAACCATCACTTATCCATTAGATTATCTCAAAATTTCACCACAAATTTCATCTCAAAATTGTTTTAAAATTCCGCATATGTCACAAAAACAGAAGTACATTCGACTTGAGTGTATAAAGTTAGGATAACAATATCATGATCAGCATGTTTAGTGAAAAGGACATATCATATGGTAATATGGTAAGAAAATAGAACACAGGTTCAGAACTGTACCTCTTTGTTATTTTCTTGTCTCTTTCTAGCATCATGGAAAGAATCTAAAAGTATATAAAACAATAATTAGTATTCATATTGCTTAACTCTTGAGTCCTGATTGAGGAATGAAAACATGTGACTGTAAAGGTCAATTTTGAACCAATATTCATCAACAAACTGAATCAGTGTGTGATCCTAACAGATGAAAAAGTGCATCATCTCACCTGATTGTCACTTTGGCCCTATCTCTGAATTCTTGCTAGGAGGGGGCCATGAATCGAGCAGCATGATTTACAAAAATCGATGTACCTATCAAGATAGAAAACTAACGTTTCAACTGAAGATCCTCTACAATCTGCAACATATGTCATGCCACTTCTTTGAACGAATATTAAAGGAATATACATTAGTGTTCACTAAAGAATTGGTCCAACAAAAAAACAAGTCACCCATTTAGAGAACCCAATCTAGAACTTTTGAAAATAGCATTTATAATATCACACTCTGCTTACTGCAATGAACTAACAACATATATACAACATTTCTAGACCATTCTTATTTGGGCTCAAGCTATGTTTATATTTTGCACTATACGTCTCCAACAATTTATCCTCAACTAACCTCTCACCCGTTGTTTACACCCAGATCGTATCAACAATGATGCACACTTGATTTGAACAATGGATACTATTTATGTAAAAATACAATGCAAAAGCATAGAGTAGGGGAAGTTTTTACCAAAAAGAAAAGGCAGCAAGCTTCTCCTTGTTCCATTCGGGTGAGGTGGATACGGTGATTAAGGAGATTAGTTCATACCTACAAAAGAAGAGCACACAAAGATGAAAGAAGAGGCACTTTCACGATTAGCGCCCAATTCCCCACATATTTGAGCTGTATATATTCCCACCATGAATGCTCTTATTTCTACGTCTTATGGCTCCTTTGTTGAGACGAGATTTGATGATGTCGCTGTGTTGGGATGGAATGGAGAGATGAATTAGCAAGGAGAATGAGTGAGCAACTGCTGCAACATGAGTCATGGATGAGCAGCTTGGGATACAGAATATGTACCTTCGGTAAGATCATTTACGAAGCAGCAGGAGCAAGTGGGGATCGTGGAGGAGAAGCTCACGGGCGTAGAAACGTGCAGGACAGACGGAGCTCGACCGGCGGATCCTTCCGGCGACATCACGGCGCGCCGCGGCGGTGCGAGCGGCGGTCTGACACACATTATTTAGAACATGCTGCTCATCTCTGCTCAAGCCAAGGTCTGACACGCATGCTCACTGCGAGCTGATCCAGCAAAGTGAACTCCAAAAACATCTTAGTTAGGAATGGAGGGAGTGTGTGCTAAAATGATATAAGGATTAGTAGCTATGCTGAGACAAAACACGGCCACTTGAAGTCATTCATGCAAAGGAAAAAAGATCAACCTCTCGCTAAAGTAGCATGTCCCCAGTCACCACTGACATCAACTATGGTGGCCTTCTTGATAACCAGATGATATTTTCAAGGGAATGAACTGCATCAACTATCACACAGATTTGTAGATTCAGAGAGAAACTGGAAAAGAGAATAACTCACATATTAGTTGAATCCAAGCCACGAATGACTATAAGTCCTGAAACTAAGAGAAGAAAACAAAATGAATATCATCTCTGAACCATGCCACCATATCCAAGCAGAAGGTTGCATGAATCGTTTGGCTGGATGAGGCTCACATTTGGATATATAAAATACTACCACTCAAAAGAATAATTGCAATAAAACAGTTCTGCTAGCAAACAAAGCCAAACAAATAAGAAACAATAGGGACACATAGGAAGGGCGGGCCCATAACAAAATATGTAATTGACCAGGAAAGTAAAGCAAATAATTTGCAGGTAATAGATATAAATTTGGCAGTGTACTGCAGTAGATTAATGATACCATCCAATAGTCAATATAACAAGTTTTATAGAGCAATGCGGGTTCAAATCACATAGCAATTGGAATTTGGCACTACAAAATAAACCTCTGCATTCAAAACCATGAAATAAGTAAATTAACAGAGAGAATGGATGCACAAAAAATATTGCATCAGAAATTGTGTAAACTGACTTCGGAATAAATCGGAGCTTATTTAAAATGTCCTCTCCAAAATATGGCTATACCCCAATTGCTAATGGCAACTGAAACATTCGTCTTATTAGCTACAATAATCATTGCCCATATTTAGCAAATCCTCAAGGCCAACCATGTAGGACTGTATGTATGAACACAAGAAGTTGTTATGCAGAAGTTAATTTCTCCATGGAACAGTTGGTAGTCCATGAGCTTAATTCTTGACTAACTTATGAATTAAATAATTAGCAGACACCACAAACTCATTCAAATAATAAATTTAGATACTTAATAAGTAAGAACAAATGAAGAATAAAAAACATCTCTATTGACCTTTAAAAGGATAAGATGTTCATGTAGGTTGGGAAATTCGATCTTGCCCAACATCCTATCAACTGATTCCTCGCCACCACCCTGGAGAGCTGCCGCTGTAGGATCGTACCCCTGGTCTCTTACCCATGAACCACTACAGAAAGGAAGGAGGTAGTAAAAAAACAACACACAAGAGTATAGCTTAGAGCAGCAACCACAACCATAATAAATCTAGAATAAGTTTTAACAATTCGTAACACATGAGACAGAAGGGAGAAGATGCAAACCCAAGTACAAAGAATCAATTGATCTAACCATGGTCTCAAAATATTTTACCAATTATGTTCTATATCGGATGTAAGCCTCATGTGTTCTTTGCAATTGACCTGTTCAAACACAGTTTTCCAATATATACTGAGAAACATTGCTGCTATGAAAAAAATGGTGCGACATGGTTCATAATTTACATTACCAAATAGTAAAATATTGAATTGTTCATCTTGACTGTACCTTTACAACCAAATGGGTATAAACATATATAGTGTACATCTCAGCCCCTACTCTGCATTTTCAATTGTATAAGAAATATGCCTATGGATTATATCAATTCCAAATACTAATCCACCTATATATGAAATGCACAAACCAAATATTAGAGTTAGAAAGACGTGCTGAGAGAGTTGGCACCTCCTTGTTAGATCCAACCCAGACAAGTGTGTCTAACATCCGCTGGTCGCTTTGAGCAACCAGGGAGATGGCTCTCCCGGTGATCATGGACATAACGACCCCTACATCAATAAGATGGCATGTCAAACATCAAACAGATTCAAGGCGAACGGTGCGACCTTGATGGAATGTGATGGCTCCTGCAGAAAAAAAACATGGCATGGTCAAACATCAAACATATGCATGGAGTAGGATGCGCCCTTGATGGGACGCAAAACATGACAAAATCGACTGGTTAAACCGAGAAAGCCAACCGATTAGAAACTCATCTCAACCATGATCGAAACTTGCAGCTTTCAGGTTGCGGTCATCCGCGAGATCCGCCATAGCTTGTACATCAGACAGAGCAAGGAATGGGGGCGCACAACAGCATCCCGCACTCCTCGGGTTGAGCACCGAGGAGAGGAGATGTGAGACGGAGTGCAGGAGCAAACCAGCAAATGAGTGAGGTGGCCTACGAAGGGACATACCAAATAACGATATGACATCAAGCTCGGACAAACTCATGCTTCTTCCACCCAAAATTCTGCACAAACAAAATAAGAAGATTTTGAGATTAAATTTGGCAAAGCATAATAGACGATGTCCAGAGAGTTGCTGAAAAAGGAAAAAAATGAAAGTTCAGGTTTTATTAAGTATACCTAGGACAGTGTGGAGCTAGCGAGGTTACCGCCGTCGATGCTTTGTTCCCAGGTGCTGGTAGGACCTGGCCGACTACCACGAACTTCGGAAATATACCTGGAGATAATTTTCTAGTATCCTAAATGCCCCGCTGGCTGTGCTCTTGATCATCAGAACGGCCCTACTCTTGATAGGTAAGCACGATACTGAAATCATCTAATACTTCTCATTTTCTCAAATAACCAAGAGACCTGTATATGAGCTTCCAATCTGAGAAATACTATGTGATGGGTGTCTCAAGCAATCTAACACATGTTACTTTCCTAGACATGTACTCAAACATCTCGTTAGTGATAGCTTTCAAATGAAAGTCACAAAATTGAGAAATGCAAATATTATATGGGCAAGTCATCTTTGATTGCAGGCAATTTTTGGTGGATTATTAGGCAACATACATAATAAGGAATTAAGTTGTACATGTACACTGCTTGGATTTTCCTCAAACACCCTATATGCATAGATACAGGAACTTCTACAGAAACAAGAACGAAAAATCATGGGGAGTGGAAGAGGGAAGGGAGGAGCCAAATCAAGACCAGATAAATCATAGGGTAGGAGAAGGGAGAATCAGCAGCAGCTCACCTGAAGTTGATGTGCTCGTGGCTGGCACCCACCGGATCCCGCGCCGCTGAGATCCGCGCGTCGGCGCCAGCTCGACATCCAGGATGATGGCGCCTCCTACTCCCGTGCCCAGGGATGCACGCCGGAAGCTCGAGGCGCTGCCGGCGCCCTGCGCGCCCCGCGCGCCTTCGTGGGCCGCACCATCGCCGTCGCTGTCCGCCATCGCCGCCTGAGGGCAAGCTCGAGCAGGGTGCTGGGGGCGCCCTCCCCGCGAGCCTCGTCGTCGTGCTCGGCGGCCCCCTCGTCTCGTGCCGTCCTCCCCTGCTTCCTCCTCTCGACCGCGTGACCAGCACCGATGCTCGCGCGCCTCCGCGCGACCACATCCAGCTCGTGGCTGCCTCCCCTCTATCCCTGTCCTTGGCAGCACAAAGAGGTGGTGAATGGGGAGCAGGGATTAGGGAGAGGACGAGATAGGCCATGGATTTGCGGAGGTAGGCGGCGGCTTATGGGGATAGGCTAGGGTTCCTACGGGCACGGGCGATTGGGGAAGGAGACAGCGACGGGATTGGGAGAGGCAGCCCTCGGGGGGATTGGCAGGCCACCGGGTAGTGCGAGACGAGCGCGGCCTAGAAACAACCCACAGAGGCTGACGTGCGGACCCGGTCGATCGTAGGACCCAAACGCAGCGAGACGCGGGTAGATAACGGCCATCGCATGGCTTTCGCTAGCAGGAGGCGCTGCACTAACGGACGGCTGAGATCGAGTTTTGACCAGGCACTGTAAAGATCCGATGGTTCATATGCTTCATTCGCTGTGAGGCCCCCTATGGGGGGCATCGTTTATACCTTTAGATGACCAGAACAACTGCTAATCCATGTGTTGTGGGTATACTTTATGGGTATATCAACGGCATGGTCTAGATCCGGCAAGCTCGGGTGGCCCACAGATGGTGATGTGGCATGTGGCCCATCGGGCGGCCCAGTTGCTGTAGATCCTGAAGGATGAAGTCCAGCCCAGGAACAGGAAGCCGGATCCCAACCGACCTGCGAGGTAGGCCGGATCCGTGAAGGCCCATGAAGTATCCGGATCCAGCACGGTCCTGATGGAAGGTGGATCCTTGACGTACACGGCAAGATATTATACCGTAGTTAGGCAACTCGTATTCCGGCTAGGACTCTCCATGTAAAACCCTAGATCCGTGCACCTTTATAAGCCGGATCCCGGGAGCCCTAGAGGCACAACCACAACTCATTGTAACAACGCGAAAGCGCCCAGATAATTCCACACAAACAGCAGTAGGCCCTGTCATCGTGCAGGTGTTCCGAAGCTGGGTAAATTGCGTACCACCATCCCGAGTGCACTCCGCCCTATGGCCCCTACTTCTTCTCCCCCTCGTGAGGATCCCTCCTTCGAGGTACCTGATGTCTACGCACGCTTCTATTCCTGTAGACAGTGTTGGGCCTCCAAGAGCAGAGGTTTGTAGAACAGCAGCAAGTTTCCCTTAAGTGAATCACCCAAGGTTTATCGAACTCAGGGAGGTAGAGGACAAAGATATCCCTCTCAAGCAACCCTGCAATTACGATACAAGAAGTCTCTTGTGTCCCCAACACACCTAATACACTTGTCAGATGTATAGGTGCACTAGTTCGGCGAAGAGATAGTGAAACACAGGTGGTATAGATGGTGGTAATATTGCAGGAAGTAAAGATGCAGTAAAACAGTAAACAAGCGATGTTTGCAGTATTTGGAAACAAGGCCTAGGGATCATACTTTCACTAGTGGACACTCTCAACATTGATCACATAAAAAATAAATAACTTCTCCTCATTTGTGCTACATACACTCTCTTGTTGGATAACAAACACCATTCATTGTGTAGGGTTACAAGAGCTCCCTCAAGCCGGAGTAAATAAGCTCCACAACATTCGGAGTTCATATTTAAGTAACCTCTAGAGCATAATAGACCATTGCAATTTAGACCGAGTACTAACATAGCATACACACTGTCACCTTTAAGCTATGAAAGGGGGAATAGATCACATCAATACTATCATAGTAATAGTTAACTCCATAATCTACAAGAGATTACAATCATAACCTACGCCAAGTACTACATGATGCACACACTGTCACCTTTACATCATGAAGGAGGAATAGACTACTTTAATAACATCACTAGAGTAGCACATAGATTAATAGTGATACAAAACTCATCATATGGATCTCAATCATGTAAGGCAGCTCATGAGATCATTGTATTGAGGTACATGAGAGAGAGATTAACCACATAGCTACCGGTAGAGCCCTTAGCCTCGAGGGAGAACTACTCCCTCCTCATCATGGGAGACAGCAGCGGTGATGAAGATGGCGGCGGTGTCGATGGAGATGCCTTCCGGGGGCAATTCCCCGTCCCGACGGCGTGCCGAAACAGAGACTTCTGTCCCCCGAATCTTGGCTTCGCGATGGCGGCGGCTGCGTAACTTTTCTCGTCCCGTGGCTTATTGTTTTAGGGTTTTCGCGACGGAGGCTTTATATAGGCGGAAGGGCAGCCTCGAGGGAGTCCTGGTGGAGCCACACCATAGGGGGGCGCCCCCCCTTGGCCGCGCCGCCAGGTGGGGTGGGGCCCCCAGGGCTCCCCTCTGGTCCCTCGCTGGCTCTCTGGAAGCTTCCGTGAAATATAAGACCCTGGGCGTTGATTTCGTCCAATTCCGAGAATATTTCCTTTGTAGGATTTCTGAAACTAAAAACAGCAGAAAAAAGGAACTGGCACTTCGGCATCTTGTTAATAGGTTAGTTCCGGAAAATGCATCAAAACAATATAAAGTATGAATAAAACATGTAGGTATTGTCATAAAACTAGCATGGAACATAAGAAATTATAGATACGTTGGAGACGTATCAAGCATCCCCAAGCTTAGTTCCTACTCGCCCTCGAGTAGGTAAACGATAACAAGGATAATTTCTTAAGTGACATGCTACCAACATGATCTTGATCAATACTATTGTAAAGGATAATTTCCTAAGGAAGATTCCGCCTTAGATCCAGAAAAGTCAAAGCCCACCCAATCCGCCCCTGAGCAGGAAATAAAGGTGGAAGACCAATGCAGATCCGCCTGGGTCTCCCAGGTGTTAGAGAAGCAAAGGTGTCACTTCGTGCACTTCTTAGCCCATACCGCAGGAGCCGCCCCTTAAGAAGCCGGAGCTGGCCCCTGATGTCTACGGGTGCTTCTATTCTTGTAGACAGTGTTGGGCCTCCAAGAGCAGAGGTTTGTAGAACAGCAGCAAGTTTCCCTTAAGTGGATCACCCAAGGTTTATCGAACTCAGGGAGGAAGAGGTCAAAGATATCCCTCTCATGCAACCCTGCAACCACAAAGCAAGAAGTCTCTTGTGTCCCCAACACACCTAATAGGTGCACTAGTTCGGCGAAGATATAGTGAAATACAAGTGGTATGAATGAATATGAGCAGTAGTAACGGCGCCAGAAAAGTGCTTGCTGGCGTGCAGTTGATGGTATTAATATTGCAGGAAGTAAAGATGCAGTAAAACAGTAAACAAGCAGCGATAGCAGTATTTAGGAACAAGGCCTAGGGATCATACTTTCACTAGTGGACACTCTCAACATTGATCACATAACAGAATAAATAGATAGATGCTAAACTCTACACCCTCTTGTTGGATGATGAACACCACTAACTGTGTAGGATTACACGAACCCTCAATGCCGGAGTTAACAAGCTCCACAATATTCAATGTTCATATTTAAATAACCTTAGAGTGCATAACAGATCAACATAACCAAACCAAGTACTAACATAGCATGCACACTGTCACCTTCACACTACGAAAGGAGGAATAGATCACATCAATACTATCATAGCAATAGTTAACTTCATAATCTACAAGAGATCACAATCATAGCCTACGCCAAGTACTACACGATGCACACACTGTCACCATTACACCGTGCAGGAGGAATAAACTACTTTAATAACATCACTAGAGTAGCACACAGATAAATTGTGATACAAAACACATTGCAATCATAAAGAGATATAAATAAGCACTTCACTATGCCATTCATAATAGTGAATAAGTATTCTGTGAAATATAGCCTAAGAGACCCACACGGTGCACACACTGTCACCTTTACACACGTGGGACAAGGAGTCTCCAGAGATCACATAAGTAAAACCCACTTGACTAGCACAATGACATCTAGATTACAAGCATCATCATATGAATCTCAATCATGTAAGGCAGCTCATGAGATTATTGTATTGAAGCACATAGGAGAGAGATTAACCACATAACTACCGGTACAGCCCCGAGCCTCGATGGAGAACTACTCCCTCCTCATGGGAGACAGCAGCGTTGATGGAGATGGCGGTGGTGTCGATGGAGGAGCCTTCCGGGGGCACTTCCCCATCCCGGCGGCGTGCCGGAACAGAGACTCCTGTCCCCGCATCTTGGCTTCGCGATGGCGGCAGCTCTGGAAGGTTTTCTCTGGTTTCGTCGAACATGGTAGGGTTTTCGCGACGGAGGCTTTAAGTAGGCGAAAGGGCAGCCTCGGAGGGGGTCTGGGGCCACCAGACACTAGGGCGGCGCGCCCCCCTCCTGGGCCGTGCCGGCCTGTCATCTGGGGCCCACAGGGCCCTCCTCTGGCGGCTCTCGGGTGTTCTGGAAGCTTCGTGGAAAAATAGGATGCTGGGCGTTTGATTTCGTCCGATTCCGAGAATATTTCCTTACTAGGATTTCTGGAACCAAAAACAGCAGAAAAACAAGAAGCTGCCCTTCGGCATCTCGTCAATAGGTTAGTTCCGGAAAACGCATAAATATGACATAAAGTATGCATAAAACATGTAGATATCATCAATAATGTGGCATGGAACATAAGAAATTATCGATACGTCGGAGACATATCAGCATCCCCAAGCTTAGTTCCTGCTCGTCCCGAGCAGGTAAACGATAACAAAGATAATTTCTGGAGTGACATGCCATCATAACCTTGATCATACTATTGTAAACACATGTAATAAATGCAGCGATCAAAACAATGGTAATGACATGAGTAAACAACTGAATCATAAAGCAAAGACTTTTCATGAATAGTACTTTCAAGACAAGCATCAATAAGTCTTGCATAAGAGTTAACTCATAAAGCAATAAATCAAAGTAAAGGTATTGAAGCAACACAAAGGAAGATTAAGTTTCAGCGGTTGCTTTCAACTTATAACATGTATATCTCGTGGATATTGTCAATGTAAAGTAATATAACAAGTGCAATATGCAAGTATGTAGGAATCAATGCACAGTTCACACAAGTGTTTGCTTCTTGAGGTGGAGAGAGATAGGTGAACTGACTCAACATAAAAGGTAAAAGAATGGCCCTTCACAGAGGGAAGCATTGATTGCTATATTTGTGCTAGAGCTTTGGTTTTGAAAACATAAAGAGAGCATAAAAGTAAAATTTTGAGAGGTGTTTGTTGTTGTCAACGAATGGTAGTGGGCACTCTAACCCCCTTGCCAGACAAACCTTCAAAGAGCGGCTCCCATGAAGGACGTTATCTCTACCAGCAAGGTAGATCATCCCTCTTCTCTTTTGTTTACACATGTATTTTAGTTTTATTTATGGATGACACTCCTCCCAACCTTTTGCTTACACAAGCCATGGCTAACCGAATCCTCGGGTGCCTTCCAACATTCACATACCATGAAGGAGTGTCTATTTGCAAAATTAAGTTGCTTACTGATGAATCAGAGCAAAACATGTGAAGAGAATTATTAATGAAGGTTGATTAATTGGTGGCTGGGAACCCCGCGCCAAATCTTTTTGCAAAATTATTGGATAAGCGGATGAAGCCACTAGTCCATTGGTGAAAGTTGCCCAACAAGAATGAAAGATAAACACCACATACTTCCTCATGAGCTATAAAACATTGACACAAATCAGAGGTGATAAATTTTGAATTATTTAAAGGTAGCACTCAAGCAATTTACTTTGGAATGGCGGATAAATACCATGTAGTAGGTAGGTATGGTGGACATAAATGGCATAGTAGTTGGCTCAAGGATTTTGGATGCATGAGAAGTATTCCCTCTCGATACAAGGCTTAGGCTAGCAAGGCTATTTGAAACAAACACAAGGATGAACCGGTGCAACAAAACTCACATAAAAGACATATTGTAAACATTATAAGACTCTACACCGTCTTGCTTGTTGTCCAAACTCAATACTAGAAATTATCTAGATTTTAGAGAGACCAATTATGCAAACCAAATTTTAGCAAGCTCTATGTATTTCTTCATTAATAGGTGCAAAGTATATGATGCAAGAGCTTAAACATGAGCACAACAATTGCCAAGTATCACATTATCCAAGACATTTTACCAATTACTACATGTAGCATTTCCCGTTTCCAACCATATAACAATTAACGAAGCAGTTTCAACCTTCGCCATGAACATTAAAAGTAAAGCGAAGAACACAAGTGTTCAGATGAAAAAGCGGAGCGTGTCTCTCTCCCACACAAGCATGAATTTATTCAGAGAACTAAGATAACAAACAAAAATAAAAGCACACAGACGCTCCAAGTAAAGTACATAAGATGTGACCGAATAAAAATATAGTTTCAAGAGAAGAAACCTGATAAGTTGTCGATGAAGAAGGGGATGCCTTGGGCATCCCCAAGCTTAGATGCTTGGGTCTTCTTGAAATATGCAGGGATGAACCACGGGGGCATCCCCAAGCTTAGCCTTTTCACTCTTCTTGATCATAGTATATCATCCTCCTCTCTTGACCCTTGAAAACTTCCTCCACACCAAACTCAAAACAAACTCATTAGAGGGTTAGTGCATAATCGAAAATTCACATGTTCAGAGGTGAAACAATCATTCTTAACACTTCTGGACATTGCTCAAAGCTACTAGAAGGTAATGGAACAAAGAAATCCATCCAACACAGCGAAAGAGGCAATGCGAAATAAAAGGCAGAATCTGTCAAAACAGAACAGTCCGTAAAGACGAATTTTAAAGAGGCACCAGCCTTGCTCAGATGAAAATGCCCAAATTGAATGAAAGTTGCGTACATATCTGAGGATCATGCACGTAAATTGGCAGATTTGTCTAAGTTACCTACAGAGAGGCATATTGAAATTCGTGACAGCAAGAAATCTGTTTCTGCGCAGCAATCCAAATCTAGTATCAACCTTACTATCAAAGACTTTACTTGGCACAATAATGCAATAAAATAAAGATAAGGAGAGGTTGCTACAGTAGTAAAAACTTCCAAGACTCAAATATAAAACAAAATTACTGTAGTAAAATAAAGACATGGGTTATCTCCCAAGAAGTTCTTTCTTTATAGCCATTAAGATGGGCTCAGCAGTTTTAATGATGCACTCACAAGAAATAAGAGTTGAAGCAAAAGAGAGCATCAAGAATCAAATTCAAAACAAATTTAATCCTAACCCATTTCCTATGAAAAGGAATCTTGTAAATAAACAAGTCATGTAGGCATAATTCAACAAGCAAAGGAAAACTAGACAAGCGCAACTTCAAGATTTTCAGCATATAGAGAGGTGTTTTAGTAACATGAAAATTTCTACAACCATATTTTCCTCTCTCATAATAATATCCAGTGGCATCATGAACAAACTCAACAATATAAGTATCACATAAAGCATTCTTATTCACATGCATAAAAGTATCATTACTCTCCACATAAGCATAATCAGTTTTATTAGTTGTAGTGGGAGCAAATTCAACAAAGTAGCTATCATTATTATTCTCATCATCAAATATAGGAGGCATAGTATAATCACAATAAAATTTACTCTCCATAGTAGGCGGCACCAAAAGACCACTATCATTATAATCATCATAAATAGGAGGCAAAGTATCATCAAAGTAAATTTTCTCCTTAATGCTTGGGGGACTAAAAATATCATGCTCATCAAAGCCAGCTTCCCCAAGCTTAGAATTTTCCATATCATTAGCAACAATGGTGTTCAAAGCGTTCATACTAATATGTTCCATAGGTTTTTTAATTTTCGCATCAAACCATCCATGTCTTAAATCAGGAAATAGAATAAGAAGCTCATTGTTGTCCATTATGCCTAACTAGTGTAAACAAGAAACAAAAAGATGCAATTGCAGGATCTAAAGGAAATAGCTTCGAGCACACACACAACGGCAACAGAAAAGTACTTTACCTGGGACCGGAGTATGAGTGCCTTTTATCTTTCCTCCCTGACAACGGCGCCAGAAAAGTGCTTGATGTCTACGCGTGCTTCTATTCTTGTAGACAGTGTTGGGCCTCCAAAAGCAGAGGTTTGTAGAACAGCAGCAAGTTTCCCTTAAGTGGATCACCCAAGGTTTATAGAACTCAGGGAGGAAGAGGTCAAAGATATCCCTCTCATGCAACCCTGCAACCACAAAGCAAGAAGTCTCTTGTGTCCCCAACACACCTAATAGGTGCACTAGTTCGGCGAAGAGATAGTGAAATACAAGTGGTATGAATGAATATGAGCAGTAGTAACGGCGCCAGAAAAGTGCTTGCTGGCGTGCAGTTGATGGTATTAATATTGCAGGAAGTAAAGATGCAGTAAAACAGTAAACAAGTAGCGATAGCAGTATTTAGGAACAAGGCCTAGGGATCATACTTTCACTAGTGGACACTCTCAACATTGATCACATAACAGAATAAATAGATAGATGCTAAACTCTACACCCTCTTGTTGGATGATGAACACCACTAACTGTGTAGGATTACATGAACCCTCAATGCCGGAGTTAACAATCTCCACAATATTCAATGTTCATATTTAAATAACCTTAGAGTGCATAACAGATCAACATAACCAAATCAAGTACTAACATAGCATGCACACTGTCACCTTCACACTACGAAAGGAGGAATAGATCACATCAATACTATCATAGCAATAGTTAACTTCATAATCTACAAGAGATCACAATCATAGCCTACGCCAAGTACTACACGATGCACACACTGTCACCATTACACCGTGCAGGAGGAATAAACTACTTTAATAACATCACTAGAGTAGCACACAGATAAATTGTGATACAAAACACATTGCAATCATAAAGAGATATAAATAAGCACTTCACTATGCCATTAATAACAGTGAATAAGTATTCTGTGAAATATAGCCTAAGAGACCCACACGGTGCACACACTATCACCTTTACACACGTGGGACAAGGAGTCTCCGGAGATCACATAAGTAAAATCCACTTGACTAGCACAATGACATATAGATTACAAGCATCATCATATGAATCTCAATCATGTAAGGCACCTCATGAGATTATTGTATTGAAGCACATAGGAGAGAGATTAACCACATAGCTACCGGTACAGCCCTGAGCCTCGATGGATAACTACTCCCTCCTCATGGGAGACAGCAGCGTTGATGGAGATGGCGGTGGTGTCGATGGAGGAGCCTTCCGGGGGCACTTCCCCGTCCCGGCGGCGTGCCGGAACAGAGACTCCTGTCCCCCAGATCTTGGCTTCGCGATGGCGGCGGCTCTGGAAGGTTTTCTCTGGTTTCGTCGAACGTGGTAGGGTTTTCGCGACGGAGGCTTTAAGTAGGCAAAAGGGCAGCCTCGGAGGGGGTCTGGAGCCACCAGACACTAGGGCGGCGCGCCCCCCTCCTGGGCCGTGATGTCTACGGGTGCTTCTATTCTTGTAGACAGTGTTGGGCCTCCAAGAGCAGAGGTTTGTAGAACAGCAGCAAGTTTCCCTTAAGTGGATCACCCAAGGTTTATCGAACTCAGGGAGGAAGAGGTCAAAGATATCCCTCTCATGCAACCCTGCAACCACAAAGCAAGAAGTCTCTTGTGTCCCCAACACACCTAATAGGTGCACTAGTTCGGCGAAGAGATAGTGAAATACAAGTGGTATGAATGAATATGAGCAGTAGTAACGGCGCCAGAAAAGTGCTTGCTGGTGTGCAGTTGATGGTATTAATATTGCAGGAAGTAAAGAGGCAGTAAAACAGTAAACAAGCAGCGATAGCAGTATTTAGGAACAAGGCCTAGGGATCATACTTTCACTAGTGGACACTCTCAACATTGATCACATAACAGAATAAATAGATAGATGCTAGACTCTACACCCTCTTGTTGGATGATGAACACCACTAACTGTGTAGGATTACACGAACCCTCAATGCCGGAGTTAACAAGCTCCACAATATTCAATGTTCATGTTTAAATAACCTTAGAGTGCATGATAGATCAACATAACTAAACCAAGTACTAACATAGCATGCACACTGTCACCTTCACACTACGAAAGGAGGAATAGATCACATCAATACTATCATAGAAATAGTTAACTTCATAATCTACAAGAGATCACAATCATAGCCTACGCCAAGTACTACACGATGCACACACTGTCACCATTACACCGTGCAGGAGGAATAAACTACTTTAATAACATCACTAGAGTAGCACACAGATAAATTGTGATACAAAACACATTGCAATCATAAAGAGATATAAATAAGCACTTCACTATGCCATTCATAACAGTGAATAAGTATTCTGTGAAATATAGCCTAAGAGACCCACACGGTGCACACACTGTCACCTTTACACACGTGGGACAAGGAGTCTCCGGAGATCACATAAGTAAAATCCACTTGACTAGCATAATGACATCTAGATTACAAGCATCATCATATGAATCTCAATCATGTAAGGCAGCTCATGAGATTATTGTATTGAAGCACATAGGAGAGAGATTAACCACATAGCTACCGGTACAGCCCCGAGCCTCGATGGAGAACTACTCCCTCCTCATGGGAGACATCAGCGTTGATGAAGATGGCGGTGGTGTCGATGGAGAAGCCTTCCAGGGGCACTTCCCCGTCCCGGCGGCGTGCCGGAATAGAGACTCCTGTCCCCCAGATCTTGGCTTCGCGATGGCGGCGGCTCTGGAAGGTTTTCTCTGGTTTTGTCGAACGTGTCCAGGTTTTTAGGTCAGGGACCTTTATATAGGCGAAGAGGCGGAGTCGGAGGGGCGACGAGGTGGTGACACACTAGGGGGGCGCGGCCAAGGCCTGGGCCGCGCCACCCTGTCGTCTGGGGCCCACAGGGCCCTCCTCTGGCGGCTCTCGGGTGTTCTGGAAGCTTCGTGGAAAAATAGGATGCTGGGCGTTGATTTCGTCCGATTCCGAGAATATTTCCTTACTAGGATTTCTGGAACCAAAAACAGGAACTGGCCCTTCGGCATCTCGTCAATAGGTTAGTACCGGAAAACGCATAATAATGACATATAATGTGCATAAAACATGTAGATATCATCAATAATGTGGCATGGAACATAAGAAATTATCGATACGTCGGAGACGTATCAGCATCCCCCAGCTTAGTTCCTGCTCGTCCCGAGCAGGTAAACGATAACAAAGATAATTTCTGGAGTGACATGCCATCATAACCTTGATCATACTATTGTAAGCATATGTAATGAATGCAGCGATCAAAACAATGGTAATGACATGAGTAAACAAATGAATCATAAAGCAAAGACTTTTCATAAATAGTACTTTCAAGACAAGCATCAATAAGTCTTGCATAAGAGTTAACTCATAAAGCAATAAATCAAGGTAAAGGTATTGAAGCAACACAAAAGAAGATTAAGTTTCAGCGGTTGCTTTCAACTTGTAACATGTATATCTCATGGATATTTGTCAACATAGAGTAATATAACAAGTGCAATATGCAAGTATGTAGGAATCAATGCACAGTTCACACAAGTGTTTGCTTCTTGAGGTGGAGAGAAATAGGTGAACTGACTCAACATAAAAGTAAAAGAAAGGTCCTTCAAAGAGGAAAGCATCGATTGCTATATTTGTGCTAGAGCTTTTATTTTGAAAACATGAAACAATTTTGTCAACGGTAGTAATAAAGCATATGTATCATGTAAATTATATCTTACAAGTTGCAAGCCTCATGCATAGTATACTAATAGTGCCCGCACCTTGTCCTAATTAGCTTGGATCACCAGGATTATCATCGCAATACACATGTTTTAACCAAGTGTCACAAAGGGGTACCTCTATGCCGCCTGTACAAAGGTCTGATACGTCCAAAACGTATCTACTTTCCCGAACACTTTTGCTATTGTTTTTCCTCTAATTTGTGTATTTTGGATACAACTAACACGAACTAACGCTGTTTTCAGCAGAACTGTTCTGGTGTCTCGTTTTTGTGCAGAAATCCAACTTTCGGGAAAATCCTCGGAATTTATGCAGAAGGCCCTATTTTCCCAGAATACTGACGGAGCCAGAAGGACATGTAAGGTGGAGGCCCGAGGGCCCCGCACCATAAGGCGGCACGACCTAGGGGGGGCCGCGCGGCCCTATGGTGTGGCCCCCTCGGCCGGCCTCCGACGCCCTCCTTCGGACTACTTATCGGCCTCGACCTAAAAACGCACGGGGAGAAGTCGAAGTCGCCAGAAAGCCTCCAGAACGCCGCCACATCGCGAAACTCCATCTCGGGAGCCAGAAGTCTCCGTTCTGGCACTCCGCCGGGACGGGGAATTGGAGGAGATCATCGCCATCATCACCGCCAACGCCTCTCCATCAACCAGCCATGTTTCCCCCATCCATGTGTGAGTAATTCCCCCGCTGTAGGCCGAAGGGGATGGTAGGGATTGGATGAGATTGGTCATGTAATAGCATAAGATTGTTAGGGCATAGTGCCTAGTGTCCGTAATTGGTACTTTGATGATATTGTTGCAACTTGCTATGCTTAATGCTTGTCACTAGGGCCCGAGTGCCATGATCTCAGATCTGAACATGTTATTGTTTCATCATGATATTCATTGTTTTATGATCTTACCTGCAAGTTGTATACACATGTCGCTGTCCGGAACCAATGGCCCCGAAGTGACAAGAATCGGGACAACCGGAGGGGATGGTAGTGATGTGAGGATCACACGTGTTCACGGAGTGTTAATGCTTTGCTCCGGTACTCTATTAAAAGGAGTACCTTAATATCCAGTAGATTCCCTAGAGGCCCGACTGCCACCGGCTGGTAGGACAAAAGATGTTGTGCAAGTTTCTCATTGCGAGCACGTACGACTATAATTGGAACACATGCCTATTGATTGCTTTGTACTTGGACACCGTTTTATTATTATCTGCAAATGCCCTGCTATGATTGTTACATGAGTTTCTCTCATCCATGCAACGCCCGTTCATCCGTCCCCGTGCCTACAGTATTTTAATCCTGCTGTTTACTAAAATCACTACTGCTGTCTTTGTTACTCGTCTGTTATTTCACTATCACTATCGCTATAAAATCATATTATCGATAAACTCTTGCGAGCTAGTTCTGTTTCAGTGCAGCTGAATTGACAACTCCGTCGTTAAGGCTTTCAAGTATTCTTTGTCTCCCTTGTGTCAAATCAATAAATTGGGTTTTACTTCCCTCAAGACTGTTGCGATCCCCTATACTTGTGGGTGATCAAGTCTATGTTCTTGCGCCGTTTCCGGGGAGCAAAGCTTTATGTGGAAGTGCACGTGGATGGATATTGTTCGCTGCAACGTCTCCCTCATGGGTACACCTCGCGTTACTAAGGTCGCCATATTACCATCCACTACAAGAAAAGGTACAACTCGAGTACCTCTCTGCTCTTGATTCACCATCTGTGATTGATAAACTTGTTTCACCGCCACATGCTTCACATGCGGTACTTCGCTGAATCTGAAAACTCTCATAATATTGATAATATTTCTGCTGTGCTTGATGATAGTGGTTCATTGGGATCTTTTCTAGATGCTACAATTGCTAGGTCTAGACAAATTGAAAATACTGAAACTCCTAATGAAAATGCTGTTACACCTGTTAATTCACCTGAGTCTGTTGAATACTCTAGTGATGATCTGGATGAAGATTATGTGGAACTTGATGATGATTTTATCGAAAAATGCAATGCTACTACTGATGCAAGAAAAATTAAAAAGTGGCTTGCAGAACATGCTGTTAGATATAAACTGTCTCCTGATCCTAAGTTTGCCACATCTCCTATAAACATTAAGGATAAAGATTATGATTTTTCTCTTGATTTTTCTCATATAGCTATTGTTGAGAAAACACCCTTTTGTGGTACTGAAAAAGAAAGTGCTGTTGAACACATGATTGAGCTATCTACTCTGAGTAGCTTGTTTTCTGATGATGTTAAGAAGCGTACTTACTTTGTTGCTAAAATCTTTCCATTCTCATTAAAGGATGACGCTAAAACTTGGTATAATAGTTTGCCACCTAATTCTATTAAAAGTCCAAAAGAATTGCTGTAATATCCCAGGTTTAGAGGCTACAAAATGAGAGAACACCAAAGTGTGCATTGCATTCATGCATAGAAAATCCGGGGAATTTTCGCGCTTCAAATAAAACTTACCACAGTAACTGAAGTTTCACTTGGCTTGCTGGAATTGAAGTAGATCATCAAGTCAAGCGCTATAAACTTCACTGTGATCTTTGCTAAAACCTTATTTTGGGTAGAGATGATTTGATCTATGGGCTAGATCAAATGAATTAGTTTTACAACAAACAACACCTTAAGTAAGGATCAACTACAAGATCTTATAAAAGATCTCAACATGCCATTCTTTACAACAACCACATGAATAATTATTCAATCCTAAATCAAAGAACACAATTAATTAAGAAACTATTCTTTACTTATCTTATCCATGTCTTCTACTAAATAAACATTTCTACCATGAGTCACATGGTATATCTTTTCAACTACAATACTTGAACCAAGTCAAGAACATTCATATTCATTCATCATTACATGTGGATCATTCCAACCTTGTTTCCTAACTCATTCCATTAATCCTTAGAGGAAGGAGAGAGTCATTCATATGCTTATTCTATCCATTGAATAAAACCTAGATTACTATTTAAACCTTATCCAATTGAGTTATTTGTTGATACTAACCAATGATACAAGAACTATAAGTCAAGTACTAAACCCTATTTGACCTAGCTAAAGCTTGATAGTAAGTAAGAACCTATTCTTCTAGTAATTATAGAGAGGCAAGTGTTGTGATCATTACAACTTGGTAATGATCATAAACCCTAGAGGAACCCTACCTATCTCAGAGAGATTAAGCTACATATGTATACTCAAGCATATGAACCAATACTTGATCTAGTAGAGAGAACCAGGATTCACTAATGAATTATTAGAAGGCCATACTTTGATCATTACAAATTGGGTGATGATCATAAATCCTAAGAATCCAAGTGAGTGTGAAGAGAGAAGGATTAAAGAAGAGAGATTAGTGAGGAATTAGTGGATCATGTCTAATGCATGATCTTACCTTATAGATTGAGATGCTAAGTTAAACCTCTATAAGTGATCCATAGATTTCATTCTTCACATGAAATAATAAGTAACTCAATAGTAGTTAATCCAGACCAATACTCCTGCCTTGTATAGAGTAGTAATGATATTGTATTTAAACCTTGCCTATCCAAACACTTGATACAAACTTAGCATTGTCTTGATACAATAATTATACCTAAGTGAGGAGGATAACCCTAGCCACTGGAATAGAATCAAAGCTTGTACCATATTTGAATCCTAGATGTGTATCAAATTGGTGATCACTACTTAAACCCTAGGCCATATTTGAATTCCAATCCAAGCATTACTTTGGATTATAAGTAGAACCCTGCCATGCCTCATGCCTATTGGATATTTCAATTAGTGAAGTATTCCCAAAACTCTAACCCTTTCATATAGGATCCACCCCACATAAAATATTATGCCCTAACTTGTGTATCATGGATCACAAATATAAACCAAGCCATCTATACTTAGGATTAAATGCCTTTGGTGAATAGAATGAAACCAATACCCTATTTTACTTTGCTATCCAAATACCTTGTTTAGTGAACCAAATGAAATAGTATTCAGATAAGTAGTTGAGTTAACCATAATGAGCTTAGGATCTATTTTAAATAATTCAAGTAGTAGTTGCTAAGCAAGAGTAGAGAATATAGAGTTGATCCAACCATCTTCTTAAATCCTCAGAAGTAATTCTCCACATAAAATCATGATTCATCTTATTCTCAACACCATTTAATTTAAACTCTAGCCATAAGGAGAACTATATGTGAACCATCCATATTGTTAAGAACCCTAGTAAAATTTAGTAATATGCTTACCATGCACCTATTATAAAATTCAAACCATTTAAAAATATTTGGTTCCCAAATTTAAAGAATTGAGGTAAAACCATTAAACCATATCTACTTTATTTATACTTCACCAAAGCATCAATATAATCAAATATTAAATATTTGTTTGAACAAAACAAATATGCAGCAAGCAGCACTATCAAGTTCTATTAAGATTCACATATTTAAGAACCTGCAAATTCACACAGAATTCAAATTTGATTTCAAACAAGAAAATAGAAAATAAAACAGAATTTGAAAAGAGAGAAAAGAGAGGGAAACTCACCTGTCCTGGACCGTGCAGCCCAACAAGCCAACCCAGCAGCAGCCCAATAGCAACTCAGCCCATGTCCAAATACCGTTTCACGTGCGTCAATAATCGTGCGAAGAGAAAAGCCTCGTTCTTCTTCTTCCCCGGCGACGACAAATAGCGACCACATGCCATGGCGACGCCCTCATCGATGATAAGCATGGATCCGGACGCCAACAAGACGCTCAAGACTTGCACTAATCGATTCGCGTCCGAGCATATCCAGAAGAGAAAGATCTGCGTCCAGAGAACTCTCCAGGCACCGCCACCTCCTGACCATCGTCGTCGTCGTGTCGCGGCCTCAATGATTCCCTCGGCCTATAAAAACTCGAGCAGAAGCTCCGTGAAGCCCTTGTTCATCGTAGCCAATCCTTATCCTCTCTTGTTTCCTATTTCTTCCACTATCTGTAAGTCTCTGTCGCCGGCGACCTCCATGGCGCCGTCGATTGAGAGCATCCCGGAGTCCTTGGGGTAGTTCATTGGATGCGCCTGACGACGTGGACTCTCCTGGCGGAAGGAATCGAGAAGGGAAGCCCGGTGCAACGCCAATTTTGATTTTCCCTTTCTCCGGTCATCGCCGGGAATGGCGAGATAGGGCTCACTCTCGTCCACAATCGACTCCACCGAGCACTTCATTCGCTTCAGGGTGAGATTGCGCATCTCTGGACTCCTCTATTCCTTCTCGGTGTCGTCTGTAGCCTATATTTGCATTTTGGCCGGAGCCCGCCGCCGCAGAGATGCTCGCCGGAGTTGCTCCGGTGACCTATCGGTGGTGGCGTTGATGCTCACGTACTCAGCATCGACTCGCGGTTCTAACGCGCCTCGAATCATCGCCTCTAGTGCCCAGTACCGTCCTCGCCGTTGCTCGCCGGCGCTCTCTCCGGCGAGATGACGTGGAGGAGGGACCCCGTCGGTCGTGTTGACCCAGTCAACTACCAACGAGGCAGCTGACCTGGACCAGACCCCACCTGTCTGTGAGAGTAGCTAGATCTGAATCGGTACAAATAACATTTTCTGTTTAATTTAAAAACCAGTAAATTGCTGAAACTTTGCAAAATCATAAAAAATTCATTTCAACTCAGAAAAATATGAATAATATATCAAAATGCTCACAAAAATAAACTCTACCCAAATAAAATATAAAACAAAAATGTGTGTCAAAATAAAAATTCACTTATTTTTATCTTTATTAATTATGTCTTTCTAATTGTTTAAAAAAGCAAATTGAATTCAATAATTAGTGAAGTTTAAAATTTAAATTTTAACTATTCAGTAACTAATTAAAATGTTAAGATTAATTTTCTTATTCATAATTGCATCCACTTAAATATTAGTGATAATTCATGTGTTCATCCATAGTAGTTGCAAACCTAAAACCCTAAGGATTTAATCCATATGATCATTACACTTTAGTAGTAACTCTAAAACCCTAGTTGCTTATCACATGTGATCATGTGAATGTTACCTTATATAGAGAATCATATTATGTGACCAACAAATACAAATCATGATCCACTAGTATAAAACCAAGTCACATGAGATTATCATTCCATGTTTCTATTTCAACTTAAAACCTATATGATTCACTAGTATCACTTAGGTATAAACCTTAACTTGTTAATTGGATTAGTACCATTGACCACCATTCCTATATACCATACCATTAGGATCAATCTCAACCATCATAATTTAGTAGAACCATAATGATGAACCCTAGTATAACCTTATGTAGCAATTCACAACACATGTTCCTATTACACTAAACCCTACTTAGGAAATGATAATTCACTTAGCTTAGAAACCATTAGAGATTATTTAGGAAAGAAAATGTGAAGCCATAGTAAACCTAATGGCAAACCTATGGAACCATCTTAATAACCATCCTTTGATATGATGTATATGAGAAACCATAGCAATAAACCTACCAATACTTGCTATATAGAAACCCATTCCAAGTTAAGAACCAACTAGTTCCTATTAGTGAAACTAAATGAACCCAATAGTAAACCCTAGAGTTAGATAGCTTCTATGCATAGTAGTTCATATTCTTATTTAATCTGTTCTTCAAAAGTTATTCTTTTGAAATACAAATATCAATCAAACCTTAGAAGCCCTAATCCTTCTTGGAAATACTCATTATTTCTTAATTAACATGTTCTTCAAAAGTTATTCTTTTGAAGTATAGTATAAGTAATCATCAACCATGTTCTGTAGAACTTAAAATTGACAACTGTTCTTTACATATTGTTCCACCACTATTCTTTATGTGTATGATTGTTATGATGTCTTATATCACTTGGATATGATGCTAATATAACCAACCCTAATAAGAACCTTGTTTGAGAACCATTCTAAAAGTGCAACCAACCCTAAAAAGATCCTTACAACTCATACATCCTAAATCTTCGAGGTTAGGTTACGCTCGGGACGATTGCATCTCATACTGTGCATTATAGCATCTTTGCCAGTTCTTTAAACATTGTCCTTACCGGACGATGATGGTATTTCAGAATTTGGAGTTATCACGTATCGAAGCTTTTGCCTGCATAATCTTGCAGTCAAGAAAGGCAAGTTCATCGCTTGCTCATGTCATTTGATTATTTGTATCAAACTATATGCAAAGTACTATACTTATCACTCATGCATTGAAAAGCAAAGTATTATTTTACAATTATGAATATGACTATGTGGTGGGCAATGGAACCATGGTATGTGTTGATATGGTGGAGGTTCCATTGCATGGGTACTACTCACCTAGGATTAATTACCAATGCCGTCCAGTGATTCTAGCGCCGTACAAACCGCGTTGACCATGAGATCTATAATGGCTCTGGGGAAGCCAGCCGTATCTTTTCCCTTCTGCACGCCAACGGATTGGTAGAGCCGGCGGGGTGTTGGAGGCACTGCCGTAGGTTGTGTAGCCTTTTAAATCCCCATCCATTAGTGATGATGGCTCTACGATCTATGAAGGATTGTCCGGAGTACACCGTGAGTAAAGCCGTATTATCGGGGGAAGTCTACTGGGGGTGTACGGTTGGACAAAAGGGTGGGTTTGCAACGCGGAGAAGGCGGTGTGGGCTTGGATCTTTATACCTGGCCTCACACCAAAGGAAGTGTGAACGGGGCAAGTCCTCATGGATGGCAAAAAGGGTGAGATCTCTTGTGGGAAAAGTAACGCACCTCTGCAGAGTGTATCAAATTGTGGCTGTCACTCCTTGTTCCGGGAAGGGAACTGCGAACGCGGCAGGAAAGGAACTCCACGAAGTTCTGTTCAACCTGTGAAGACTGACGGGCATAGTTTTCAGAATAAAATAAACCTTTTGAAGAAATGATTACAAAAACTTGCACTGGCCTATGACTTTCTGGTCTATGGCTGTAGCTAGTGCATGATACACATATTTCCTAATATGAACTTGCTGAGTACGCTCGTACTCATTCTATCCCATTTGAACCCCCTTCTTAGATAAAGGCACCGAAGGAGAAACTACCGTGGAACCCGAAGATAAAGGAGTCAACTGCAACAAGATGAAGAATCCAATCAAATAAGTCAATGGAGTCAACTTCTGCATCAGCTATAATGGAAACCTAGATTAGTAATAGAAGGGAACCTTTCCCTAATCCTAGCACCTAAGTAGCTAGAATTCTATAGCAAGCCAAATAGCTCTTAAACTTGAGTTAGCAAAATAAGATAGACTACGAGTCGTTCTTCTGGAGCTTTATTTGAAGTTTTACCTCACTGTAAAGTAGGAGGCTGTGTGGATCTTATGTAAACATTTCGTGTGTACTTCTATAGACATACCTTGGACTCGCATATGTTTCTGTTGTACCACTCTGAGAGATGTAATATGAGTGGAACGGTGTTTCACTTGTGTTATGTCAACGACTTGTGTACTACACCATGCAGTGGTACGCTGGGTCACCACAGCTGGTATCAGAGCAAATGCTTTGACCCTAGGATTAAAACCCTTTAAAGGAGACCTTTAGGTTTGGTAGTGTCTATAGGAAGATGTCTTAGCTAAACCAACTATTCTTTTGACTTGAGATGGGTATTCACTTGAGAATAATCCTGACACACTTGAGTCAATCTTTCTTATCTATATTTCTTAAATAAGGTTAGTTAGTTATCTTGCTTCATTCCAAATAACTAGAACACCATTGAAGCTTAAGATAAATGGTGGTAGTAGACCACAATTGGTATACAATACATGGTAGTCCAAAGAGAGGATACAACCATAAGGAAGATATCCTATTGGAAGAAGTATACCAATGCAAGTTATAGTTAAGTAAGAATCATTTAAAATATCAAATGACTGATGTTAAGTAATGTAGATAAGTAATATGAGGTAGTATGCATCTATGATGAGTCAATCATAGGAGGTAAGGAAGAGTGATAGGAGTTATACAACTCTACTTTTCATGGTAAAGTTGGTAATAATATATGATTCACTTGAGAATCATGATGTGAGGGAGTAGAACATCATAAGTGAGTTAACAGAAGTATGATAAGAAGTAGGATTTAGGGAATAGTTCGAAAGCTTAGGCCTTAAAATCCTAGAAACTGTGTCAAGAATGTTAGAACCATAGTCCTTAAGTTAAAGAAGGCTTATTTAGAGCATATCACATAGAGAAATCCTAGAGTTATAGGTGGTATATTCTAAACATTCATGTGTTTAGAGTAGACATGTTAAAACTAATTGTATTATAGGAAGTAGTCCTCAATAGCACATATATATGGTATACTATTTTGTTAGTACTTCCAAAGAAAACTAGGTTAACTCCAACTATCCCAGGCCATTTTGTTTCAAGTTTGTCTTATTGCAAATGTGCAATTAAGGTAAATGTTGAGACAAATAGTAGAAATTCACGTATTGTGCTAAGTATCACAACCTAAACCTATCTTATGTGGTGTTATATACTACACATCTGATCCTGATGTTTAGGGATGTCTTACCCAACTACTATATTCAGGCATATAAGGATGTGTATTATAAGCACAAAGCTGGATTTTATTGGATTTTCATTGATTGACTAGATCCATACATGAAGTTTGACTTTGATATGCAAATGCATGTTGCAATATCAAGCTCTTACTTGATGTAATAGGTCTAGAGGGTAAAGGTATTCGTGTGAGGAAGTGACGAATTCTGAAGATTTTGAAGACAAGATGAAGGTTCACTTAAAGAAGGAAGTAAAGTTGTGGGAAGCAACCACAACAATTTGAAGGAAGGACCAATCAAAACTCACTTTTATCCTTAATCAAGGAGTACTTCAACATGGAAGTACCATGGAAGTGAGAAAAATAGTGAATATGGAGCAGTAGAAGTAGAGCTGTATTCATTATGGAAGAAGGGAATGCAAGTGAAGTCACTTACAATACTATTTTCATAGTATCCATAAGTGGTTATCTTGCAAAACAAACCCTAGAAGAAGGAAAATAGACAAGTGAAGTCACAGCTGGTATAATAAGACCGCAGCTGATATAGGATAATCATGAAGAGAAAGAATGTGAAGTGAGGTATATCTTAACTAAAACTATGTAAGTAGCCACAGCTGGTAGGTAGATAATTGACTAGAACCATAACATAGCCACAACTGGTATCCAATAAGCCACATCTGGTACTAGGTAGTTTGCAGCTGGTACCAGATAGCCCACAGCCTGAACATTTCTTTACCCTAAAAGAAAGGGGGATTCCGCAGCTAGTATTTCATAGCTGGTATCTCGTAGTTGGTAAACATTTAGTCAGAGGATTCATAATGGATACCCACAACTGTGTGGATACACCAAAAGGAATTCTTCGTGAGACTTTAGAAAAGTACAAACTATACGCTAGACCAAGACCAATCTTTTAACCTTGGAGTTTAATGATTAGAAGAAAGGAAGTTGGAAGATCATTAGTAAACTCCAAGGGGGAGAGGAAGGCTGAATGAGAAGTACTAAGATAATATGGTAGAGTGATAGATGAAGAAGAAGGTCTGAACTGAAAGGAAGTCCAATCTTATTTTTATAAGGTTGATGGGAAGTACCCATATAATAGTACTCTCAGGAGGTTGTCAGACCAGAAGCCGATATTCATATATCGAGGAAGTAAGGGTTAGACCTTAACTTGAGTGGGTAATTGTAATTACTCCAAAACCAAGAGCTCAAGTAAGTCTAAGATAATGAAGTTGGATGAAGAAGATGTCGAAGGACATGCAAAGCTTAAGAAGGCTTAAGACCGAAGGAGTTTGACCCTACTAAAACATAAGCCTAGTAGAAAGATTCCTTTCATGGAACCTAAAGAAACCAAAAAGAGGATAACTAGTATAAACTAGAAGCCATGATTGGATGGACTAAATGAGTCTAATCCATTCGTAGGAATAAACCACCAGGATAATGCCTATTGTAAATACCTTACTAAGTACCATTACTTTCGTCATGGTAGTAAGGGAAAACACTATCCTACCTTAAATGAGTCTCTTAGAATTAAGGTTTGGACACCGCAGCTGGTACACCTTAGTGCCATATTACACCGCAGCTGGATTACCGCAGCTGGTAGGACCAAGCTTTGAGTACCCAAATAGGAAGATGTCACCACAACCACTAGTAAAGTCCATTAACACAATAAGATGTCCTAATCCAAGAATCTTTGGAGAGTAAGCCTATAAGCTTAGAGTATTGGAAGAAATCATAGAATATAAGATAGTATCAGTGCGAGATATCAGAAGACTCCAGGAAGGATCTGGACAAGGGATATATTCAACTATATCTAGTGTGATCACCTTGGAGTTGAAGGATGGTGATCTGTTCAAGAAATTTCAACATTCCGAAACCTGAGAGCGTTCGAACTTCGGGACGAAGTTCAGTTTAAGGGGGAGAGGCTGTAATATCCTAGGTTTAGAGGCTACAAAATGAGAGAACACCAAAGTGTGCATTGCATTCATGCATAGAAAATCCGGGGAATTTTCGCGCTTCAAATAAAACTTACCACAGTAACTGAAGTTTCACTTGGCTTGCTGGAATTGAAGTAGATCATCAAGTCAAGCGCTATAAACTTCACTGTGATCTTTGCTAAAACCTTATTTTGGGTAGAGATGATTTGATCTATGGGCTAGATCAAATGAATTAGTTTTACAACAAACAACACCTTAAGTAAGGATCAACTACAAGATCTTATAAAAGATCTCAACATGCCATTCTTTACAACAACACATGAATAATTATTCAATCCTAAATCAAAGAACACAATTAATTAAGAAACTATTCTTTACTTATCTTATCCATGTCTTTTACTAAATAAACATTTCTACCATGAGTCACATGGTATATCTTTTCAACTACAATACTTGAACCAAGTCAAGAACATTCATATTCATTCATCATTACCTGTGGATCATTCCAACCTTGTTTCCTAACTCATTCCATTAAACCTTAGAGGAAGGAGAGAGTCATTCATATGCTTATTCTATCCATTGAATAAAACCTATATTACTATTTAAACCTTATCCAATTGAGGTATTTGTTGATACTAACCAATGATACAAGAACTATAAGTCAAGTACTAAACCCTATTTGACCTAGCTAAAGCTTGATAGTAAGTAAGAACCTATTCTTCTAGTAATTATAGAGAGGCAAGTGTTGTGATCATTACAACTTGGTAATGATCATAAACCCTAGAGGAACCCTACCTATCTCAGAGAGATTAAGATACATATGTATACTCAAGCATATGAACCAATACTTGATCTAGTAGAGAGAACCAGGATTCACTAATGAATTATTAGAAGGCCATACTTTGATCATTACAAATTGGGTGATGATCATAAATCCTAAGAATCCAAGTGAGTGTGAAGAGAGAAGGATTAAAGAAGAGAGATTAGTGAGGAATTAGTGGATCATGTCTAATGCATGATCTTACCTTATAGATTGAGATGCTAAGTTAAACCTCTATAAGTGGTCCATAGATTTCATTCTTCACATGAAATAATAAGTAACACAATAGTAGTTAATCCAGACCAATACTCCTGCCTTGTATAGAGTAGTAATGATATTGTATTTAAACCTTGCCTATCCAAACACTTGATACAAACTTAGCATTGTCTTGATACAATAATCTATACCTAATAATAAAGGGAAAAGCGTTTCCACGGTTTGGTCCGTGACCCTGGTTTGGTCCGTGTCGTTTGGCTTCGTCGTCCGTTCTTTTTTTTTATTTTGAAAGCGGCTTCGTCGTCCGTTCTTAGTTCAATTGATCGATAGAAAAAGTTTCCTTGTAGCTTTGCTTTCGTCCGTTGTTGACCGGGCCTATAAAAGATCGGAACGGCCCAATTGTCTATACGTGCTTTTTCTTCTCGTGTCCCCGTCGGTTTGGCATCTCGTGGAAGAAAAGGACTCCATATAAAACAGGTATTGTACTAGGCGCGTTTCCTTGATTCCAGGGTTGCCTATATATAGCGACCACAAGGTTTTACCGAGTATACGATTCGCTCGCTTCCGGTATCGCGGATCGATCTAGGGAGGACGAAGATTCAGAGCCAAGGAGGTCGGGGCCGCTAACGCCGTGCTCTCGACAACGCCGGCAGCCCGCCCCGACCCCTGATATCGACGTGTACACGGAGAACAACTCGGGCAAGTTCTACAAGTCGATCGAGTTTGTCCTCGCCGGATGAGGCATCTGGCGGTCGCCCAACTTAGAGGCGCTCCTCTAAGTTCTAGCCACCGCCTGCAACCTACTATACCATCGCCACAGCCACAGCCCACAGATGCTGGACATCCTAGGGGTGCCGCCCAACCCTGAGATCCCGCTGTGATCAGCCGCCGGAAGATCGACCCGCCGAAGGCGCCGCTGGAGCCTGGAGGTCGATCGTGTGCAGCAGGCCACTGGTGGCGTTCGCTTGCGGCGTCCTCGGAGCTAGCGAAGAGACGACCTGGTATGTTTCAGGCTGCGGAGGACGACGCGGCTGGGCAGGCAACACTGCGGCAAGAGGTGGCGCCCTCAGATTTTCCATTCAGAGAGTGTCGGGGTCCCAGTCCGTCCGCGCGGCATTGAAGAAGTCCTCGGCGTATGACATGCACATGAGAGAAGTGTACTCAAAGCGTCTTCTTGCCTTGGGTTCAATGTGATCGGCCTGGAAAACGCACGCCACAAGAAAGAGATTGGGTTGAAAATTAAGCTAACTCTATATAAATAGAGGAGGAAACGTGCGTGCATGATCCTCACTTTTACTAGCCTACTGCTGTTTTGGAAAACATAGAAGGATGTCTCCTGCAGCTGTCGTCTCGATCGACGTCGATATGGCTGGATTACTGTCAGTTTCAGTGATTTGCCTGTACGAGCAACGAACAGGGAACATCACAACTGTGCGACGGGTCCATCCCAACTCAGTTAAGGAAAATGACTTCGGTGATCATCCTTGAGAGCGTGCAAATCCCATATCAAAATCAGAAGCTAGGGACGGACATGTTCCACCTTTGGTTCTGTACGGTAGCTCTTGTATATTTGCATATGAGAAGATGAGGCTAGGAAAAAGGTAGCTGAAATTATTGTTATTAGTCAGCTACTACAACACATAGTCTCGAAACACAGTTCTGAAAGCAGTGTCGCATGTAGCCCAGAAGTTGTGCTACTCTTTTGGCCAACGTGGTCTTTATTTTGAGGAAGCTCTAGCTATGCTGGTGTAACATCAATGACAGAGCTATCTAATACGTGCATCAGCTAAAATTTTGATCTTTTAAGAAAGGACACGAGGAGAATAACAACTTTGTTAAAAGAAGGTAAGACTGACAAGCGTCTCTTTATCGAAAAAAAAGACTGACAACCGGTGTCTTTAATTACCATTGAACCGTCAATTTTTTCATGAAATAGATTTTTACATATGTCAGAGAAATAGGTAAATTACTATATTTATTAAACTGTAAAATAATATAAAATAGTATATTAAATAAAACTTAAAATAAATGGCGAGTAAAGTTGCAGATCAAATAAGAAGAGCATCATCAAGCCAAGTTGGAATCAACAAGTCGAGAAGGAATTAAATTTCCTGATGTGCTGCCTGAGCGAATGTAATGACTTGTGAGTATCCTTAAGAAAGGAAGTGTGCACAAAATTGTGGCCATAACGGCACACTATTGGTTGATGGAAACAGTCAGAGGTGGTCGAGCACGTGCATGCGGGAGAGAGGGAGGCGGGCCAAAACAGCCAAGACCGATGGTGATGGCCAAGACGGGCGAAGCGGATGGCAAGCAGTGTTGGAAGCCAAGAGGAGCAAGGAAAACGTGGGGCTGGCCCGTGCTTGGCCGCCTATGTATTTTTCTTGTTTTAATTAATAATTTTTACTTTTCCGCAGCAACGCGCGGGCATTTGTGCTAGTTATACCTAAGTGAGGAGGATAACCCTAGCCACTGGAATAGAATCAAAGCTTGTACCATATTTGAATCCTAGATGTGTATCAAATTGGTGATCACTACTTAAACCCTAGGCCATAGTTGAATTCCAATCCAAGCATTACTTTGGATTATAAGTAGAACCCTGCCATGCCTCATGCCTATTGGATATTTCAATTAGTGAAGTATTCCCAAAACTCTAACCCTTTCATATAGGATCCACCCCACATAAAATATTATGCCCTAACTTGTGTATCATGGATCACAAATATAAACCAAGCCATCTATACTTAGGATTAAATGCCTTTGGTGAATAGAATGAAACCAATACCCTATTTTACTTTGCTATCCAAATACCTTGTTTAGTGAACCAAATGAAATAGTATTCAGATAAGTAGTTGAGTTAACCATAATGAGCTTAGGATCTATTTTAAATAATTCAAGTAGTAGTTGCTAAGCAAGAGTAGAGAATATAGAGTTGATCCAACCATCTTCTTAAATCCTCAGAAGTAATTCTCCACATAAAATCATGATTCATCTTATTCTCAACACCATTTAATTTAAACTCTAGCCATAAGGAGAACTATATGTGAACCATCCATATTGTTAAGAACCCTAGTAAAATTTAGTAATATGCTTACCATGCACCTATTATAAAATTCAAACCATTTAAAAATATTTGGTTCCCAAATTTAAAGAATTGAGATAAAACCATTAAACCATATCTACTTTATTTATACTTCACCAAAGCATCAATATAATCAAATATTAAATATTTTTTTGAACAAAACAAATATGCAGCAAGCAGCACTATCAAGTTCTATTAAGATTCACATATTTAAGAACCTGCAAATTCACACAGAATTCAAATTTGATTTCAAACAAGAAAATAGAAAATAAAACAAAATTTGAAAAGAGAGAAAAGAGAGGGAAACTCACCTGTCCTGGACCGTGCAGCCCACCAAGCCAACCCAGCAGCAGCCCAATAGCAACTCAGCCCAAGTCCAAATACCGTTTCACGTGCGTCAATAATCGTGCGAAGAGAAAAGCCTCGTTCTTCTTCTTCCCCGGCGACGATAGCGCGACCATGCCAGTCGGCGACGCCCTCGTCGATGATAAGCACGGATCCGGACGCCAACAAGACGCTCAAGACTTGCACTAATCGATCCGCGTCCGAGCATATCCAGAAGAGAAAGATCTGCGTCCAGAGAACTCTCTAGGCACCGCCACCTCCTGACCATCGCCGTCGTCGTGTCGCGGCCTCAATGATTCCCTCGGCCTATAAAAACTCGAGCAGAAGCTCCGTGAAGCCCTTGTTGATCGTAGCCAATCCTTATCCTCTCTTGTTTCCTATTTCTTCCACTATTTGCAAGTCTCTGTCGCCGGCGACCTCCATGGCGCCGTCGATTGAGAGCATCCCGGAGTCCTTGGGGTAGTTCATTGGATGCGCCTGACGACGTGGACTCTCCTGGCGGAAGGAATCGAGAAGGGAAGCCCGGTGCAACGCCAATTTTGATTTTCCCTTTCTCCGGTCATCGCCGGGAATGGCGAGATAGGGCTCACTCTCATCCACAATCGACTCCACCAAGCACTTCATTCGCTTCAGGGTGAGATTGCGCATCTCTGGACTCCTCTATTCCTTCTCGGTGTCGTCTGTAGCCTATATTTGCATTTTGGCCGGAGCCCGCCGCCGCAGAGATGCTCGCTGGAGTTGCTCCGGTGACCTATCGGTGGTGGCGTTGATGCTCACGTACTCAGCATCGACTCGCGGTTCTAACGCGCCTCGAGTCATCGCCTCTAGTGCCCAGTACCGTCCTCGCCGTTGCTCGCCGGCGCTCTCTCCGGCGAGATGACGTGGAGGAGGACCCCGTCGGTCGTGTTGACCCAGTCAACTGCCAACGAGGCAGCTGACCTGGACCAGACCCCACCTGTCTGTGAGAGTAGCTAGATCTGAATCGGTACAAATAACATTTTATGTTTAATTTAAAAACCAGTAAATTGCTAAAACTTTGCAAAATCATATAAAATTCATTTCAACTCAGAAAAATATGAATAATATATCAAAATGCTCACAAAAATAAACTCTACCCAAATAAAATATAAAACAAAAATGTGTGTCAAAATAAAAATTCACTTATTTTTATCTTTATTAATTATGTCTTTCTAATTGTTTAAAAAAGCAAATTGAATTCAATAATTAGTGAAGTTTCAAATTTAAATTTTAACTATTCAGTAACTAATTAAAATGTTAAGATTAATTTTCTTATTCATAATTGCATCCAGTTAAATATTAGTGATAATTCATGTGTTCATCCATAGTAGTTGCAAACCTAAAACCCTAAGGATTTAATCCATATGATCATTACACTTTAGTAGTAACTCTAAAACCCTAGTTGCTTATCACATGTGATCATGTGAATGTTACCTTATATAGAGAATCATATTATGTGACCAACAAATACAAATCATGATCCACTAGTATAAAACCAAGTCACATGAGATTATCATTCCATGTTTCTATTTCAACTTAAAACCTATATGATTCACTAGTATCACTTAGGTATAAACCTTAACTTGTTAATTGGATTAGTACCATTGACCACCATTCCTATATACCATACCATTAGGATCAATCTCAACCATCATAATTTAGTAGAACCATAATGATGAACCCTAGTATAACCTTATGTAGCAATTCACAACACATGTTCCTATTACACTAAACCCTACTTAGGAAATGATAATTCACTTAGCTTAGAAACCATTAGAGATTATTTAGGAAATAAAATGTGAAGCCATAGTAAACCTAATGGCAAACCTATGGAACCATCTTAATAACCATCCTTTGATATGATGTATATGAGAAACCATAGCAATAAACCTACCAATACTTGCTATATAGAAACCCATTCCAAGTTAAGAACCAACTAGTTCCTATTAGTGAAACTAAATGAACCCAATAGTAAACCCTAGAGTTACATAGCTTCTATGCATAGTAGTTCATATTCTTATTTAACCTGTTCTTCAAAAGTTATTCTTTTGAAATACAAATATCAATCAAACCTTAGAAGCCCTAATCCTTCTTGGAAATACTCATTATTTCTTAATTAACATGTTCTTCAAAAGTTATTCTTTTGAAGTATAGTATAAGTAATCATCAACCATGTTCTGTAGAACTTAAAATTGACAACTGTTCTTTACATATTGTTCCACCAGTATTCTTTATGTGTATGATTGTTATGATGTCTTATATCACTTGGATATGATGCTAATATAACCAACCCTAATAAGAACCTTGTTTGAGAACCATTCTAAAAGTGCAACCAACCCTAAAAAGATCCTTACAACTCATACATCCTAAATCTTCGAGGTTAGGTTACGCTCGGGACGATTGCATCTCATACTATGCATTATAGCATCTTTGCCAGTTCTTTAAACATTGTCCTTACCGGACGATGATGGTATTTCAGAATTTGGAGTTATCACATATCAAAGCTTTTGCCTGCATAATCTTGCAGTCAAGAAAGGCAAGTTCATCGCTTGCTCATGTCATTTGATTATTTGTATCAAACTATATGCAAAGTACTATACTTATCACTCATGCATTGAAAAGCAAAGTATTATTTTACAATTATGAATATGACTATGTGGTGGGCAATGGAACCATGGTATGTGTTGATATGGTGGAGGTTCCATTGCATGGGTACTACTCACCTAGGATTAATTACCAATGCCGTCCAGTGATTCTAGCGCCGTACAAACCGCGTTGACCATGAGATCTATAATGGCTCTGGGGAAGCCAGCCGTATCTTTTCCCTTCTGCACGCCTGATACGTCTCCGACGTATCGATAATTTCTTATGTTCCATGCCACATTATTGATGTTATCTACATGTTTTATGCACACTTTATGTCATATTCGTGCATTTTCTGGAACTAACCTATTAACAAGATGCCAAAGTGCCGCTGTCAAGTCATTGTTTTTGGTTTCAGAAATCCTAGTAAGGAAATATTCTCGGAATTGGACGAAATCAATGCCCAGGGGCCTATTTTTCCATGAAGCTTCCAGAAGTCCGAAGATGAAACGAAGTGGGGCCACAGGGTGCCCAAACCCTAGGGCGGCGCGGCCCCCCTGGCCGCGCTGGCCTATGGTGTGGGGCCCCTGTGCCCCCTCCTGACTTGCCCTTCTGCCTACTTAAAGCCTCCGTGACGAAACCCCCAGTACCGAGAGCCACGATACGGAAAACCTTACTGAGACGCCGCCGCCGCCGATCCCATCTCGGGGGATCCAGGAGATCGCCTCCGGCACCCTGCCGGAGAGGGGATTCATCTCCCGGAGGACTCTACGCCGCCATGGTCGCCTCCGGAGTGATGAGTGAGTAGTCTACCCCTGGACTATGGGTCCATAGCAGTAGCTAGATGGTTGTCTTCTCCCCATTGTGCTATCATTGTTGGATCTTGTGAGCTGCCTAACATGATCAAGATCATCTATCTGTAATTCTATATGTTGCGTTTGTTGGGATCCGATGAATAGAGAATACTTGTTATGTTGATTATCAAAGTTATATCTATGTGTTGTTTATGATCTTGCATGCTCTCCGTTACTAGTAGATGCTCTGGCCAAGTAGATGCTTGTAACTCCAAGAGGGAGTATTTATGCTCGATAGTGGGTTCATGCCTGCATTGACACCTGGGACAGTGACAGAAAGTTCTAAGGTTGTGTTGTGCTGTTGCCACTAGGGATAAAACATTGATGCTATGTCTAAGGATGTAGTTGTTGATTACATTACGCACCATACTTAATGCAATTGTCTGTTGCTTTGCAACTTAATACTGGAAGGGGTTCGGATGATAACCTGAAGGTGGACTTTTTAGGCATAGATGCAGTTGGATGGCGGTCTATGTACTTTGTCGTAATGCCCAATTAAATCTCACTATACTCATCATGATATGTATGTGCATGGTCATGCCCTCTTTATTTGTCAATTGCCCAACTGTAATTTGTTCACCCAACATGCTGTTTGTCTTATGGGAGAGACACCTCTAGTGAACTGTGGACCCCGGTCCAATTCTCTTTACTGAAATACAATCTACTGCAATACTTGTTCTACTGTTTTCTGCAAACAATCATCTTCCACACAATACGGTTAATCCTTTGTTACAGCAAGCCGGTGAGATTGACAACCTCACTGTTTCGTTGGGGCAAAGTACTTTGGTTGTGTTGTGCAGGTTCCACGTTGGCGCCGGAATCCCTGGTGTTGCGCCGCACCACATCCCGCCGCCATCTAGTTTGCTACTACTAAAATGAGTAATCCTGAAATTGAAGTTCGTAAGTTTAAGCAACGAGGGGGAGAATGTTTAAGAGATGCTTGGTATAGGATTAGTGATGCCCATAATAGGTGCATTAAGAAACACTCCACCACTATCTTACTCAGGAATTTTTATGTTGGTATCTCTAGCTGGAATAGATATGTTCTTGATAGTCTTGCAAAAGGGAATTTCCTAAGTACTCCTGCATTAGAAGCTAGCTGCATTATTGAGAGTCTATTTGGAATACCTCCTGTCGATGAAGTTAAAACTGAAATCTCTCTTGAAGATGTTATGAAAAAATTGGAAACCATAGAGAAAAATTTTCCAAGTGTTGAAACTAAATTGGAAATGTTACTTGATAAAACTGATGAACTTGATAAATCCTTAGGAGGAATTGATGAAAGAATTAGTGTCCTAGGAACTTGTGTTGTCCATGATGATCAAATTAATAGGATTGACGAACTTGAAAAAGCTATGGGAACCTTGGGTTCAACATTTTCTTCTCTTAAATATAGGGAGAAAGCTTATGTGGGTAAGGAGCAAAAGTTTATGTATGTCTCTAAAGTGCCTAAACTAAAGAAGTATTATTATAGGCCTAAAATTGACAAAGCCCTTAGTACCACTGAGGATGGGGGAGCTCATAATGACGATGCACCACCCTTCGATAATACTTGATACACACTTTCTGCGCCTAGCTGAAAGGCGTTAAAGAAAAGCGCTTATGGGAGACAACCCATGTTTTTTACCTACAGTACTTTGTTTTTATTTTGTGTCTTGGAAGTTGTTTACTACTGTAGCAACCTCTCCTTATCTTAGTTTTGTGTTTTGTTGTGCCAAGTAAAGCCGTTGATAGAAAAGTAAGTACTAGATTTGGATTACTGCGCAGTTCCAGATTTCTTTGCTGTCACGAATCTGGGTCCACCTCCCTGTAGGTAGCTCAGAAAATTAAGCCAATTTATGTGCATGATCCTCAGATATGTACGCAACTTTCATTCAATTTGAGCATTTTCATTTGAGCAAGTCTGTTGCCATTTTAAAATTCGTCAATACGAACTGTTCTGTTTTGACAGATTCTGCCTTTTATTTCGCATTGCCTCTTTTGCTATGTTGGATGAATTTCTTTGATCCACTAATGTCAAGTAGCATTATGCAATGTCCAGAAGTGTTAAGAATGATTGTGTCACCTCTGAATATGTAATTTTTATTGTGCACTAACCCTCTAATGAGTTGTTTCGAGTTTGGTGTGGAGGAAGTTTTCAAGGATCAAGAGAGGAGTATGATGCAACATGATCAAGGAGAGTGAAAGCTCTAAGCTTGGGGATGCCCCGGTGGTTCACCCCTGCATATATTAAGAAGACTCAAGCGTCTAAGCTTGGGTATGCCCAAGGCATCCCCTTCTTCATCGACAACATTATCAGGTTCCTCCCCTGAAACTATATTTTTATTCCATCACATCTTATGTGCTTTTTCTTGGAGCGTCGGTTTGTTTTTGTTTTTGTTTTGTTTGAATAAAATGGATCCTAGCATTCACTTTATGGGAGAGAGACACGCTCCGCTGTAGCATATGGACAAGTATGTCCTTGGTTTCTACTCATAGTATTCATGGCGAGGTTTCTCCTTCGTTAAATTGTTATATGGTTGGAATTGGAAAATGATACATGTAGTAATTGCTATTAATGTCTTGGGTAATGTGATACTTGGCAATTGTTGTGCTCATGATTAAGCTCTTGCATCATATGCTTTGCACCCATTAATGAAGAAATACATAGAGCATGCTAAAATTTGGTTTGCATATTTGGTTTCTCTAAGGTCTAGATAATTTCTAGTATTGAGTTTGAACAACAAGGAAGACGGTGTAGAGTCTTATAATGTTTTCAATATGTCTTTTATGTGAGTTTTGCTGCACCGGTTCATCCTTGTGTTTGTTTCAAATAAGCCTTGCTAGCCTAAACCTTGTATCGAGAGGGAATACTTCTCATGCATCAAAAATACTTGAGCCAACCACTATGCCATTTGTGTCCACCATACCTACCTACTACATGGTATTTTCCGCCATTCCAAAGTAAATTGCTTGAGTGCTACCTTTAAAATTCCATCATTCACCTTTGCAATATATAGCTCATGGGACAAATAGCTTAAAAACTATTGTGGTATTGAATATGTAATTATGCACTTTATCTCTTATTAAGTTGCTTGTTGTGCGATAACCATGTTCACTGGGGATGCCATCAACTATTCATTGTTGAATTTCATGTGAGTTGCTATGCATGTCCGTCTTGTCTGAAGTAAGAGCGATCTACCACCTTATGGTTAAGCATGCATATTGTTAGAGAAGAACATTGGGCCGCTAACTAAAGCCATGATCCATGGTGGAAGTTTCAGTTTTGGACATATATCCTCAATCTCAATTGAGAAAATTATTAATTGTTGTTGCATGCTTATGCATAAAAGAGGAGTCCATTATCTGTTGTCTATGTTGTCCCAGTATGGATGTCTAAGTTGAAGAATAATCAATAGCGAGAAATCCAATGCGAGCTTTCTCCTTAGACCTTTGTACAGGCGGTATAGAGGTACCCCTTTGTGACACTTGGTAAAAACATGTGCATTGTGATGATCCGGTAGTCCAAACTATTAGTACACTATGCATGAGGCTTGCAACTTATAAGATATAATTTACATGATACATATGCTTTATTACTACCGTTGACAAAATTGTTTCATGTTTTCAAAATCAAAGCTCTAGCACAAATATAGCAATCGATGCTTTTCCTCTATGGAGGACCATTCTTTTACTTTTATGTTGAGTCAGTTCACCTATTTCTCTCCACCTCAAGAAGCAAACACTTGTGTGAACTGTGCATTGATTCCTACATACTTGCTTATTGCACTTATTATATTACTCTATGTTGACAATATCCATGAGATATACATGTTACAAGTTGAAAGCAACCGCTGAAACTTAATCTTCTTTTGTGTTGCTTCAATGCCTTTACTTTGAATTATTGCTTTATGAGTTAACTCTTATGCAAGACTTATTGATGCTTGTCTTGAAGTGCTATTCATGAAAAGTCTTTGCTTTATGATTCACTTGTTTACTCATGTCATATACATTGTTTTGATCGCTGCATTCACTACATATGCTTTACAAATAGTATGATCAAGATTATGATGGCATGTCACTCCAGAAATTATCTGTGTTATCGTTTTACCTGCTCGGGACGAGCAGAACTAAGCTTGGGGATGCTGATACGTCTCCGACGTATCGATAATTTCTTATGTTCCATGCCACATTATTGATGTTATCTACATGTTTTATGCACACTTTATGTCATATTCGTGCATTTTCTGGAACTAACCTATTAACAAGATGCCGAAGTGCCAGTTGCTGTTTTCTGCTGTTTTTGGTTTCAGAAATCCTAGTAAGGAAATATTCTCGGAATTGGACGAAATCAACGCCCAGGGGCCTATTTTTCCACGAAGCTTCCAGAAGTCCGAAGATGAAACGAAGTGGGGCCACAGGGTGCCCAAACCCTAGGGCGGCGCGGCCCCCCCTGGCCGCGCCGGCCTATGGTGTGGGGCCCCTGTGCCCCCTCCTGACTTGCCCTTCCGCCTACTTAAAGCCTCCGTGACGAAACCCCCAGTACCGAGAGCCACGATACGGAAAACCTTACTGAGACGCCGCCGCCGCCGATCCCATCTCGGGGGATCCAGGAGATCGCCTCCGGCACCCTGCCGGAGAGGGGATTCATCTCCCGGAGGACTCTACGCCGCCATGGTCGCCTCCGGAGTGATGAGTGAGTAGTCTACCCCTGGACTATGGGTCCATAGCAGTAGCTAGATGGTTGTCTTCTCCCCATTGTGCTATCATTGTCGGATCTTGTGAGCTGCCTAACATGATCAAGATCATCTATCTGTAATTCTATATGTTGCGTTTGTTGGGATCCGATGAATAGAGAATACTTGTTATGTTGATTATCAAAGTTATATCTATGTGTTGTTTATGATCTTGCATGCTCTCCGTTACTAGTAGATGCTCTGGCCAAGTAGATGCTTGTAACTCCAAGAGGGAGTATTTATGCTCGATAGTGGGTTCATGCCTGCATTGACACCTTGGACAGTGACAGAAAGTTCTAAGGTTGTGTTGTGCTGTTGCCACTAGGGATAAAACATTGATGCTATGTCTAAGGATGTAGTTGTTGATTACATTACGCACCATACTTAATGCAATTGTCTGTTGCTTTGCAACTTAATACTGGAAGGGGTTCGGATGATAACCTGAAGGTGGACTTTTTAGGCATAGATGCAGTTGGATGGCGGTCTATGTACTTTGTCGTAATGCCCAATTAAATCTCACTATACTCATCATGATATGTATGTGCATGGTCATGCCCTCTTTATTTGTCAATTGCCCAACTGTAATTTGTTCACCCAACATGCTGTTTGTCTTATGGGAGAGACACCTCTAGTGAACTGTGGACCCCGGTCCAATTCTCTTTACTGAAATACAATCTACTGCAATACTTGTTCTACTGTTTTCTGCAAACAATCATCTTCCACACAATACGGTTAATCCTTTGTTACAGCAAGCCGGTGAGATTGACAACCTCACTGTTTCGTTGGGGCAAAGTACTTTGGTTGTGTTGTGCAGGTTCCACGTTGGCGCCGGAATCCCTGGTGTTGCGCCGCACCACATCCCGCCGCCATCAACCTTCGACGTGCTTCTTGACTCCTACTGGTTCGATAAACCTTGGTTTCTTACTGAGGGAAACTTGCTGCTGTACGCATCACACCTTCCACTTGGGGTTCCCAACGAGCGTGTGCTTTACGCGTCATCAACGCCAACGGATTGGTAGAGCCGGCGGGGTGTTGGAGGCACTGCCGTAGGTTGGGATAGCCTTTTAAATCCCCATCCATTAGTGATGATGGCTCTACGATCTATGAAGGATTGTCCGGAGTACACCGTGAGTAAAGCCGTATTATCGGGGGAAGTCTACTGGGGGTGTACGGTTGGACAAAAGGGTGGGTTTGCAGTCGCGGAGAAGGCGGTGTGGGCTTGGATCTTTATACCTGGCCTCACACCAAAGGAAGTGTGAACGGGGGCAAGTCCCTGCGGATGGCAAAAAGGGTGAGATCTCTTGTGGGAAAAGTAACGCACCTCTGCAGAGTGTATCAAATTGTGGCTGTCACTCCTTGTTCCGGGAAGGGAACTGCGAACGCGGCAGGAAAGGAACTCCACGAAGTTCTGTTCAACCTGTGAAGACTGACGGGCATAGTTTCAGAATAAAATAAACCTTTTGAAGAAATGATTACAAAAACTTGCATTGGCCTATGACTTTCTGGTCTATGGCTGTAGCTAGTGCATGATACACATATTTCCTAATATGAACTTGCTGAGTACGCTCGTACTCATTCTATCCCATTTGAACCCCCTTCTTAGATCAAGGCACCGAAGGAGAAACTACCGTGGAACCCGAAGACAAAGGAGTCAACTGCAACAAGATGAAGAATCCAATCAAATAAGTCAATGGAGTCAACTTCTGCATCAGCTATAATGGAAACCTAGATTAGTAATAGAAGGGAACCTTTCCCTAATCCTAGCACCTAAGTAGCTAGAATTCTATAGCAAGCCAAATAGCTCTTAAACTTGAGTTAGCAAAATAAGATAGACTACGAGTCGTTCTTCTGGAGCTTTATTTGAAGTTTTACCTCACTGTAAAGTAGGAGGCTGTGTGGATCTTATGTAAACATTTCGTGTGTACTTCTATAGACATACCTTGGACTCGCATATGTTTCTGTTGTACCACTCTGAGAGATGAAATATGAGTGGAACGGTGTTTCACTTGTGTTATGTCAACGACTTGTGTACTACACCATGCAGTGGTACGCTGGGTCACCACAATTGCTTGATGTTTTCTTCCGTAAATACTTTCCTGCTAGTGCTCAACATATTGCTTTGCAGATAATCTATAATTTTGACCAGGGAGATGGAGAGAAATTGCCTGAGGCTTGGGCGAGATTTTGCTCTCTTATTAGAGCTCGGCCTGATCATGATTGGGAAAAGCATGATTTACTTGATATATTTTATAGTGGACTAACCATTGAGTCTAGGGCATACCTGGATAGTTGTGCTGGTTGTGTTTTCAGGAAAAGAACTCTGCATTTACGCTGAAGAATTATTGGCTAAAATATGCCGGAATCATGATGATTGGACTATGCCTGAACCAACTCCAACGCCAATATTAAAGAAGAGGGGTATGATTAAATTGAATGATGAAGATATGAGGGAAGCCAAGAAGTCTCTCAAGGAGAAAGGTATTAAATCTGAAGATGTGAAGAATCTTCCTCCCATAGAAGATATATGTGAGATAATTCCCCCTTCATCCATGATTGAGGTAAACTCCCTTCAACGCTTTACTAGGGAAGATATTCCGTATTCGAAACCTCCTGCACAATGCTTAGATGAGTTTGATAATTATATTGTTAAGCAAGAAAATATTAATATGAGAGTAGAGAATCATTTAATGGAAAATTCTCGAGCTATTAGTGAATTGCATGATATTGTAGAGAGAACCTCCAATGATGTTAAGATGCTTGTTAAACATTTTCATATGGTTCAAACTCAAATTGATCAACTCACTAAAGTGCAAAATGACTTGTTGGGGAATAATTCTAAAGAAAAACATGCTTATGAAGTAACAACTAGAGGCGGTGTTTCTACTCAGGATCCATTATATCCTGAGGGACATCCCAAAAGAGTTGAACAAGATTCTCAACGAACTAAAACTAGTGCTCCATCTAAGAAAAAGAAAAAGAAACATAAGAATGTTGTAGAATCCTCTGAACCTGTTAATGATCCTAATAGTATTTCTATTTCTGATGCTGAAACTGAAAGTGGTAATGAACATGATAAAGATAATGATAAGAATGATGCTTTTGATAAAGAAGATGTTGAAGAAGAACCTGAAAAGCATGCTAAAAATAAAAAGTACACTAAAGAAGATTTTATTGCTGAGAAACATGGTAATGAAAGAGAACCTTGGGTTCAAAAGCAAATGCCTTTTCCTGCTAAGAAACTAAAATCAAAGGAAGAAGAACACTATAATAAATTTTGTGATTGGATGAAACCTTTATTCTTGCAAATCCCTTTGACTGATGCTATTAAATTGCCTCCTTATTCAAAGTATATGAAAGATATTGTTACTAACAAAAGGAAAATCCCCAATGAGGAAATTTCCACTATGCTTGCTAATTACTCTTTCAATGGCAAAGTTCCAAAGAAGTTGGGCGATCCAGGTATACCTACTATTCCTTGTTCTATTAAGAATAATTATGTTAAAACTACTCTATATGACTTGGGAGCCGGTGTTAGTGTTATGCCTTTTTCTCTTTATAAGAGACTTTACTTAGATAAGTTGATACCTACTGATATATCTTTGCAAATGGCTGATAAATCTACTGCTATTCCTGTTGGTATATGTGAGGATGTTCCTGTTCAAGTTACTAATAACTGCTTGATATTAACTGATTTTGTTGTGTTGGAAATGCCTGAAGATGATAATATGTCTATTATTCTTGGGAGACCTTTTCTTAACACCGCAGGGGCTGTTATTGATTGCAATAAAGGAAAGGTTACTTTCAATGTTGATGATAGGGAGCATACCGTTTATTTTCCCAAGAGGATTGAGAAAGCGTGTGGAGTTAATACTATTTCTAATGTGAGAACTATCAAAGTGGGAACTATTGATTGTCCTATATATGAGCCTAAAGAAGAATATCAAACTCTCATGATTGGATCCATATCAATACAATTCAAGGTAACATGATTGATTTGAGGTTTATTTCTTCTTATGCTATGTAAAATTTATTTGGTGGCAAGACTTGATCAACCTTGTTAACAAATACTTTTTATATGCATAGAGGAGGTAAACAACATCTCTTTCTTCCTCCACTTGCTCTAGTTGCTGTAGCACTTTTAATTTGCAAAGTTCCTTAGTTAATTGGAGATTTCAAAATGTTTCCTGGCCAGTAATAATAAACTTAATACCCAGAAATGTGCATTTTTCAAAGTTATCAAAAATTCACAAAAATTATACCGTTGGTCCTATTTTTCGATGAGGCACCTGGGAGCACCAGAGGATGACCTGTGGGGCACCACAGGGTGCCACACCACCAGCCGGCACGGCCAAGGAGGTGGGTGCGCCACCCTGTGGTGTGGGCCCCTCTTTGCCCCACTATTTCATCTCTTTCTCCCAGCATCTTCTCTCTCCCGAAAAAACTCGCACCAGGTTCCTCTCACTCGCGTTTTTGCTCAAGAACTCCAGATTTCTCGATCTCTTTGCTCAGCCTAGATTTATGTCTGAAATTTGGCACATTTGCTCTCCGGTATGTGACTCCTCCGCCTATCCAAATAGAATTTTGTTTGGTTGAGTATATCTTGAATATTTTGCTGCTGTAGGTAACATGTTTAGTGAGCTTGCATGCTTGTTCTAAGTTGTATAAACTAGTTTTGATGCATGATTAGTACTCTAGCAAGTTCCTATAGTAGTTCCCCTTGATTATATGTCACCAAATCAAATTTTATATTGTTTATTGAAAATTTCAGAAAATGGAGTGGAATAGATATCAACTTAACCAACAAGAATTGGAGGTCCAACAAGTCATGAGAGTGAACCGTGAAGAGGGAGTATACCCCTCTTACTACCCGTGCGCGGATTTCATGAGAAGCGCGGGAATATTGGAAGATGTTCGGAGTCTAATTTCTTGTGCAGGGCTGAGTGATTTTGTTGAAGGAGAGCCAAGCCAATATGCAAAACTAACTATGTCTGTTGTGCAGGACTTTAAGTTCAATTGGTCGCGATCTAACCCCACGGTTTAGTACAAAATTTATAATAAAGCTGTCAACTTGCCATTCAGAGATTTTTGTGCAGCAATTAGAGTACCGCAATGGGGATCATGCGAGAAGATAAGGGGATCGCCGCAAGAACTCTTAAGCCTCTTCAAGATGATTTGCTATGGAAGGAGTTTCTCAGAGGATAGTGGTAAAATCACTAGCATTCAGCTACCGGCTATCCGCTACTTTGCTTATTACATTACTAAATGCGTTCTTGCTAAAAGGATTGGTGGTAAACTATCTATCCCGGATTTAGCTTTTCTAGCTGCGGCATTGCAAAGTAGTAGGACTTATAATTTGGGGGCATTGATAGCTTATAGACTTGCTACTAACCGTGAGAAAGGTGGAATTTGTGGAGGTCTCATCGCTTCTCGTTTACTAGCTTTTCATAATGTAGAACCTCATCATCTTGATATTCCACTTTCCATAGAAAAACTTGACATAGCCTCTATGATTAAACATGAATTTGTTTCTGATTCCTCCAACTTGGGTAACCTGTTTTACAAGATGACATTTTATAAGAAAGTCTGGAGAATAACTAAGAAAACTGAGAAACTAGTAAGATTGTCTGCGCCTGTTCTGTCTAACCTTGATTCCAGGGAGGATTGGTCGGTCACAGAAGGTGCACTGGATGCACACATAGAGGGAGGAGGCCATCATGCAAGAGGCAACACGGAGGAGGCTGAGGAACACCTCGACTCATCATCCAATGCAGCAAGTTCCTCGCATCAACATGTTGGGCATGTGGAGCCTTCACGCTTTTCTTCTGCACAGGAACTTTACTATGACTACGCAGTGAATTATCCACCGGCGAGGAACAGCGACCCGCGATGGGATTGAACTCCACTTAGGCCAAAAGCCTAAGCTTGGGGGGAGGTATACCGGCATCACTCATTCCTTGCATATTATGGTTGCTGGATACTTGTACATACTTGTTTAGTCTCTTTGAGTGGTTTTCTAATGAGAGGGAGATGATATTTGGGGAAGTGCTGCCTGAAAACAGATTCTGGACTGTTACTAGAAAAATTCGTCCACACAGCCAGAAAGTTATTTTGAGCTGCCAATTTTTGTGCAGGTTCCCCAGGTTGTTATCTAACTTTCATTAGTTGAACACTTTTCGAGCTGAGCAACGTAGGATTTTTGTAAAAATTGATTTCTGTACTGCTGTCAGGTTTTGGCAGATTTCTGCCATCTCGCTTTTCTGTGTTTCTTTTAGTTTTCATTTTCTTGTTCTTGCTTTGTTTCTTTCCTAAAACACAAAAAGACCAAAAATATTTCTGCTGTTTCTCTTCACCATTTGTTTATCTTGGTTTCTTGCATTTGTTTCGCTTTATTTGCTATTGCCAGTTTGCTATAAGAAAACCCAAAAAGATTTTGCTTTGTTTGTTTGTTTCCTTTTGTTCTTGTTCTCAAATTCGAAAACACCAAAAATATTTGCTATTCTTCTTTGGTTTGGTAAAGTTCTTTATGAGTTCAATGGTCTTCGGTGGCTGGAGCGTGGTTTTCATTTCATATTATCCAAGCTATACAAGTGAAAAGGCAATAATGACGATCTATGACAATCTGATTGTGGTGAGAGGCTGGTATGAACTCTATTTGTTTTCATTTTTGTACATATACTCATCCATGTGAGCATGCTTGGTTGGTTCATGTGAGGTATATGTCATTTAAGAAGTCTAGTAGTTCATGATCTCTCATGTTAAGCTCCAATTTATTAATATGAGTAGCATGTCATGGATGTTTGTTGCATTGTTTTATTCATAAGTAAGTATGGCATTGTGGTATCCTCCTCTGAATAATTCATTTATATCGACTTGGGACATGCTCACGCATGCATATGACTGAACCAAAGTCAATTAAGCCTCGATGATTTATATTGCTTCAAAGTTCTTGTATCACTTTTATGCCTCCGTTAAGTTATTTTGCCGCAAGCATGATTATGACAGTTACTGCTCTCTTGATTTGTCGCTCCCTAGTCTTTTGCTAGCCTTCACTTGTACTGAGCGGGAACGCTGCTCGTGCTTCCAAACACATGAAAACCAAGTTATTCCAGAGTGTCCACCATAAATACCTATGCATGGCATTTCAAACCATTCCAAGTAAATTCTCATGCGCTACCTTTAAAACCTTCAAAATGCTTCCCAATTTGTGTTTATGTTTCATAGCTCATGAGGAAGTATGTGGTGTTTAGCTTTCAACCTTGTCATTTACTTTTGACGGACTCTCATATGGACTAGTGGCACATCCGCTTATCCAATAATTTTGCAAAAAGAGCTGGCAATGGGATTCCCAGTCCCGAATTAATTAACTTAAATAGACACTCCTCCATGGTATGTGATTGTTCGATGGCACCCGAAGGATTCGGTTAGCCATGGCTTGTGTAAGCAAAGGTTGGGGGGAGTGTCATCATCATAATAAAACTAAAATAAAAAGGCACTCCTTCATGGTATGAGATTGTTGGCAGGCACCCGAGGATTCGGTTAGCCATGGTTTGTGTAAGAAAGGTTGAAAGGAGTGCCACATAAACATGCAAATAATTCATGGGAGCCGCTCTTGGAAGTCCGGTTGGCGAGGTAGTTAGTGTACCCATTACCATTCGTTGACAACGACAAACACCTCTCAAAATAATTTTACTCCTATTTTAGAAATGAAAAGCTCTAGCGCATGTTAATCCCTGCTTCCCTCTGCGAAGGGTCGATCTTTTACTTTTGTGTTGTGTCTCCATTCTTTCTTTGAGCACTATCTTGAGAGCACAACTGTCATTCTTAGTATAATATGCTTGTCTCAAAATATGATTGATTGTGGTATAACTTTGATGCTTTTATCTTTGACAATCACTACTTCTAGTCTTTCTATGAACTCCAGAGGTGCCTTGGCATTTATGTTTTGCCGATCAAATACGGGCAAGCGAGATACCACTTTATCATACTCTCTTATGAACATTGCAATCCTGCTTATATACATGATTCATGATGCTTATTATTAATTGTTGGTACCTCTCCATGATTGACATAGCTGTTAGATGATCCTATTTGCATATATCTCATTATGAACTGCTTAAGTATTGACCATAGCATGAGAATATATACATCATATGAGCAAATGTGTTCGTGAAAGTTCTTTTATCGCTTAGTTGTTAACTGAATTGCTTGAGGACAAGCAATAAGCTAAGCTTGGGAGGAGTTGATACGTCCAAAACGTATCTACTTTCCCGAACACTTTTGCTATTGTTTTGCCTCTAATTTGTGTATTTTGGATACAACTAACACGGACTAACGCTGTTTTCAGCAGAACTGTTCTGGTGTCTCGTTTTTGTGCAGAAATCCAACTTTCGGGAAAATCCTCGGAATTTATGCAGAAGGCCCTATTTTCCCAGAATACTGACGGAGCCAGAAGGACAAGTAAGGTGGAGGCCCGAGGGCCCCACACCATAAGGCGGCGCGGCCTAGGGGGGCCCGCGCGGTCCTATGGTGTGGCCCCCTCGGCCGGCCTCCGACGCCCTCCTTCGGACTACTTATCGGCCTCGACCTAAAAACGCACGGGGAGAAGTCGAAGTCGCCAGAAAGCCTCCAGAACGCCGCCACATCGCGAAACTCCGTCTCGGGAGCCAGAAGTCTCCGTTCTGGCACTCCGCCGGGACGGGGAATTGGAGGAGATCATCGCCATCATCACCGCCAACGCCTCTCCATCAACCAGCCATGTTTCCCCCATCCATGTGTGAGTAATTCCCCCGCTGTAGGCCGAAGGGGATGGTAGGGATTGGATGAGATTGGTCATGTAATAGCATAAGATTGTTAGGGCATAGTGCCTAGTGTCCGTAATTGGTACTTTGATGATATTGTTGCAACTTGCTATGCTTAATGCTTGTCACTAGGGCCCGAGTGCCATGATCTCAGATCTGAACATGTTATTGTTTCATCATGATATTCATTGTTTTATGATCTTACCTGCAAGTTGTATACACATGTCGCTGTCCGGAACCAATGGCCCCGAAGTGACAAGAATCGGGACAACCGGAGGGGATGGTAGTGATGTGAGGATCACATGTGTTCACGGAGTGTTAATGCTTTGCTCCGGTACTCTATTAAAAGGAGTACCTTAATATCCAGTAGATTCCCTAGAGGCCCGGCTGCCACCGGCTGGTAGGACAAAAGATGTTGTGCAAGTTTCTCATTGCGAGCACGTACGACTATAATTGGAACACATGCCTATTGATTGCTTTGTACTTGGACACCATTTTATTATTATCTGTAAATGCCCTGCTATGATTGTTACATGAGTTTCTCTCATCCATGCAACGCCCGTTCATCCGTCCCCGTGCCTACAGTATTTTAATCCTGCTGTTTACTAAAATCACTACTGCTGTCTTTGTTACTCTGCTGTTATTTCACTACTGCTACTGCTATAAAACTGTTACTACTGATAAACTCTTGCGAGCTAGTCTGTTTCCAGGTGCAGCTGAATTGACAACTCCGCTGTTAAGGCTTTCAAGTATTCTTTGTCTCCCCTTGTGTCGAATCAATAAATTGGGTTTTACTTCCCTCGAAGACTGTTGCGATCCCCTATACTTGTGGGTCATCAAGGTCTAAGGAGAAAGTTCGCATTGGATTTCTCGCTTTTGATTATTCTCAACTTAGACATCCATACCGGGACAACATAGACAACAGATAATGGACTCCTCTTTAATGCATAAGCATCTAGCAAAAATTAATGTTCTCATATGAGATTGAGCATATATGTCCAAAACTGAAACTTCCACCATGATTCATGGCTTTAGTTAGCGGCCCAATGTTCTTCTCTAAAAATATGCATGCTCTAACCATTAAATGAGTGGTAAATCTCCCTTACTTCAGACAAGACGGACATGCATAGCAACTCACATGATATTCAACAAAGAGTAGTTGATGGCGTCCCCAGGAACATGGTTATCGCACAACAAGCAACTTAATAAGAGATAAAGTGCATAAGTACATATTCAATACCACAATAGTTTTTAAGCTATTTGTCCCATGAGCTATATATTGCAAAGGCGAATGATGGAAAGTTTAAAGGTAGCACTCAAGCAATTTACTTTGGAATGGCGGAGAAATACCATGTAGTAGGTAGGTATGGTGGACACATATGGCATAGTGGTTGGCTCAAGGATTTTGGATGCATGAGAAGTATTCCCTCTCGATACAAGGTTTAGGCTAGCAAGGTTATTTGAAACAAACACAAGGATGAACCAGTGCAGCAAAACTCACATAAAAGACACATTGTAAACATTATAAGACTCTACACCGTCTTCCTTGTTGTTCAAAACTCAATACTAGAAATTATCTAGACTTTAGAGAGACCAAATATGCAAACCAAATTTTAGCAAGCTCTTTATATTTCTTCATTAATAGGTGCAAAGTATATGATGCAAGAGCTTAAACATGAGCACAACAATTGCCAAGTATCAAATTATTCAAAACATTTTAGAATTACTACATGTAGCATTTCCCAATTCCAACCATATAACAATTAACGAAGCAGTTTCAACCTTCGCCATGAACATTAAAAGCTAAGAACACATGTGTTCATATGAACCAGCGGAGCATGTCTCTCTCCCACACAAGCATTTATTCAAACAAAAACAAAAACAAAAACAAACAGACGCTCCAAGTAAAGTACATAAGATGTGACCGAATAAAAATATAGTTTCAAGAGAAGGAACCTGGTAATTTGTCGATGAAGAAGGGGATGCCTTGGGCATCCCCAAGCTTAGATGCTTGAGTCTTCTTGAAATATGCAGGGATGAACCACCGGGGCATCCCCAAGCTTAGAGCTTTCACTCTCCTTGATCGTAGTATATCATCCTCCTCTCTTGACCCTTGAAAACTTCCTCCACACCAAACTCGAAACAACTCATTAGAGGGTTAGTGCATAATCAAAAATTCACATGTTCAGAGGTGACAAAATCATTCTTAACACTTCTGAACATTGCACAAAGCTACTGGACATTAATGGAACAAGGAAATCCATCCAACACAGCAAAAGAGGCAATGCGAAATAAAAGGCAGAATCTGTCAAAACAGAACAATCCGTAAAGACGAATTTTAAAATGGCACCAGACTTGCTCAGATGAAAATGCTCAAATTGAATGAAAGTTGCGTACATATCTGAGGATCACTCACGTAAATTGGCATAATTTTCTGAGTTACCTACAGAGAATTAGGCCCAGATTCGTGACAGCAAGAAATCTGTTTCTGCGCAGTAATTCAAATCTAGTATCAACCTTTCTATCAAAGACTTTACTTGGCACAACAATGCAATAAAATAAGATAAGGAGAGGTTGCTACAGTAGTAACAACTTCCAAGACTCAAATACAAAATAAAAGTACTGTAGCAAAATAAACACATGGGTTATCTCCCAAGAAGTTCTTTCTTTATAGCCATTAAGATGGGCTCAGCAGTTTTAATGATGCACTCGCAAGAAATAGTAGTTGAAGCAAAAGAGAGCATCAAGAGGCAAATTCAAAACAAATTTAAGTCTAACATGCTTCCTATGCATAGGAGTTTTGTAAATAAACAAGTTCATGAAGAAAAAAGTAACAAGTATAGGAAGATAGAACAAGTGTAGCTTCAAAAATTTCAGCACATAGAGAGGTGTTTTAGTAACATGAAAATTTCTACAACCATATTTTCCTCTCTCATAATAACTTTCAGTTGCAACATGAGCAAACTCAACAATATAACTATCACATAAAGCATTCTTATCATGAGTCTCATGCATAAAATTATTACTCTCCACATAGGCATAATCAATTTTATTAGTTGTAGTGGGAGCAAATTCAACAAAGTAGCTATCATTATTATTCTCATCATCAAATATAGGAGGCATATTGTAATCATAATCAAATTTATCCTCCATAACAAAGTGCACTGTAACACCCCAAATTTCAAAATAAAGAGAAAATGAATTCCCTTTTTCCAAAAAATGAGAACCAACAAAAACTTTTCTTAAATAGAGTGCTATGCTTAGTGCTCATACATATTACTTGTGCTTCTGCCATGATGAGTGTTATTATGCTTATGTGATAAACCCTAAAACCCTAAAGTGATCAAGTGAAGATCACAAACCAAATGAAATTAAAAGAGAAAGAAATCAAATAAGAAAAACCCTAAAACCCTAACCTTCTCAAAAGTCATTTGGATCTATTTTGAAAAAACCTAAAATAAAGGAAAAGCCATATGTGGGCCTATCACCTTAAGATGTAGATCTTGAACCCTACCTTTTCTTATTTTGCTAAATGGTGGTGAACCATTGCAAAACTTATTAAACCCTAAACCACATCCCCCTTGTCATCAGTCTTTGAGAAATAAAATAAAAAGGAAAAATCTTATTTAAGAAAGAGGCATATATGCCTATGGCTATTTTGTGAAACTTAGCCCTAGGCCTTTCTACTTGATTTAGAAGATTGGAAAACCCTTACAAACCTTATCTAGTACCTCTCAAACCCAATCCAAAGTGAAACACAAGATTTTCAAAAGAAAGTAATAATGCCATAGAGGCATATGAGAGCAAAATATCAAACTTGTGAAATTGAGGACCTTGACCCTAAGACTTGTAGTGAATGGTTGGATCACTCCTATATACCCTTTCAACACTCAACAACATCAATTGGGTCAAGCCTAGCCAAATTAAAAATCAAGTGCCACAGATGCATAGAAGCATATGTGACACATAGCCATCTTCACCAATTCTTGTCCTATGCACTTTTACTTTTACCAAATGGTGTGAAACCATCTCTAAACCTAATCTAACCCTAAATTGACCCTCAACCTTGCTCAAGTCCAGCAAGGGGAGCACCTTACAAGAATAAGAAAAATTGACATGTCACCTCTCATGCATTATGGCCAATTTTACAAATCTTTGAGCAAGACCATTTGAAATGGTTTCAATGGTTTGGAAATGTTTCTAAACTAATAAGAATCACATTTGAGTCAAGAGAAATCAAATCAAATGAAGAGAAATCAAATAGTGAGATAATTCCATTTTCACTCACATACACATAGGGCCAAATTATCAAATCTTGACCTAGCCACCTCCTCTGCCTCAAAATGGTTTGCACCTTTCACCTAACTCAATCTAACACCAAATAAACCTCACCCTTGTCAAATTGAAGCAAAGAGGAATAAAAGAATAAAAGCTAGAATTTCACAAAACCCTCACATAGGGCTTATGCCATTTTTATAAATTTTGACCCTAGACCATTTTGGCCTTCACCATTAGTTGTATAATGTTACTAAACATTTATCACAACTTTTGGAATCAAAGAAACCCAATTTAAATCAATTTCAAACTCAATTGGGGATCACATGTGATAATGGTCAAATCTGCCATTTATATTCTGGTCACTACTTTGAGCCCTTGCCATTCAACTTTCTCAAACTAACTCTTGCTAACTCTTTGCACCATTTCAAAGTCAACATCAAGGTGAACACTTTTTGTAAAGACCCCCTGGCCAAAATCATTTGTGATCATTTGCTATGCTCATCCAAAGTTGGCACTTTTTATTATGGGGAACAATCTCCACTTAGTCATTTGTGCCATTCTTTGATTTTTAAAATTCCACCACCACACATGTTGGTCTCTGGTCAATTGCAACCTAACCAAGTACACCATTTTCAAATTTTGGAATCATAGCACACAAACCAATTTCGACAAGAATTTGCATTTTTGCAAATAGGCATCAATTCAACACTATTTGAAATAGTGTTTTCCCCAACCCTAACCTGCTCCTAACTACTCTACCCTGTCCCCTTGTCCCCTCTCTTCATCACTCCACCATAGAAACCCTAGAGGAACTAGCCAAGCATGCATGCCATGGCCATGCCGGCCATGGTCACCATGGACACCATCCCCTCCTCTCCTCTCACCACCACTCCCGGCCATCATGTCCCCTGGACCCCCTTTGCTCCCCTGCATCCAACCATAGCCACCATTGCCGGAGAGGAAGCCCACACGCGTCAGGCAACACGCGCCCAGAGTGGCCCAGGCCATGCCGATCACGGCGTGGACACACCCAAGCGCGCGCCACGGCCACCTGCCGCCCCGACGACCTGCGCAGCCCCTGGCCCCCCCCCTCTCTGCACCTTGAGCATCACAGTCACCGCGCCAACCCACCAGACACACTCCCGTGCTCTCGCGCTGCCTGTCACCGACGACCAGCTCGCCGGACCCCCGTAAGCCTGCCGCCAGTGCCTCGCCTCTCGCGCGCTCGCCAGACCGTCCCCCACCTAGTTCTCTAGCTCCCTAGCACCGCCTGGACGCCGCCTAGCTCGCCGAACCGAATCCTTCGCCGGAGCCGCCGCGATGCTGTCGCCCTGCCGCACACCCCACGGCCACCTCGCGCCCTATAAATACACCGTCTCCCGCGCCTCCATCTCCACACCAACCTTGCTCCTCTCCCTCCTCTCGATCTCCTCGCATCCTCTCCACTTCGAATTAGCAACCACCGCCGCCCAATTGCACGCCGGAGACCCGCAAGCCGACGCAGAAGCTGCCGTCGATTGACGCCTCCACGAGCAACGCCGCTGGTACCAGCGCACTCCTCATCGTCGACAACGCCGTCCTGCGCCGCCGCTGACCCTCGCCGGAGTCCCAGCTCGCCGTCGACCCCCTACCGCCGTCGTGCCAGCGCCTCCCTCGCGTCGACGACGACGACGACGCACGGCCGTCGATCGTCCATCTAATCCTACGGCTCACAAAGAAAGGTACCGTTTCAGGAGTTATGTGTGACTGACGGGTGGAGCCCACCGTCAGATAGCCCACGCGTGCGTGGACGCGTGGTGGGCTGGACTGGGCCGTTTTAATTCGAATCTGGCCCAGTTTCATTTCCCGCCGGCCCTATTAATTCAAACTCCTTTTAAACATTTCCAGATAATTGTAATACTGCCCAAACTTTGAAAATCAATAGATTCAAATTGGCTTAACCAAATTTAATGAATTTTATATTTGTGGAAAGCTAGTGAAATTATCTATCACATGCCACTGGTCCCATCTCAAAATTAGTTGTAGGATTAATGTAGCAAAAATAACAATCAGGGACTTTTGCACATTCAAATAATTCTTAAAAATCCACCAAAATAGATATTGAGTCAATTCCAACTCCAATAGCTCACATTTGACTTACACTAATTGTTTATGCAAGAAAATGGTGTGGTCACTTCACATGATCATGCCCTAGTTTAAGGAGTGGATAATATGGCTAGTTTAACTAGTGGATATTGTCCAAAACTATTAAGTAATTCATAGGAAGTATTATACTTCATTTAAATCTTGTCTCAAATGAATTCATGTGGTGTTTGGACCCCTGGCCAAACCCACTTATATGAATTACTTAGAGATTTAAATCATATGTAGTGTTATTAAATGGTATGAGGTACTCTACCTCATTTAAATCTATTTCTCAAATGATGAAAATGAATGGTTGAATTGAGTCAACATGATTTCAGTTATGGTGGTTTGAGAAATTAAATCTTAAGAAGATTACAATGAGAGAAAAGTATTTCTCAAATACTAGATGGAAACTATCATTTTACATATGTAAGGAGAGGAGATTATTTTCCTCAAGCAACACAACCCATGCACCCTAATTGTAGTATTTGTGGGAATAGAATAATTGGTGTGAGCACAAGTAAGGTTAGAATCACCAATGAATAGTTGATAATGTTAAATCACCTCAATGATAGTTGTTAACCTAGTTACAACTATGTGTTAAATCATATGAGAGGTTTCCCTCTCATTTAAATCTTGGTCTCAAGTATTTCAACATGAGGTGGTGACCATGGTCTATATAATCTCATGTTGAGTATTTGGTGACCTTAAATCACTACTATGTTAGTATTAAATTATATGAGGTATGGAACCTCATTTAAATCATTTTCTCACAAGGATGAGTATGAAGAGGTTGACTTTGGTCAACCTAGGTCATATATTATTCATAAGAGAAATTAAATCTTAAATAAGATAATGAGAGGAAATTATTTCTCTAAGTAATTGAAAGTAACACCTAAGTTAGTATGAGAGGAAATTTTTTTTTTTTTTAAATAAGAGGAACACATCCACCCACTTAATAGTAGTGTGTGATGCTAGTTTAAGTTGTGTAAAACTTGTGTGTGTTTAGTTTAGTGTGTAAGTTTGGTATGATGATTGTATACCCCATATTCGTATTTTAGACGCTAGTACCAAGGAGTATCCAGAAGAGGAGGACTTCTACAACAAGGAAGGAGAAGAGAACTTGGACCCCCACTTCAACCAAGGCAAGCCAATACCAATGCAAGTTATAACATTGCAAGCTGATATTATTTGCAAGCTGATATTATTTGCAAGCTGATATTATGTTGCAAGCTGATATTCTTGCAAAGTGCAAAGCCCCTTTGGGGCAAGGCACCATGATTCTTATCTTTTTCCTATACAAACCCATCCCAAGTTTTTACTTTACAAGTTTACTGTTTTTTTTTTGAAAAGAGTTACTTTTATAGTTAACTTTGGTCAAAGTAAAGAAGTTTACTAGAGTAGTCAAGTTAGCCAGCTATTACCCATGCAAGCTAGACCTTTGCAAGTTGACCCCAATGGAAGATAATAATCTTGCAACTTGCAAAGCTCACTATGCGCAAGGCATTACCTTATTTACTTTATGCTTATGATCCTATCTTCCAGCTTTACTTTACAAGCTTTATTTACTTTTGTTTATCAAAGTACTTTTTGATTCATGATTCACGTGGTTAGTATTGAATTAGTACAAGAGTATCAAACTTAGCCTAGAAGCAAACAAAATACTTAGCACCCCTCATACATAGATGCTAGTGCTAAATTTGGAAGTGACTACTACATTTGGGAACTTGGGATTTGAAATGATTTTGAAAACCTTGGAATGATGAGTCATTCTATTGAAAGATTTTGAAGGTGAATATGACTGGGGAATGACTTGGTGAATTTTACAAAAACACTGATGGTTGGATTCGGATGCGATACCATTCCAATTTTACATGTACCCCCACAATACCTGAATCTGGGTAGGGCTTAACTGGAAGTTTGTGTGTCTTAGTACGGGTTCCCTCTAAACAAGCGTCATCAGGGTTATGCCGAAAGCTGCCTCTACCACAAACAACTAAGATGATATGATATGATGCGAAATGAGGTGAATGTCCGGCCCAAGCCCTGTGCAGTTCCCAGGCTGACTGTCTGTCTTCACTGGGAGGCCAAGCTCATGGGGAGAGGTGCCTATACTAGGGTATGTAAACGAAAGGTTATGATTGGTAGTTCGCGTACTGCGTACGATAAATCAGGGCCAGTTACCCCTGACGAGCTGTTGCAATTGTTGTGGCACAAGTGTACAACCTCTGCAGAGTTAAACCTATTCGAATAGCCGCGTCCTCGGTTATGGACAGTTGGAAAGGCCATACTGTTCCGTCATCAGAACTTTTCTCAAAAACTATAAATGGTGAATGGTGACTTGTGAATTTGAATTTGAAAGGTGATTCTGACTTTGAATCACAACGGAGTTGTGGGAATGACACTAATGTTGCCACTTGAGTTAGTTAGCACAGAAAGAGTTGTTTACAAAAATGTTTGTGAAATAAAATTGGCTTTATGCAAAATAAACTAGAGCTTAGCACACCTTACTAGAATTGTTAGCACTTTCATTAGTATTAGTTTGCGAGTACTTTAAAGTACTCACGGCTGTGTCCCTGGCTATTCAAATGGCCAGACTGTGAAGCAGAACAGCAGTATGAAGAGGACGACCAGCAGGACGCCCACGACAACTAGGGAATCTTCTGACGTCAGACGTTGGCCTGTGGACTAACGAGTCCCTTCTACGTTACGCTTCCGCTATGAACTGTGAACTGTGTGTGTGTTGATCAATAGATCAACTCTTTATGTAATATTGGATCATGTGATCTCTACTTGTAAGACGACTATGGTATGTAATGAATGATGACTTATGATATTCAACTGTTATGTCTCGCAACAACAATATTCCTAGGATTGCGATGTATGACATGACATGCACCTGGACTTAAAAATCCGGGTGTTGACAAAGTTGGTATCAGAGCCATTGTTTGACCTTAGGAGACCCTAGTTAGAATGGACGTCGGAAAAACTTAGTTTCAAAAACCAATGAAGTGAATATTTGTGAAAACTTGTTCTTACTCTTACCCTTGAGATCTTTTGCAAAAATGAGAAATCTATACTTTACTTTCTTTACAAGCCTACCTAAAATGTTGCACACCTGACTACTTCTCTAATTTACTCCTCCTCTTTGCTCACAGATGACGTACCAATGGGAGTCCTATCAGCTTGGTCCCGGAGGCGACCTAAAGTTCGAAAAGGAGTTGAAGCAACTAGTGGACTATCTAGGACACCCGTACCCCGAGTTCTTCGGAATACCACTCAAAGCTCAGTCAGGAGAACCACCTCAGTGGGACGTATCTACTGATCTACGAAGGAAGCTTGATGCCCCGGTATGGGAAACCATCTGGTTTTCTGTAACGGGAAACACTTGGAAGGAAGGACTAGTCAAAGCAATGCAAGAAGCAATTTCCCGTCTGTGTGGACAAAATGAGGACAAGATCAAGAACACTCGTTTCATCTACTACCCAAGACATGACTCCATGGGAAGACCGATGACCATGCCCCCACCACAACCAAAAATGAACCCCTATGAAGCACCTCATGACTTCAGGCAGTACAAAACCCGCAGGGATTTGGACAACGCCCTCGCCTCTCGCTAGGCACCTCACCCGTGAAGAAGAAGAATCCACCCGGAAGAGTAGTATCACTCCAGCACTTAAGTAGGTGTGAGTTGTATCAGGATCCCCTTGTATCGTAGAGCGAATGAATGGTTCTTCAAACCAACGGTGTGTTAGAATTGTCATGTGTGATGTTTGGTATGAATGAAAAAAATGTTGCTGGTTTTTACCCCCTCAACACTACTCAAGTTTTCAAGTTTTGAACTTTTTGAACTTTAACTCAAACAAACCATAGAAATTTCCCTCTTATCTCATCATCTACCTCAATCTTCAGATGGCCCCTCCTACCCGCAACAACTCCCGTGCCCAGGCCAACCAGATGCACATTGAGCACGCCAAGATGACTGACACCATCAACATCCTGGCAATGGAGCGCAAGGCACTTCGCCATCAGCACGCCAAGAAGGACTACCTCATTGCTCGCCTCCGCGTAAAGATAGCATCACTGGAGCAACTCATCCCAATACCCAATCATGCTCCCAGAGGCAAGTCCAATGTGACTTGCTATGAATGTGGTGTTACTGGTCATTACTCAAACAAGTGCCCGGTGAAAGCCGCCAACAATGCCCCAAGGACTGGAAGCAATGCTGTACCCATTGCCCAAAAGGACAAGTCAACGGTAACCTGCTATGAATGTGGAACTGTGGGTCATTACTCCAATGAATGCCCCCAGAAGCTTGCCAAGATTGCCGCCAACCCCGCTGCACCTGCACAGCAGCAGCGCCGTATCGCAACTAGAAAAAAGTTTGCTCCAAACTACCCGAACAACCACAACGGTCGCTACTACAACATGAAGACCACCGAAGCGCAAGAAGCACCTCAGAACCTGCCAAGTATGTTTCCTGCTAAATCATATCGCCCAATCTCTCTTAGGAACCTAACTTTTCTTAAAATCTCGGGACGAGATTTGTTTAAGGGGGAAGGGTTTGTAACACCCCAAATTTCAAAATAAAGAGAAAATGAATTCCCTTTTTCCAAAAAATGAGAACCAACAAAAACTTTTCTTAAATAGAGTGCTATGCTTAGTGCTCATACATATTACTTGTGCTTCTGCCATGATGAGTGTTATTATGCTTATGTGATAAACCCTAAAACCCTAAAGTGATCAAGTGAAGATCACAAACCAAATGAAATTAAAAGAGAAAGAAATCAAATAAGAAAAACCCTAAAACCCTAACCTTCTCAAAAGTCATTTGGATCTATTTTGAAAAAAACCTAAAATAAAGGAAAAGCCATATGTGGGCCTATCACCTTAAGATGTAGATCTTGAACCCTACCTTTTCTTATTTTGCTAAATGGTGGTGAACCATTGCAAAACTTATTAAACCCTAAACCACATCCCCCTTGTCATCAGTCTTTGAGAAATAAAATAAAAAGGAAAAATCTTATTTAAGAAAGAGGCATATATGCCTATGGCTATTTTGTGAAACTTAGCCCTAGGCCTTTCTACTTGATTTAGAAGATTGGAAAACCCTTACAAACCTTATCTAGTACCTCTCAAACCCAATCCAAAGTGAAACACAAGATTTTCAAAAAGAAAGTAATAATGCCATAGAGGCATATGAGAGCAAAATATCAAACTTGTGAAATTGAGGACCTTGACCCTAAGACTTGTAGTGAATGGTTGGATCACTCCTATATACCCTTTCAACACTCAACAACATCAATTGGGTCAAGCCTAGCCAAATTAAAAATCAAGTGCCACAGATGCATAGAAGCATATGTGACACATAGCCATCTTCACCAATTCTTGTCCTATGCACTTTTACTTTTACCAAATGGTGTGAAACCATCTCTAAACCTAATCTAACCCTAAATTGACCCTCAACCTTGCTCAAGTCCAGCAAGGGGAGCACCTTACAAGAATAAGAAAAATTGACATGTCACCTCTCATGCATTATGGCCAATTTTACAAATCTTTGAGCAAGACCATTTGAAATGGTTTCAATGGTTTGGGAATGTTTCTAAACTAATAAGAATCACATTTGAGTCAAGAGAAATCAAATCAAATGAAGAGAAATCAAATAGTGAGATAATTCCATTTTCACTCACATACACATAGGGCCAAATTATCAAATCTTGACCTAGCCACCTCCTCTGCCTCAAAATAGTTTGAACCTTTCACCTAACTCAATCTAACACCAAATAAACCTCACCCTTGTCAAATTGAAGCAAAGAGGAATAAAAGAATAAAAGCTAGAATTTCACAAAACCCTCACATAGGGCTTATGCCATTTTTATAAATTTTGACCCTAGACCATTTTGGCCTTCACCATTAGTTGTATAATGTTACTAAACATTTATCACGACTTTTGGAATCAAAGAAACCCAATTTAAATCAATTTCAAACTCAATTGGGGATCACATGTGATAATGGTCAAATCTGCCATTTATATTCTGGTCACTACTTTGAGCCCTTGCCATTCAACTTTCTCAAACTAACTCTTGCTAACTCTTTGCACCATTTCAAAGTCAACATCAAGGTGAACACTTTTTGTAAAGACCCCCTGGCCAAAATCATTTGTGATCATTTGCTATGCTCATCCAAAGTTGGCACTTTTTATTATGGGGAACAATCTCCACTTAGTCATTTGTGCCATTCTTTGATTTTTAAAATTCCACCACCACACATTTTGGTCTCTGGTCAATTGCAACCTAACCAAGTACACCATTTTCAAATTTTGGAATCATAGCACACAAACCAATTTCGACAAGAATTTGCATTTTTGCAAATAGGCATCAATTCAACACTATTTGAAATAGTGTTTTCCCCAACCCTAACCTGCTCCTAACTACTCTACCCTGTCCCCTTGTCCCCTCTCTTCATCACTCCACCACAGAAACCCTAGAGGAACTAGCCAAGCATGCATGCCATGGCCATGCCGGCCATGGTCACCATGGACACCATCCCCTCCTCTCCTCTCACCACCACTCCCGGCCATCATGTCCCCTGGACCCCCTTTGCTCCCCTGCATCCAACCATAGCCACCATTGCCAGAGAGGAAGCCCACACGCGTCAGGCAACGCGCGCCCAGAGTGGCCCAGGCCATGCCGATCACGGCGTGGACACACCCCAGCGCGCGCCACGGCCACCTGCCGCCCCGACGACCTGCGCAGCCCCTGGCCCCCCCTCTCTGCACCTTGAGCATCACAGTCGCCGCGCCAACCCACCAGACATGCTCCCGTGCTCTCGCGCTGCCTGTCACCGACGACCAGCTCGCCGGACCCCCGTAAGCCTGCCGCCAGTACCTCGCCTCTCGCGCGCTCGCCAGACCGTCCCCCACCTAGTTCTCTAGCTCCCTAGCACCGCCTGGACGCCGCCTAGCTCGCGCTGATGTCGCCGAACCGAATCCTTCGCTGGAGCCGCCGCGATGTTGTTGCCCTGCCGCACACCCCACGGCCACCTCGCGCCCTATAAATACACCATCTCCCGCGCCTCCATCTCCACACCAACCTTGCTCCTCTCCCTCCTCTCGATCTCCTCGCATCCTCTCCACTTCGAATTAGCAACCACCGCCGCCCAATTGCACGCAGGAGACCCGCAAGCCGACGCAGAAGCCGCCGTCGATTGACGCCTCCCCGAGCAACGCCGCTGGTACCAGCGCACTCCTCATCGTTGACAATGCCGTCCTGCGCCGCCGCTGACCCTCGCTGGAGTCCCAGCTCGCCGTCGACCCCCTACCGCCGCCGTGCCAGCGCCTCCCTCGCGTCGACGACGACGACGACGCACGGCCGTCGATCGTCCATCTAATCCTACGGCTCACAAAGAAAGGTACCGTTTCGGGAGTTATGTGTGACTGACGGGTGGAGCCCACCGTCAGACAGCCCACGCGTGCGTGGACGCGTGGTGGGCTGGACTGGGCCGTTTTAATTCGAATCTGGCCCAGTTTCATTTCCCGCCGGCCCTATTAATTCATACTCCTTTTAAACATTTCCAGATAATTGTAATACTGCCCAAACTTTGAAAATCAATAGATTCAAATTGGCTTAACCAAATTCAATGAATTTTATATTTGTGGAAAGCTAGTAAAATTATCTATCACATGCCACTGGTCCCATCTCAAAATTAGTTGTAGGATTAATGTAGCAAAAATAACAAGTCATGGACTTTTGCACATTCAAATAATTCTTAAAAATCCACCAAAATAGATATTGAGTCAATTCCAACTCCAATAGCTCACATTTGACTTACACTAATTGTTTATGCAAGAAAATGGTGCGGTCACTTCACATGATCATGCCCTAGTTTAAGGAGTGGATAATATGGCTAGTTTAACTAGTGGATATTGTCCAAAACTATTAAGTAATTCATAGGAAGTATTATACTTCATTTAAATCTTGTCTCAAATGAATTCATGTGGTGTTTGGACCCCTGGCCAAACCCACTTATATGAATTACTTAGAGATTTAAATCATATGTAGTGTTATTAAATGGTATGAGGTACTCTACCTCATTTAAATCTATTTCTCAAATGATGAAAATGAATGGTTGAATTGAGTCAACATGATTTCAGGTATGGTGGTTTGAGAAATTAAATCTTAAGAAGATTACAATGAGAGAAAAGTATTTCTCAAATACTAGATGGAAACTATCATTTTACATATGTAAGGAGAGGAGATTATTTTCCTCAAGCAACACAACCCATGCACCCTAATTGTAGTATTTGTGGGAATAGAATAATTGGTGTGAGCACAAGTAAGGTTAGAATCACCAATGAATAGTTGATAATGTTAAATCACCTCAATGATAGTTGTTAACCTAGTTACAACTATGTGTTAAATCATATGAGAGGTTTCCCTCTCATTTAAATCTTGGTCTCAAGTATTTCAACATGAGGTGGTGACCATGGTCTATATAATCTCATGTTGAGTATTTGATGACCTTAAATCACTACTATGTTAGTATTAAATTATATGAGGTATGGAACCTCATTTAAATCATTTTCTCACAAGGATGAGTATGAAGAGGTTGACTTTGGTCAACCTAGGTCATATATTATTCATAAGAGAAATTAAATCTTAAATAAGATAATGAGAGGAAATTATTTCTCTAAGTAATTGAAAGTAACACCTAAGTTAGTATGAGAGGAAATTATTTTTTTTTAAATAAGTGGAACACATCCACCCACTTAATAGTAGTGTGTGATGCTAGTTTAAGTTGTGTAAAACTTGTGTGTGTTTAGTTTAGTGTGTAAGTTTGGTATGATGATTGTATACCCCGTATTCGTATTTTAGACGCTAGTACCAAGGAGTATCCAGAAGAGGAGGACTTCTACAACAAGGAAGGAGAAGAGAACTTGGACCCCCAGTTCAACCAAGGCAAGCCAATACCAATGCAAGTTATAACGTTGCAAGCTGATATTATTTGCAAGCTGATATTATTTGCAAGCTGATATTATGTTGCAAGCTGATATTCTTGCAAAGTGCAAAGCCCCTTTGGGGCAAGGCACCATGATTCTTATCTTTTTCCTATACAAACCCATCCCAAGTTTTTACTTTACAAGTTTACTGTTTTTTTTGAAAAGAGTTACTTTTATAGTTAACTTTGGTCAAAGTAAAGAAGTTTACTAGAGTAGTCAAGTTAGCCAGCTATTACCCATGCAAGCTAGACCTTTGCAAGTTGACCCCAATGCAAGATAATAATCTTGCAACTTGCAAAGCTCACTATGCGCAAGGCATCACCTTATTTACTTTATGCTTATGATCCTATCTTCCAGCTTTACTTTACAAGCTTTATTTACTTTTGTTTATCAAAGTACTTTTTGATTCATGATTCACGTGGTTAGTATTGAATTAGTACAAGAGTATCAAACTTAGCCTAGAAGCAAACAAAATACTTAGCACCCCTCATACATAGATGCTAGTGCTAAATTTGGAAGTGACTACTCCATTTGGGAACTTGGGATTTGAAATGATTTTGAAAACCTTGGAATGATGAGTCATTCTATTGAAAGATTTTGAAGGTGAATATGACTGGGGAATGACTTGGTGAATTTTACAAAAACACTGATGGTTGGATTCGGATGCGATACCATTCCAATTTTACATGTACCCCCACAATACCTGAATCTGGGTAGGGCTTAACTGGAAGTTTGTGTGTCTTAGTATGGGTTCCCTCTAAACAAGCGTCATCGGGGTTATGCCGAAAGCTGCCTCTACCACAAACAACTAAGATGATATGATATGATGCGAAATGAGGTGAATGTCCGGCCCAAGCCCTGTGTAGTTCCCAGGCTGACTGTCTGTCTTCACTGGGAGGCCAAGCTCATGGGGAGAGGTGCCTATACTAGGGTATGTAAACGAAAGGTTATGATTGGTAGTTCGCGTACTGCGTACGATAAATCAGGGCCAGTTAACCCTGACGAGCTATTGCAATTGTTGTGGCACAAGTGTACAACCTCTGCAGAGTTAAACCTATTCGAATAGCCGCGTCCTCGGTTATGGACAGTTGGAAAGGCCATACTGTTCCGTCATCAGAACTTTTCTCAAAAACTATAAATGGTGAATGGTGACTTGTGAATTTGAATTTGAAAGGTGATTCTGACTTTGAATCACAACGGAGTTGTGGGAATGACACTAATGTTCCCACTTGAGTTAGTTAGCACAGAAAGAGTTGTTTACAAAAATATTTGTGAAATAAAATTGGCTTTATGCAAAATAAACTAGAGCTTAGCACACCTTACTAGAATTGTTAGCACTTTCATTAGTATTAGTTTGCGAGTACTTTAAAGTACTCACGGCTGTGTCCCTGGCTATTCAAATGGCCAGACTGTGAAGCAGAACAGCAGTATGAAGAGGACGACCAGCAGGACGCCCACGACAACTAGGGAATCTTCTGATGTCAGACGTTGGCCTGTGGACTAACGAGTCCCTTCTACGTTACGCTTCCGCTATGAACTGTGAACTGTGTGTGTGTTGATCAATAGATCAACTCTTTATGTAATATTGGATCATGTGATCTCTACTTGTAAGACGACTATGGTATGTAATGAATGATGACTTATGATATTCAACTGTTATGTCTCGCAACAACAATATTCCTGGGATTGCGATGTATGACATGACAGGCACCTGGACTTAAAAATCCGAGTGTTGACAGGCACCAAAAGTATCATCAAAGTAAATTTTCTCCTCAATGCTTGGGGGACTAAAAATATCATGCTCATCAAAGCCAGCTTCCCCAAGCTTAGAATTTTCCATATCATTAGCAACAATGGTGTTCAAAGCGTTCATACTAATATGTTCCATAGGTTTTTTAATTTTCGCATCAAACCATCCATGTCTTAAATCAGGAAATAGAATAAGAAGCTCATTGTTGTCCATTATGCCTAACTAGTGTAAACAAGAAACAAAAAGATGCAATTGCAGGATCTAAAGGAAATAGCTTCGAGCACACACACAACGGTGCCAGAAAAGTACTTTACCTGGGACCGGAGTATGAGAGCCTTTTACCTTTCCTCCCCGGCAACGGCGCCAGAAAAGTGCTTGATGTCTACGGGTGCTTCTATTCTTGTAGACAGTGTTGGGCCTCCAAGAGCAGAGGTTTGTAGAACAGCAGCAAGTTTCCCTTAAGTGGATCACCCAAGGTTTATCGAACTCAGGGAGGAAGAGGTCAAAGATATCCCTCTCATGCAACCCTGCAACCACAAAGCAAGAAGTCTCTTGTGTCCCCAACACACCTAATAGGTGCACTAGTTCGGCGAAGAGATAGTGAAATACAAGTGGTATGAATGAATATGAGCAGTAGTAACGGCGCCAGAAAAGTGCTTGTCAAGGCGTGCTGATGGTATTAATATTGCAGGAAGTAAAGATGCAGTAAAACAGTAAACAAGCAGCGATAGCAGTATTTAGGAACAAGACCTAGGGATCATACTTTCACTAGTGGACACTCTCAACATTGATCACATAACAGAATAAATAGATAGATGCTAGACTCTACACCCTCTTGTTGGATGATGAACACCACTAACTGTGTAGGATTACACGAACCCTCAATGCCGGAGTTAACAAGCTCCACAATATTCAATGTTCATGTTTAAATAAGCTTAGAGTGCATGACAGATCAACATAACCAAACCAAGTACTAACATAGCATGCACACTGTCACCTTCACACTACGAAAGGAGGAATAGATCACATCAATACTATCATAGCAATAGTTAACTTCATAATCTACAAGAGATCACAATCATAGCCTACGCCAAGTACTACATGATGCACACACTGTCACCATTACACCGTGCAGGAGGAATAAACTACTTTAATAACATCACTAGAGTAGCACACAGATAAATTGTGATACAAAACACATTGCAATCATAAAGAGATATAAATAAGCACTTCACTATGCCATTCATAACAGTGAATAAGTATTCTGTGAAATATAGCCTAAGAGACCCACACGGTGCACACACTGTCACCTTTACACACGTGGGACAAGGAGTCTCCGGAGATCACATAAGTAAAATCCACTCGACTAGCATAATGACATCTAGATTACAAGCATCATCATATGAATCTCAATCATGTAAGGCAGCTCATGAGATTATTGTATTAACGCACATAGGAGAGAGATTAACCACATAGCTACCGGTACAGCCCCGAGCCTCGATGGAGAACTACTCCCTCCTCATGGGAGACAGCAGCGTTGATGAAGATGGCGGTGGTGTCGATGGAGAAGCCTTCCGGGGGCACTTCCCCGTCCCGGTGGCGTGCCGGAACAGAGACTCCTATCCCCCAGATCTTGGCTTCGCGATGGCGGCGGCTCTGGAAGGTTTTCTCTGGTTTTGTCGAACGTGTCCAGGTTTTTAGGTCAGGGACCTTTATATAGGCGAAGAGGCGGAGTTGGAGGGGCGACGAGGCGGTGACACACTAGGGGGGCGCGGCCAAGGCCTGGGCCGCGCCACCCTGTCGTCTGGGGCCCACAGGGCCCTCCTCTGGCGGCTCTCGGGTGTTCTGGAAGCTTCGTGGAAAAATAGGATGCTGGGCATTGATTTCGTCCGATTCCGAGAATATTTCCTTACTAGGATTTCTGGAACCAAAAACAGCAGAAAATAGGAACTGGCCCTTCGGCATCTCGTCAATAGGTTAGTTCCGGAAAACGCATAATAATGACATATAATGTGCATAAAACATGTAGATATCATCAATAATGTGGCATGGAACATAAGAAATTATCGATATGTCGGAGACGTATCAGGCCGCGCCGGCCTATCATCTGGGGCCCACAGGGCCCTCCTCTGGCGGCTCTCGGGTGTTCTGGAAGCTTCGTGGAAAAATAGGATGCTGGGCGTTTGATTTCGTCCGATTCCGAGAATATTTCCTTACTAGGATTTCTGGAACCAAAAATAGCAGAAAACAGCAACTGGCCCTTCTGCATCTCGTCAATAGGTTAGTTCCGGAAAACGCATAAATATGACATAAAGTATGCATAAAAAATGTAGATATCATCAATAATGTGGCATGGAACATAAGAAATTATCGATACGTCGGAGACGTATCAGCCCCATGCAGGTTGAGGTACCGGAAAACAACGCTGCTCCGGATCAGCAGGAGGCTGTCGGAGAAAGCGACGCTCCGGGTGAAGAATCAATCATGGGCAACCTAAGCCCAGTTTCCGGGGATACCTCATCCATGGATACCGAAGAGTTCGATCCTATGATGAAGGAATTCGGAAGCGGCGACCAACCCGAAGTAGAATCCGCCGAGCCTAAACAGGTTCTCGCAACCTTGGCAGCGCTGGACCAACGGGAATCAGAAGCTGAGAATACCCAATCCGATCCACAGCCGTCCAATGCAGGATCTCTGCTGTCGCGGGAACAACCGCAGAAGGAAGTCTTGTCCCCATAAGAACTGGTTGAACAGGCAGGCATGGAGGCAATCGCACACTCGGATATCCTCAACAAACCCATAACTCCTGAAGACGCAGCAGATGCGGAAGCTCTAGAAGCCAAAAGACAGGAGATGCTGGCAACAGCCAAAAAGTTCGCCACCACCGCAGCAACAATGCTAGACGAGAGGAAGGAGGCCGCGAACTTCGTGGACAATTTTCTCAAGTGAGAGCGTCAGGTGGATGAATCATTGGCAAAAGTCAAGCAACTCCGGAAGCTTTGGGAGGACAAGATCACCGAGGCTCAACAGGAGGCTGATAGGATCAGGCGAGAAGCTGTAGCTCCCCGCAGGATCACCTTCGCAACCCCCACCGAGCAACAGCCACTCGCAACTCCAAAGGACAACATGAAAAAGGCTGCGGAGATCTTGAAAAAGAAGGACGAGGAGATTGATATCGACTACGTCTGCACGCTCGTTGCCTCAGCAATGAAGCAGCAGAGCAAGGCAGATACTTCGCGCAGGTTGGAATCCAACCCGGATCATTGCATCTCTACTGCGCAGAAGGACGCCCATGACAATCGCCATCGCGACGATGAATCGCGGACCGGATCCTCGGAACGCAGAAGGAAAACCAGAGAACACCCAAATCCAATCCATGTGCCATCAAAGACGCCTCCGTCAGATCCGAAGAAGGGGAAGGATGCGATGTACACTGGTAGGGACAAATACCGGAATCCCTCACCTCCACCCAACGGGTACCCACGTCCTCCACCTCCTCGCCGCCGTAGTCCAGCCGGAAACGCCAGACCCCATGGTCCAGGTGGAATCAACATCCGTGACAACGTGCCGCCTCCGAGGAACGAGAACAGAGAGCGTACGTCGGAACCCCGCCGGAGCCGGAACAATGATCATGAGCCCGAGCCCAGGAGGAGTCGGAACAAAGAACGTGAACCGGAGCCCCGCCGAAGCCGGAACGACGGAGGCAGCCAGCACCATGGTGAAGGAAGCCACCGAAGCCGGAATCAGCACCGTGAAGGGCAAGGAGAATCAGAAGGTGGAAGCAAGAGATCGCATCGGCCCCCTCGCAGATCTCCTTCCCCACCACCTAGCGGTGGAGGCGGAGGTGGCGGCCGGAGATCTCGCTCACGCTCAAAATCCCCCCGCAATGGCTCGCGTGACGCACGGGAACGTCTCAACGAATACAAAACTGACTACATCGGCCCAAAGTGCTTTGGCAGGATGATTCGAGAGGAACCAAAGCCAAGGATGAACCTCAAGCTACCTGGAAACCTAAAGAATTATGATGGCACGGAAAGGCCGGATACCTAGATTGAAGATTACTATAATGCAGTAACCTTCGCCAGAGGAACCCCTAATATCGTCTGCCGCATGCTTCAGCTGTACCTTGTAGGTCCAGCCCGGATCTGGCTCAGCCACCTCGAGAAGAACTCCATCTTTTGCTGGTTCGACCTGAAGACCGCTTTCGAAAAGCACTTCAGAGGTACCTACAAGAGACCTGCCACGACAAGCGACCTACAGGCATGTATCCAGAAGAAGGGAGAAACATCAAGGAACTTCCTCACACGATGGTTGGCAACCAGGAACGAGTGTGAAAACGTTGATAATCGCACAGCCATGCACGCCTTCATAGGTGGATTTCAGAGAGGAGGACTGCTGCGGCACAAGCTCACTTGCTTGGTCAATGCAAATAAACTGACTTTGGATGACATGATCACCATTGCCAGCGACCACACTGCCGCCGATGATGATGCAGGCGGAGATCTCGCAGCTACAGCAATTCCCCTGCATCAGCAAAAGAAGAACCGTGATAACGGTAACAGCAGCAGCACTAAGCAGAAAAATCCCCCTGATGACCAAAAGAGTGGCGGATCCGAGATGGTCGCCATGGCTTTCCAACGCGGAGGTCAAGGAGGCGGAAGAGGCCGCGGTCGCGGAGGCGGAGCCGGCAGGGCCAACAGCGTGGTGATGAGGTCACCGCTGCCGGAACCCGCGCCCCCCAAACCTACGAGGAATACAGAGACATGCCCTGCCTGGCCCACCTGGATTTGGCTACGGGGAAGTCCACTCACTCTAACCGCAACTGCAAGTGGGTCAACGATCTCAAAGCTGACCCGGAAGCAGGATACAAGCGAGCCCAGAAGCACCGCCCACGCGGCAAAGGAGGCAAGGGCAAGAACAAGGATAAGGAGGAAGACAGTTCCGAGGCAATGGATGAGGATGATGCTTCGCCGGATCCCAAGGAAGGATCCGCAGCTAAACCCAACCCCTTCGTCAAAAAGAGCGCGGGTGCGTACCACACCTTCCTCGGAACCCCAACAGTCCGTGCTAGCAAGTCAGCTCTCCGGATCCTGAACGCCACAGTTCCGGCTGTGCCGCAGTATGTCAGGTGGTCGGAAACTCCGTGTACGTTTGACAGACAGGATCATCCTATTGTCATCCCGAAAGAGTGATACGCCTTGGTTGTAAGTCCCCGCATCGACGGGTATAATTTCTCCAAGTGCCTTATGGACGGCGGAGCCAGCTAGAACATCATGTACCTGGATACTCTGGAGCGAATGAACCTTACCAAGGAACAGCTTAAGCACAGCACAACTGAATTTCATGGTGTGGTTCCGGGCAAAAAGGCGAATTCCCTTGGCAGCATCACACTTCCCGTGGCCTTCGGCGATATCAATAACTTCCGCGAAGAGAAAATCACGTTTGAGGTTGTGCCCTTCAAGAGCTCCTACCACGTCATCTTCGGCAGGCCCACCAACCACAAGTTTCACACAAGGGCCTGCTACATCTACAACAAGCTCAAGATTCTGTGTCCCAATGGTATGATTACCGTATCCGGAGACTACAAGAAGGCTCATGAGTGCGAGTTAGGCGAAGCCGCCTTCGCATAGTCTGTGATATCTGGAGAGGAGCTGCAAGGCAACAGAGCCGCGGTGGATCCAACTGAGATGCACACCACCAAGAAGCAGATCTCCGAACAGAAAACCTCATTCAAGGCCGCGATAGAGACCAAGAAGATCGACTTCAAGGAAGGCGATACCACTAAGCACGTCTCGGTCGGAGCCAACATGGACCCCAAATAGGAAGACGCGCTCGTCGAGTTCCTCCGCGCTAACATGGACATCTTCGCATGGCAGCCTTCTGACTTGTCCGGAGTACCTAGGGAACTCGCCGAGCACTACCTCAACATAAATCCGGGGGCTAAACCGGTGAAACAAGCTATGCGACGCTTTGGAGATAAGAAGCGCCGTGCCATAGGAATGGAATTAGCAAAGTTACTAGAGGTAGGTTTTGTAGTAGAATTTATCCATACTGATTGGGTCGCAAATCCCATCCTTGTACCCAAAAAGAATTCTGAAATATTAAGAATGTGCATCGATTACTCCGGCTTGAATAAGCATTGTTCGAAGGATCCGTTCCCCTTGCCGCGCATTGACCAAGTCATTGATTCGATGGCAGGGGCGGAACTTCTGTGTTTTCTTGACGCATATTCCGGGTATTACCAGATCCGGATGAAGAAGTCCGACCAAAAGGCGACCTCGTTCATCACCCCTTTCGGCACTTACTGCTATGTCACCATGCCCTTTGGTTTGAAAAACGCAGGTGCCACTTACCAACGTACGATGCAACGGTGCTTGAAGGACCAAATTGGCCGGAACGTACACGCTTACATCGACGACATCGCGGTCATGACCCGGAAAGGATCCGACCTGATCAGCGACCTCACAGAAACCTTTGAGAACCTCCGACGGTACAAGATGATGTTGAATCTGCTGAAGTGCATCTTTGGCGTTCCAGCCGGAAAACTCCTTGGCTTCATCGTCTCTAACAGGGGCATTGAAGTTAACCCGGAGAAAATCAAGGCAATCTTGTGCATCAAAATGCCAACTTGTCTCAAAGATGTGCAATGACTAACTGGTTGTGTCGCAGCAATCAGTAGGTTTGTCAGCCGTCTTGGCGAGAAGGCTACCTCTGTACAAGCTGCTGAAGAAAACAGACAAATTTTTCTGGGACGACGCGGCAGATGCAGCACTCCAAGGGTTGAAGGAAATACTCACCTCCCCACCTATCCTAGCAGCTCCAGAAGAGTCAGAGCCTATGCTCCTTTACCTGGCAGCTACTAATAGAGTCATTAGCCTCGTCATCATGGTGGAGCGAAAGGAAGAAGGTCACAAGTATGGAGTCCAAAGGCCTGTCTATTACATCAGCGAGGTACTGATGGAATCCAAACAAAGATATCCTCACTTTCAAAAGCTAGCCTATGGCGTATTCCTAGGTAGCAGGAAGTTGAGGCACTACTTCCAAGAGCATCCAGTAACAGTCGTGAGCAAGGCTCCACTGTCAACAATTCTCAACAACGCTGACGCAACAGGACACACAGCAAAATGGGGCATCGAATTATCCGCCTTCGACATCAGTTACAAAGCCAGGACTGCGATCAAGTCTCAGATCTTGGCAGATTTCGTTGCAGATTGGACAAAAGCTTCGGATGCAAATCTGGAGCCAGAACCAGAAACATGGGTCATGCACTTCGATGGATCTAAGCAGCATCAAGGCTCAGGAGCCGGAGTCACCCTCAAGTCCCCCACCGGAGAAGAGCTGCAGTACGTCCTGCAGATTCACTTCGAAGCTACAAATAATGTGGCGGAATACGAGGCTCTACTACATGGTCTGCGCATCGCTAAGTGTTGGGATCAAGCACATCATTTGCTGCGGAGATTCCGACCTGGTGGCACAACAAGTAGCCGGAACCTGGAACGCCAGAAACTCCGTCATGGCGGCTTACAGAGATGAAGTTGACGAGATCGCCAAATGCTTCCTCGGATACGAAGTCAAGTACATTAGGCGAGACGATAACGCAGCGGTAGACATGCTATCCAAGCTCGGATCCGGCAGGAAACCAATTCCGCCTGGTATTTTCCTGGAGCACCTACGGATACCCTAGGTGAAGGGCGCTAACCAGAAAATCCAGAGGTGGCAGTATCTCCGGCAAGGGAAGTGATGGTCATCATCCCGGCCTGGACGCAGCCTTTCCTGGACTACCTCATTGATCAAAAGTTGCCAGAGGACGAGGTCCTCGCACGACAGATCATCAGACGAGCAAGATCCTACACAATTGTTGACGGACAGCTCTACAAACGAAGCGCAACTGGAGTATTTCTCAAATGCGTCTCCAATCAAGATGGCATTGAAATCCTCAGAGAGATCCATGCAGGGGATTGTGGGCATCATGCCGCCCCAAGGTCACTCGTTGCAAAAGCTTTTCGGCTCAGATTTTATTGGCTCATAGCTAAAGAAGATATGGACAAGCTGGTAAAAACCTGCCGAGGTTGCCAGTACTATGCTACTCAACCAAACGCTCCAGCTCAAGAGCTGAAGACCATCCCTATCACCTAGCCGTTCGCAGTCTGGGGGCTCGATATGGTTGGTAAATTAAAGATATCATCTCCTGGCGGTTTTGAGTACCTCCTGGTCGCTGTTGACAAGTTCAGTAAGTGGATAGAGGCAAAGCCAGTGAGAAAAGCCGATGGTGCTACGACACTCAAATTTGTTTGCAGCCTCGTGACGAGATTCGGCATCCCACACAGCATAATCACAGACAATGGCACGAACTTCGCACAAGGAGAATTGAAGGATTATTGCCATGACGTAGGGATCCGGCTTGACCTTGCATATGTGGCTCATCCACAATCCAATGGTCAGGTCGAAAGAGCCAACGGTCTCATACTATCTGGGATTAAACCACGCCTTGAAGAACCACTACGACGCGCAGCCGGAGCTTGGGTGGAAGAGGTAGACTCTGTTCTGTGGAGTTTACAAACTACCCCTAACAGGTCAACCGGATTTACTCCGTTCTTCCTGGTATACGGATCTGAAGCCGTGCTCCCCTCCGACATCATCCACGATTCACCGCGAGTTTCCGCCTACAATGAAGAAACTGCTGACGAGGCCAGACAGCTATCTGTGGACCTGATCGAAGAAGCTCGGAATTTAGCTGACCAACGTTCCACCATCTACCAGCAGAAACTCCGACGCTATCACAGTCGTCGAGTTCGAAAGCCTTCGCCAGGTGAAAGATCATAAGTTGCAATCTCCATGGGAAGGACCCTTCGTCGTTAGCAAAGTGCTTCACAACGGATCATACTACCTTGTCGATTTCCGGGAGCTAAAGGATAGACCTGCTAACTGATACCGGAAACGCAAGCGAGAGGATCCGGATGACATATACGATGAAACAGAACGTCCTTGGAACATTGCACAGCTACATCCTTTCCACACTTAGCACAATTCTCGAATTACATACCCTGTAATAGTTATACATGATCAATGAAATAAAGCTTTTGGTTCACTCATTGAGTCTTTTACCTCCTTTACTTGTTCATTTTTAGATCGTGTATGTTTTCCGACTAAAACCGCAGAGCTGGATATTTCCGCCTAGGCGTGTATTAAAGTTGTGATTTTTCAAAATCTTCCTTCAGGACGTAAGCTTAAGTTTTCTGGTAGAAATACTTTCTGTTGCAAACTCATGGATTCCTAGTAACGATTTCCGGCACCTTGGCTGGGGGCTTGTTTCCGCGGTTATTGACGGACTGCCATTGGGCTTTCGTCGCCGCTGGCGAGCGTTTCCGGTTAGAGGTCTTCCGGCTCATGGAAGGTCAAGTGAGCAAGCCGGAAAGCATGGGAACCAGCACTTGCTTTCAACAAATGAAACATGCAAATAAACTTAACAGATAGCAGGATAAGTTTTTTCCGCCCATGCATAAGTGTTTCATCCCTAGCTACTTAAAAATTTAAGTTATATTACAAACCCTCTAGGGGCCAAAATGATGCATTGTCTTTCTTCCCGCAGGAATAAGTTCTTTACTTCTCCTTAGCCGGAGAAGTTTCGCCTTTGTCATCAACCTTCGGAGCAGCCTCTTCTTCGTTCTTGGCTGGAGAGGAGACATCATCATCACTCTCTTCGTCACCTTCAGCCGGAGATGCTTCGCCACCCTTGTCCTTGGAACTGGTCCAGGTGTATTGGCTTCCGGACTGCGCAGATCGGGCTTCCGCCTCGCGATTCTTATGGAGCTCTGCTTCAAGAGGTTCGTCGGCAGGAAGAACCTCCTTGTCGTAAAACTCATCGTGACAGATTCTCCGAGCGATGCGAGTGTCGTAGCCCTTGACTGCATCCAGCAGTGCTTCGACGTTCGAGTTCGGAGGAACTCCGGAAGTTACCCTGTCAATATCCAGCTCCGGGTTATGTGCTAAGCACATAGCCAAGGACATTGCGGCAGCACCTCGTGCTGATGACGCCTGCAGATCCACCACCAACTCCGGAAGGATGTCCATCCTCTGGATAAGCTTGCGCACGTCGCAAGTGCGGCTCTTCTTAATCGATAAGTTGTAGCAAATTTTCCGGCAGGCGGAGACGAGATCCTTGCAGTCCTCTCCGGCGAGTTGAAGCAGATCATCACGTGGGAACTGGCTCTGACGTTCCTCATTATATCCAAGAGGTTCTGGAGGAAACAATTTCCGATAAGCATAACAGATTGAATTTAGCACATGCATTACTACATGAACTTCGAGAATTTACCCATGACGTATGTGTTGAGCAAGTCCCAGTGCTGCTCCGCCGTTTCCATGTAATTTTGGAGACCACCAAGTTCTTTCTGCTGCCTTTGGATGGTTTCGCTATCAGCCTTTCTTTTCAATTGGAATTCACCTTCCTTACGGATGAGCTCTAAGCTCTTCTCCGCCAGTTTCTTCTCCGCCTCTGCGAGCTTCGCTTCTAGATATTTTTGGGAGGAGCGCAGAGTCTCGAGCTCGGAGGAGGCGGTGGCAAGGGAAGTGGATGCACCTGTTCAAGATAAATCAAGATCAGCTCGGAATTCGGATCATGAATTTTAGCTTGCGAAGCCGGAAACCAACCTTGGGCGTTGGACAACTGCTTCTTCAAATCCGCGTTCTCTTGCTTGAACAGCTGAATTTTCTCCGCCTGGCTCAAGGTCACGCGGCGCTGCAGAGCGATGTTCTTGTGGAGCTCGTAGTGCAGGGCCTGCTGTTCCTGTAAATGCAAACAAGAGCAGGAGTAAATTCCGGGTATTTCATAAAGTATGTCCTTCTGAAGCATTGACGCCGGAAACATTTTCCGCCCTAATGCTTGGGGGCTACTACGACATTTAAAAAAAAAAAGCTACTTCAGATTGAGTTTTTCTCTAAGTATTTAGACGCTAACTATTGACTAGTTTCCGCCTATATACTTGGGGGCTACTGGGGAGTACCTTTCGCTTGCAGAGGAGCTTGTCGAGGAACTAGCCAATTTCCTTCTTAAAATCCTGGATCTCCGACGATTCGGCGTCAGGTTTACCCCAGGCATTATCCAGCATAGAGTTGAGCAGATCTTGCTCAAGCTCCCATTTTTCCGCTTCAGTTAGCTTGTTGAAGAACTTGGTGGCGTATGCCTTGGGGGTGGAGGTAAGATTAGCTGGATCTCCAAAATTCTTCAGAAAAACAACCATATCACTTGCCGTAGCCTCAGCTTTCCCCGAGGAGTTGACTTCCGCGCCTTCTCGGCTATGAACTTCAGCTTCATCAGGGGCAGGGCCTTTGCCTCCGGAGCTTTCGCCGCCCACCTTCTCGCTGCTAACCGGAATTATTTCCGGTGCAGTTGATGTGGCAGGAGCGGGAGATTGCTCCGTCTGAGGGGGAAATTGATCCGCCTGAGGAGGAGATGGATGAGGAGTGGCGTGCGGGTGCTTGGAGGAGCTGGTGTTGCGGGACCAATGGCAGGAGACTTCTTCCTATATTTCATGATGGGTTCTTGGACGTTGGTCCACGCGGCGGCGGTACTTGGATTCCTACAAGCAGGCAAAAGAGATGCATAAGTAACAAATTTTTACCAAAACAAAAGATGCGCGATACTCGGAGACTCACATGGCGCCAGGGATGTTGGGGCGTGACTTCTTTCCTGCTGTCGCCGGCAGCTTAAGGCGTTCACGTTCCGCCTTCTTGGAGTTTAGCGGAGGTGGCTTGGTAACTCTGGGCTTCTTGGTGGAGGCCTCGCCGCTAGCTCAGGCTTCAGAGCCGGAAGCTTTGGCGCGGGGACGCTTTGAAGGTCGAGGAGCAGCCTTTCGAGGCGCTCGCTCCTCTTCCTCTTCGTCGTCTTCCGGATCCTCCTCCGCCGCATCGCCGCTGACGGGGACTCGAAGTATGTTGCGTAGGTCTTCCTCCGCCAAAGTATCGAGCTGTGAGGAGGATTTGAGAATAAGTTAGAACACTTCAAAAAATATGAGAAGTTGAAGAATATGACAAAGGAGCAAGTACTTACCGGAGAACACTGGTTGTTCGTGTTGATGTCTTTAATCAGTTCCGGGACCGGTTGGCCCCGGCCTATCTTCACAAGCGTCTTGATCCTCCTCTTGAGAGAATCCGCAGGGAGATCATGGCGCGTTACTCGGAGAAGGTCGTCCGCCCCGGTGTACTCGCACATTAAACGTGCGTTGTATCGTAGAGGCTGGATCCTCCGAGAAAACCAGCTAAGGGTCAGCTGGGCTCCGGTCAGCCCGTCGTGGACTAACCAAGATATTCTCCACGCAGCCTTCTCCAAAATCGGAGTTTGGGCGAGCGTAGGGATGAAGCTCCAGCTAGCGAGTTCTTCCGGAGGCTGGTTCTTGAACTTGGGCAGTCCTTCGTGGACTTTCGGAACTGAGATGTTCTTCTCATAAAACCATCCGGCGTTCCAGTACCGGACGGATTCATGGGAGTCATGAGGCGGATACATGCGGCCAGGCCGGAGCACAAAGGTCATGCTCCCGCAGTTCACCATGGCCTTGTCCTTTGTTTCCTTCTTCACCCGGAAAAAGAACTGCCATAACCGGACATCTGGTCGGATTCCGAGATGCCCTTCGCAGAGAGTTGCAAAGTTGGAGAGAAGGAGATAGGAGTTTGGGCAGATGTTGTGGGGCTGAAGACCGTATGTGTTGAAAATAGAAAGGAAGAATTTCGAACAGGGGAGCGACAGACCCCGCTCGACCCAAGCCTTGGTCATGACCCTTTCGTCCGCATCCGGCTTGGGGACGTCGGAGTCGCGCATAAAACTCCAAAGAGAGGAGATCATACCCTCGTTATGGAGCTCCCTAAGCTCCGCATCGGTAGTTTCACAGGGCCACCACTGACCCCTTTCGCCTGCACGGATCCGGGCTTTGGAGGCCTTCTTGTTTTCCACCTCCTGAACTTTGGCTGCCATCCTGGCCTGTCCTTCGAGTTCTTCTCGGAATTCTTCGGCAGTAGGGATCCGGCCTAGTGCAGTGCTGGAAGAGGTGGAGAACGGTTGAGCTAGCCTGATGTCGGAAACAAATGGTGGCAAGAATGGAATGGGATCCGGGTAGATTGGTTCTAATGTGCTGGGTTCCGGAATACTCGGAGAACTACCAGTACAGTTTGGTGAACTATGTGACATACTTCCGGCTGCACCCATGCGAGACTAAGTTGAGTAACCGGATCTACGCTAAGTTCTTCTTCTACAAGGTCGGCACACGTACTGTTAATGGCGCGGTGGTCCGACGAAGCTCCGGTGGAGTGAAGGTCGCCGGACTTGCAGCAAACTCCACTTCTTGACCACGAATCGGCGGCGGAAAGGATTTCCCGATCAACCGCGGCGATCTTGGCGTGAGGAGAGGCTTGGAGTGGTGGCGCACGAAGCTTCCCACGGAAGTAGCTCGCCGGAGTTGAGATCTGGCTGGCGGCGCGTCGCGGGGAAGAAGACGAGGTGGTGAGGAGGTGAAAGAATGAGAAGTTACCGCGCGTGGGGGTATTTATAGACCTCGCGCGGAGATTCGTGACTCGGATCCTACGGCGGAAACTGAACGGTCGCACCGTTGGATGCGTGACACGTGTCTTAGGTCAAAAGCGGTAAAATGACGTGGAGGTGACTTAACCGTGCACTCCCGAAACTTCCGGCTATAAGTTCATATCTCCGAAAATTTAGCGCGGGAAAAGTGCAACATCTACTACATTGTCGTTACTGAAGAAAAGAAGATTTCCGAGAGGATTATTTCAGAAACGAGTGAAGTTTTGAAGCTCTTCAAGATTCTCTTCGGAACCGAGCTGTTTGAAGTCGGAGGAATGATGAATCTCGGAGAACTTCGGGGGCTACTGTTGTGGGTATACTTTATGGGTATATCAACGGCATGGCCTAGATCCGGCAAGCTCGGGTGGCCCACAGATGGTGATGTGGCATGTGGCCCATCGGGCGGCCCAGTTGCTGTAGATCCTGAAGGATGAAGTCCAGCCCAGGAACAGGAAGCCGGATCCCAACCGACCTGCGAGGTAGGCCGGATCCGTGAAGGCCCATGAAGTATCCGGATCCAGCATGGTCCTGATGGAAGGTGGATCCTTTACGTACACGGCAAGATATTATACCGTAGTTAGGCAACTCGTATTCCGGCTAGGACTCTCCATGTAAACTCTAGATCCGTGCGCCTTTATAAGCCGGATCCCGGGAGCTCTAGAGGCACAACCACAACTCATTGTAACAACGCGAAAGCGCCCAGATAATTTCAGACAAGCAGCAGTAGACCCTGTCATCGTGCAGGTGTTCCGAAACTAGGTAAATCGCGTACCACCGTCCTGAGTGCACTCCGCCCTATGGTCCCTACTTCTTCTCCCCCTTGTGAGGATCTCTCCTTCGAGGTATCGTCGAATAGGCAACGACACCATGCGTACATAAGGCAACCAAATCTGACTTAGATTGTATGTCAGTTTGAAGAGAAACAGCAGCAGCTTCAGTGGGAACAGGTTCAGCTCTCCATCTTCATGGCAGTGGTTTGCTCGACCACAACAGAAAGACGAAAACGTTATGCTTCATTGATGTGGGGTCACCTGAGCTATGGAATGTTATTATCTTGCCTTGTGAATGGTGTGATGTTTTTTCTTCAGTGTCCTTCTCTTCCTTTTTTAAGGGAAATCGCAGGCTTTGTTAAATTAAATCAGAGCTTGTACAATCAGCTAAGCTCTCAGGCTGTGACTAAGAAAATCTGGACCAGCCTCTTCTAAACAAACTGCTGAATCAGAGAATTGTTGAAAATTGAGAGTTCAAATCAGGATACGTCCTGTCCTGCACCTCTCATACCCTGCAATTGTAGCATCCAGAATAACTTTTTTAAGAGAAGGGCCAATCTACAATTTTTGAAAGCTTGCTCAGATAGCGCTACTTATATAATAATTGTAAACATTTCCTATGTATCCTCTCGTTTATGTACAGTTGACAGCACTCTGGTTTTACCAGTTAAGTACTGCAGCCCCTAATCTTTCATTGAAGGGAACACCATACTGGATGGCCCCAGAGGTAATCATATATATTTCTTTTATATATGTACTCCCTCCGATTCATATTACTTGTCGTTAATATGGATGTATCTAGATTTAAAATATGTCTAGATACATCCATATTATAGTCAATTAATATGTACCGGAGGGAGTAGTGATTTTCTTTAACCTTGTACTGCCGTGGCTCGTCATGCTCGCTTTACCTTTTTTGAATTACATACATCCAAAGCATGTGCATTATTACAACTTACATGGGCCAGTACAGCTCCAAACTCGGTTTATGAATTGTTCTTTGTTTGATGGAATCAGTTGTTATTTCTTCGTGTGAAATCAGTTAAGAGACAACATTGTACTTTTTGACATATCTACCTCACCACTGGGAAGATGGTTCCCCTCACAAAAGAAAAAAAAAAAAGAGGAAGATGTAGGCAACCATATGGTGGTTTAGTACGACAGATATATGACCTGAAAGGTTGAAACAACAGCAACATCACTAAATTTCTCTAGTGCAAGAGGCAGCTTATTAGGTTCATCGCAGAAATTAAATTGCCATGTTACAGAAAAGTCTGATAAAGTATTGTATTCAAGTTAATTAACATTGCGGAAATTTAGTTTGTGCTTGCTGAATTTTGATTTGTTTCTTCTTGTACAGATGGTTCAGGCTACTCTATCTAAAGATGTAGGCTATGATCTTGCTGTTGATATCTGGAGTCTTGGTTGCACCATCATTGAGATGTTCGATGGGAAACCTCCTTGGAGTGATCTTGAAGCGGTAATAACTTGGAGCGTTTAGCTTTACAGTAAGCTTACTAACATGCATTTCACGACTTTGCCTAGTGTGCATAAAACCATTTTCTTTAGCGAGGGACATAGAATTATATAAACTGGAGTACCCAAACGAAAATGTCGGGTGGGAAGTATAGTATTTCAGTGCTAGTGACTAGTCTCATGTACATGGTCATTATTTCTTTACATGTTTATGTGATAGATGCAGCCATGTGACTTCTCACTGAATTTGAAAAATGCCATGCAAATAATGCCCGGCATTCTCAGAGAAAGGTCTATGTTACTCAAATTGATATTATTGAGAGCTTGAAGCTTTCCTTCACATACTCCCATCACATGTCAGGGCTGGAACAGGAAAGTTGGGCTAGAGGGCCTGAATATGCTGTCATAGACTCATAGTAGATCAAATAGATAGTTACAGAAGTTAACATAAGAAATGTTATTAGCTATCACTAGTAACTTGTTAATTTGGGTATCAACATTTTTTTCCTAGAATACTGGGTATCAACATTATGGTTTTATAATCTAAGAAACCTTTTTCTGTACTGCAGCCAGCTGCAATGTTTAAGGTTTTGCATAAAGCGGATGAAGCCTGGTGATTAGGGGATACGTGAGCACCCTTTTTCTGAGCGACACGTGGCTAACGACGTTAGCACTGTACACGCATCGACGCGGTCCAGCGCGTCGAGTGGAAGGATGGAGAGACGAGGCGAAGGTGCAGGGCGATGCGCTTGGCCGGGAGACACTGGCGCGGCCTCAGATGCGCGAGGTGGAGGCCAGCGAGGTAGTGGCCGTTAGTGAGTGGCCGTTAGTAGCCGTTAGTGAGTAGCAGAATCCAACGGTGGTGGACCAAATCCAACGGTGATAACCGGGTGCTCACGTATCCCCTAATCACCAAATCCACTCTCTTGCATAAAGACCCACCAATTCCTGAGAATTTATCCCAAGAGGGAAAAGATTTTCTGCAATTGTGTTTCAAGAGGAATCCTGCGGAGAGGCCAACCGCAACCGAGCTGTTGGACCATCCATTTATCCGGAATTCAAGTCATTACAGCAAACATGGTTCCATACATGCCTTTGCGGGAATTAAAGTCCATGTAAGTCTGTCTCTTGCCACATGGCATCTTCATACACACCCCCTGTAAAAGGTCGGAAATGATTCTGAGATAAGCATGCATATAACCTCTCTGTTGTATGCAGGATAACGGATACAGCTTCAGAGACAAACCATCCTCGAGGAGTGAACCATATGTGAAAGGAAAGAACACTGTTGGGTGAGTGGCTTCCTTTTATTTATCGGTATCTTCAAAATAAGTTTTTCTTATTCCATTTTGATTTGCTAGATCCTAATATGCTTTCTTTTTTTATTTGACAGTGAACCAAACAATGCTAGGCCATTTGAATCATCCACTTTTCGACTGATGCCACTAACAATCCAGGAAGTAACACCTAATTTTCCACCTCAACCATTAGCTTTAGCCTCCAATCATGGTACTTTCGCCATCTCAACGAACCCCATGCATTTTCCGATGGCAAACCCTCAGCCTAGTCCACTGCCAAGGCCCAATGGAAAGCAGGTTCTGCTCTAAACACATAGAGTGCTGGGTGCAGTGAGTAATGCCGCTTATATCTGGGATCTTGTTCAGGGGTACAGCTCCTTTGGGTAGTATCAAATGAAGACATGATTAACACATAATAGAGAAAGAATAAGAAGACGAGAGAAGGAAATGAACCTGGCTCTGCTAGGATTGTAACTTATAAGGATAAGCTGTACTGCATCTCTGAGGATCCCTTCTTGCAACAACAGTCATCAATATTTTGCAGCCGCCATCTTAACTTTTAAGAATCGAGCAGCGGTTGCACTTGCACCATATGATTTCCCACAGTTTATTGGGTTCTTGTAAAATAGCGACAACTAGATGTTCATTGAACTGTGAAGACTCAGAGTATGATGACAACTGAATGCTGCTGAAGGAGTGAGATCCATGACAGCATGGGTGCTCTATCTTCCAGGGAAACATTGCTGGCATTTATCATGTAACATAGAATTAGGTTAGATGTAGATAAAGTTGAAAGTTCCTATTCTCTCTCCAACCAGTAGGGAATCAGGTGTAGTTCTTGCTGTTGCCATGTAATAATATTTTTGTTGTGTCATTGATTGTTTATTTTGGCCACAAATAACAGAATCTCAATGAGTTGCACAGAACAGTTTTTTTTTAAGTCTGTTCAAATAGGTTGATTCGAGCCCCTGTAACATAGGCATATTGTAAACATTATTCCTTTAATTCTGTTGGAGGTAAATTGCCATATCACATATTGCAGTATCATAGATCAAGCTAGAAGCCCTAACCGTAAGATAAAGACGAGAGTAGCCCAACATACATACCCTGTACAGGTAACCTGCCCATGACTCCATGACTATGTATTTGTTGAGAAAATTAGCAATTTACCAAGTAATTAATACAAAATAAACCGCAAGAAAAACATGACTAGATTAATGGAAAATAAACAATGTATGTAGGAGAAGAAAGATAATGGAAACACATTCGGAGAGATTGATCCATAAATTATAGGTGCGACACAAATAGAGAGCATGGTGGTGATCTGAACAAGATGAAAGAAAACACCATACAGCTGTGCGCCCGCGTTGGCATTGACGTTGTCGTTTTCAGCCATGTCGTCGAGGTAGAGACTGCTGATGTGGGGGAAGAAGTCCTCGTCGGGAAAGTGGTCGTCGAAGTCCGTGATGAAGTCAGTAGTCGCGCTGATAGCGCTCCCCAAAAACCTTATCACCCTTCTCCCATACAGGACTCGAAGAAGCGGGGTTTCGGAGGCCTACTGTCCCGGATCGCGGTGCACGCCGCAAGACGGGATGGAGAAGAACCTGTAGCAGCGCAGTGCTATGGAAAGCGTTTGCAAGAACCTGTACTTGAGGTGAGGAGCGACCTCCCTTTTATAGGCACGGGCAGGCAGGCGAACAGACGGCGACGGGAGATGAAACGAACAGTCAGTGGGAGGCGAAACGAGGAGACAGCAGCCGGAGCCGAACGGCCCTAATAAAAACCCACTAGCAAAAATTCGTTTCAGCTTTGTGCAACTGTTCAGATTATTTCCCATTCACGCGCGGCAAGAAGGATAGAGAAGCTCTCGGCTCGAGGCATTCCCGCAACCCGCGGCGTGTCGTGACGAACGAACGAGCGAGCAAGGAGGAGGAGGAGTGCGCGAGGATTCCCTCTTGTTCTCACTCACATACAAGTGCTAGAACAACTCTCCTTATAAACCACTCCAGCTCTCTCCCAACTAGCAATGTGGGACATAAACATTTGTCCCACCTCTTGCCATGCATGAATGGGCTACATCGGCCTCTAGGATTTTCAGGAATTATTGGAATGGAAAAATTGGACTGGGCTATTTTGGGCCAAAATTCCAACAATCCCCCACCAGATCCCAGAGGCACATGTAATTTTGCCTTTGGTTCCAAAACACTGTTTATATACCTCGGGCATCGCAAGCTGGAGACTGTTAAGTTGAACTTCCACCTAGAACTCTATGCTACACTAGGCGGCGACTTGTACAGTGGACTATGCCTTGAACTACAAGTTTGCTGCATCCTAGCTTCACACAAAGCCTTGACCAATACTAGGCTGCCGTGGGACTTCCCCGCGGGTGGAGCTTATGCGTCATACTCCATGGCCTTTCATGAGTTTGTTAGAGAGCACCCAACTCTCATAGACTGCGACGGTTAACAGTCAAACTCATATAGGTGTGCTCTTCAAAAGATGTTCTGCAGGACAACATCTCTGCTTAAGATAAGCCACTTAGAACACATTAAGATAAATATCAACCTGCCATGCAGACGGAGTGGTGTTTATTAAAAATATGGATACTTTCCTCTCAGTCAACCAACAGCTTGTCTCCCAATTCTAATTCACGGGATCTCCGATCACATAGAGTGGTTTACCACTGTGGAAAACTCATATTGTGGGTCTCATACCCATCTCCTTTGATGCATTATCTATCACATTGCGTGATAGACCCTTTGTGAAGGGATCTGCCAGATTCTTAGATGTTTGGATGTAGTCCAATGCAATAACTCCGGAGTTTCTCATTTTTCTGACAGATTTCAATCTCCTCTTCACATGTCTTGAGGACTTCATATTATCCTTAGAACTGTTCACCTTAACAATCACTGTTTGATTGTCACAGTTCATTAGAATTGCGGGTATAGGTTTTTCAACCACAGGTAAGTCCATCAAGAGTTCACGGAGCCACTCTGCTTCAACAGTGGCCGTGTCTAATGCAGTGAGTTCTGCTTCCATAGTTGACCTCGTTAAAATGGTCTGCTTGCAAGACTTCCAAGAAACAGCGCCACCTCCAAGTGTAAATATATATCCACTCGTGGCCTTTATCTCATCAGCATCAGAAATCCAATTTGAATCACTATAACCCTCTAGTAACCTTGGATACCCGGTATAGTGGATGCCATAGCTCATGGTGCCTTTTAAATAGCGCATAACTCTCTCAAGAGCTTGCCAATGATCATCTCCAGGATTTGAGACAAATCGACTGAGTTTGCTTACAGCAAAAGCAATGTCAGGCCTCGTAGCGCTAGTTAAATACATAAGCGAGCCAATTATTTGAGAGTATGTAAGTTGATTTCTAGCAGTGCCTCGATTCTTTCGAAGTATCATACTAGGATCGTATGGTGTTGGAGAAGTCTTGCAATCGCTATACCCAAAACGACTCAAGACCTTTTCAACATAGTGAGATTGAAGCAAAGTGATCCCACCATCATCATCTCTCATCAGCTTGATGTTCAAGATAACATCAGCCACTCCTAAATCCTTCATCTCAAAAGACTGAGATAGAAAGTCCTTGACCTCCTTAATCACATTAAGGTTGGTCCCAAAAATCAATATGTCATCAACATATAAACACAGAATGACTCCCTCGCCCCCACCATGGCGATAGTACACACATTTGTCCGCTTCGTTTACAACAAAGCCTGCACTGGTTAAGGTTTTATCAAATTTCTCGTGCCATTGCTTTGGTGCTTGTTTAAGACCATATAAAGACTTCAACAACTTGCACACCTTTCCTTCTTGACCATTTACTACAAAACCATCTGGTTGATCCATATAAATTTCCTCGTCCAACTCTCCATTTAGGAAAGCTGTCTTGACGTCCATTTGATGAACGAGAAGACCATGTGAGGCGGCCAAAGAAAGTAGTACTCGAATAGTGGTCAACCTAGACACAGTGAATAAGTGTCAAAGAAGTCTTCTCCTTCCTTTTGGGTATAACCCTTGGCCACAAGTCTTGCCTTGTACTTTTCAATAGTACCATCCGGCCTTAGTTTCTTCTTAAACACCCATTTTCATCCTACAGGTTTGCAACCATAAGGACGATCAGTGATCTCCCAAGTTCCATTGGCTAAAATGGAATCCATTTCACTTCGGACAGCTTCCTTCCAGTAGTCAGCATCAGGAGATGCATAGGCTTCTGAAATAGAAGTGGGAGTATCATCTACGAGATACACAACGAAATCATCACCAAAAGACTTTGCAGTCCTTTGTCTCTTGCTCCTTTTAGGAATTTCGTTATCATCTTTCTCGGGATCTTGAAGGTGTTCGAAGGGAATAGTAGGTTCAGGAATTGTAACAAATTCCTAACTAGATAAGTTAGGTATCTCCTGATTTGATGAGCTAGAAACATTTTTCATAGGAAAAATATCCTCAAAGAAAGTCGCGTCATTCGACTCCATGATTGTGCCAATGTGCATGTCGGATACCTCAGATTTTACTATTAAAAATCTATACCCAATGCTACAAAAAGCATATCCCAGAAAGACACAATCTACAGTTTTTGGTCCAAGCTTGCGCTTCTTGGGGATTGGTACATTCACTTTCGCTAAACAACCCCAAGTTCGTAGGTAAGAGAGTTTTAACCTTTTCTTTTCCCATTCCTCGAATGGAGTAATTTCTTTGTTCTTTGTGGGAACTCGGTTTAGGACATGACACGCGGTCAACAGTGCCTCCCCCCACCATTCCTTAGAGAGACCCGATGTGTCTAACATGGCATTAACCAGATCTGTAAGAGTTCGGTTCTTTCCTTCGGCTACTCCATTTGACTGGGGTGAGTAGGGAGGCGTCCTCTCATGAATTATACCATGTTCCGCACAAAAGAAATCAAACTCATTGGAAAAATATTCTCCACCTCGATCAGACCTTAGCCTCTTAATCTTTCGATCAAGTTGGTTTTCTGCTTCAGCTTTATAAATTTTGAAGAAGCTCAAAGCCTCATCTTTTGTCTTCAGAAGATACACATGACAGTATCTCGTAGAGTCATCAATCAATGTCATGAAGTATTTCTTTCCACCTTTTGTCAATACACCATTTTTCTCACAAAGATCAGAGTGTATGAGCTCTAGTGGTGCCAAATTTCTCACCTCTGCAGTCGTATGCGACTTGCGAGGTTGTTTTGCTTGCACGCATGCTAGGCATTTCGATCCTTTGGCATAAGTGAATTTTGGTATTAAATCTAATTTTGATAATCGCGTCATGCAACCAAAATTAACATGACAAAGACGTGAATGCCAGACATTTGATATAAGATCAGACGAAACATGATTCACAACTTTATTACAAACATCCTGACAAAGGACAGACGGAATAAACCTCCGCACTCATATCCTTTACCAATAAAAGTACCAAACTTAGAAAGTACAAACTTATTGGACTCGAAAACAATCTTGTAGCCATCACGACATAGAAGGGATCCGCTAACAAGATTCTTATTTATTGAGGGAACACGATGCACGTTCTTCAGTCGCACGGTCTTTCCCGAAGTGAACTTCAGATCGACCGTACCAACACCATCAGCACAGACTGAGTCCCTCTGGTCTGATATGAAGAAAACATGGAAATGTCAGAACAAACATGTACATTAGCGCCCGTGTCAATCCACCAATCAGGAGAATGACATAATGAAAGAACAGTAGGTAATATACCATACCCAACATCCTTCATATCAACATCGCCCATGACAACATTGGCGGTCTTGCCGCCTTCCCATGCCGGGCGCCCGTCATAACGGTTGGGGCAGCTAGGAGCCCAATGCTCAGGATCACCGCACACATGACAGAACCTTTCTTCTTATCAGTCTTCTTCTTGAAAGTAGTGGACTGTGAGGGCTTGTTCTTCCAAATAACTTGCTCTTGCCATCAAACTTGCCCTTGTTCTTGAACTTGTGGGACTGGAAGTTCTTTTTCTGTACCAAGTTGGCACTTGAACCACCCTCAGCACCACGAGCAAGTGTGTCTTTTGCCCTCGCCTTTTCTTCCACATCAAGAGTCCCAATGAGATCCGAAGCAGTGAACTCTTGTCTCTTGTGTTTTAGGGAAGTAGCAAAATTCCTCCATGAAGGAGGCAGCTTGGCAATAATGCTTCCGGCAACAAACTTGTCCGGTAACACACAGGAGAAGTACTCAAGCTCCTTGGCCAGTGCCTGTATCTCATGAGCCTGCTCAACAACTGAGTGATCACCAGTCATCTTGAAGTCACAAAATTGCTCCATGATGTACGCTTCATCGCTCGCATCCGAGACCCCAAACTTGGCCTCGAGAGCAGCCCACATGTCCTTGCCATTAGTAAAGGACATATAGGGTTCAACAATGTTCTCTCCAAGTACAGATAACAGAGCAGCCCCGAACAGCCTGTCGTTTTCGAAAAACTTGCTCCTGAGCAGGAGTAAGATCTCCTCGGGCTTGCCAAGAGTGGCGTCATAGCAGTTCATGTTTTCAAACCGCAGAATCGCTCTCGCGCGCCATCTCTTGTAGTGAGTACCCTCAAAAAGGGGTGGCTTCACAGATGCGACAAAGCCACTTGGGGTAAATTGCCTATAATAAGGTTTTTGGATTGTTGAGAAAATTAGCAATTTACCAAGTAATTTAGACAAAATAGACCGCAAGAAAAACATGACTAGATTAATGGAAAATAAACAATGTATGTAGGAGAAGAAAGATAATGGAAACACATTCGGAGAGATTGATCCATAAATTATAGGTGCGATACAAATACAGAGCATGGTGGTGATCTGAACAAGATGAAAGAAAACACCATACAGCTGTGCGCCCGCGTTGGCATTGACGTTGTCGTTTTCAGCCATGTCGTCGAGGTAGAGACTGCTGATGTGGGGGAAGAAGTCCTCGTCGGGAAAGTGGTCGTCGAAGTCCGTGATGAAGTCAGTAGTCGCGCTGATAGCGCTCCCCAAAAACCTTATCGCCCTTCTCCCGTACAGACTCGAAGAAGCGGGGTTTCGGAGGCCTACTGTCCCGGATCGCGGTGCACGCCGCAAGACAGGATGGAGAAGAACCCGTAGCAGCGCAGTGCTATGGAAAGCGTTTGCAAGAACCCGTACTTGAGGTGAGGAGCGACCTCCCTTTTATAGGCACGGGCAGGCAGCGAATGTACGGCGACGGGAGATGAAACGAACAGTCGGTGGGAGGCGAACCGAGGAGACAAGCAGCCGGAGCCGAACGGCCCTAATAAAAACCCACTAGCAAAAATTCGTTTCAGCTTTGTGCAACTGTTCGCATTATTTCCCATTCACGCGCGGCAAAAAGGATAGAGAAGCTCTCGGCTCGAGGCATTCCCGCAACCCGTGTCGTGTCGTGACGAACGAGCGAGGAGGAGGAGGAGTGCGCGAGGATTCCCTCTTGTTCTCACTCACATACAAGTGCTAGAACAGCTCTCCTTATAAACCACTCCAGCCTCTCTCCCAACTAGCAATGTGGGACTTAAACATTTGTCCCACCTCTTGCCATGCATGAATGGGCTACATGGGCCTCTAGGATTTTCAGGAATTATTGGAATGGAATAATTGGACTGGGCTATTTTGGGCCAAAATTCCAACAGTATTGGCTGGAGCAGACGGCGAGACAAATTTTACCAACACTTGAACATAATTGCAGGGTCATTGCAGTGAACTATCCAAAAACAGATCATCATCACTCTTCAGCATGCCAACGTTTGGATCTTGCACACATATAGCTTGTGAACAACGTTTAAACCTCCTTATGTAAAACATAACACGGAATAAGTAAATCGTGATGGATGACATAGTATCATTTCAGAAGGATCTGCTAGACTTTTGATGTTTGCACAGGGTACAGCTGATACCAAAAGCCACGAAATACCAAAAGTGCAAACAGAAAGCCCACACCTTAGTCTTCTGGAACATACAAGACTTTCTCAAAGAAGTCATGGTACACGTAAAATTTTAGACATATGTCTGGCTTGGAGAAGCCTAGTATCCTCTGGCAGAACTCTTTGGCCATGCTTTCGGTGATTGAGCGATGGAAACTTATTGTCATTGTTTTTAGTGCTGTTGCCCAATTGAATAATCGTTTGACAAGAGCAAAATCATGTTTAGTTCCTTTCATGTAACTGATTTCTACTTCTTGAAGGCGATTCAGCACAAGTTCCTCGGTTTTCCAGTTTGGTGGATGATCACAGAAGCAACCTGATGAACATGCAGGTTCTGCCTGAAATGGGGGCACACATCAACTTAGTAAGTATAACTGCTACAGCTTGACCACATAGACATGAGAGGAAACTGGAAGATGTATGACTGTCTTATTACTTACTTTTTGCGAAGACTACCTTGTTACTTATAGATATGTCATTAACAAAATTTACAATAGAGCACCACCTAGAAATTATCTTAAGGCCAACCTATGCAACAAAATGTGCTTATTCTGTGCAAAGTGAAAGTGTTAACCTATAAAATTTACTCAGATACAGTGCTACCAACAGCCCATATTCAAGAAGATTTCTGATCGACCTTAGGCTTGGTTGGTTACTGATGGAATTTTTAGAAAAGCTCATGCCATAAGCATAATACTACTATATCCTAAATCCTAACTGTGTTATCAAGATTGAGCCTGCCATGTACAGAATAACTAGGCTAATTTCCCATCCACTGCCATATATTTCCAACATACTGATAATATTCAAAAGTGAAATCTACTACAACGCAAGTAGAATGCCACTTTTATCAATCCAGAAGAACAAAATGTTATAATCACGAGAGGCATAAACCATATAGTTGCCACATGTTTTAATAAAAGGCTGTGTGCATCAACCGATGCAGAGGCCGGGGTACACCCCATTTCGAAAAAAAATATAGTTGCCACATAGGAGTATAAGCTTGGGATCAAAGTACTGGTATCAAACCAACACCTAGAGTACGGCAACTATCAGATAAAGCCCCAGGGTGGCAAGAAATGCATGTTGTTTTAAGTGGCACCACTGGTAGCTAAAGCAATAGTAAACAAATTAAGGATAGCCTTACCTCCAAGTCCACAGAAGAACTAAATATTAGCATCAGCTTTCTTATACTAGTGCACGTCCTGAGAACATGGAAAGAGCTGGCTCCAAAGGAATGTCCCTTTGCAGTAATAAGCAGGGTCAAGAATGTAACGTAAGGGAGCCTTGCCATGTCTTCCATCAAGTAGTGATGCTCACCTAAGTCCTCCTGTAGGTTCATGCAAAGTAAAAGTTACAGGTTATGTAACTTCGAAATGGACACATGGATCTCATTTTCCACAAAGCCATAATTAACAAGTTCACTTCAGATTTCTGTTATAGGATCAGTGGCATACTCCCTGCGTCCATAAAAATATTTATTTGCCTAAATTTGGATGTATCTATGCACTAAATAGTGTCTACCTTCATCAAAATTTTGATAAATTTAAGACAACCTTTTATGAACAGAGGTCCCAACCTAACTAAATTTTAGAGTATAGGTTTATAGTCCGAGAGATGCTGCTAGTGCAGTAGCATCGGTGGACAGATTTTATGTCATTTCCTCAAAAAAAGAAAAAATCTAAGCAAGCAAGAATTGTGCCTGGCTATTCTCAAATGGCACAATTATCTTAGACTCCTACCCAAAATAGCACATTCTTTAACCTGAACTCCATATATCTCAAATGGCACCATCATCTTGATGATGTACATGCCACACATACTAGACTACAACCCAAAATGGCACATTCTTTAACCTGAACCCCATATCTCAAATGACACATTCCTTAACTTGAAATACATGCGTATTTACCTCGATATCTTCTGGCATATAGGCCAGCTCCAGAGTAAGAGTGCTGACATCCTGAAAGTGGCGCAACAGCCTGACGCAGTCGCGATTGTGTTCATAGCCATCTGCTTCATCTACAAGGAAAAGGTGGCGCCCAGCAATTCCAGCTGCGCCATCTCGCCAAACTGGACAGAGCTTGGATGATAAGCATCCCTCCAGTGGAGTGACACGAGTTGAGGTGCTGCGATGTCGGCAACAGGTTGACTCGGATCTGAATCATGAGCAAAGCAGTATAACACAATTAACTCTTTGAGTGCTGGTGCCACGATAGTCAGCTGCTGCAATCCACACGATTTCTCCAGCCTTATTTTCAGGAGAGACTCTGAGTGGATGGCAAAATTTCCCAGACCCTGGGCATTGACCACCTTGAGTCTTTGCAAGGATGGACACCGTGGCGAGGAGACGGCTTCACCGATCCTGCAAGGACCATGTAGGTGGAGTTTCTCCAGGGATAAATTGGTGAGCCTGGCGAATATGCCGGAAGGCGGCAGGTTGAGGCTAAGAAATCCTAGACGGAGCTTCATCTTGGTGGCTCTCTCGAAGCAGGGCAGCTCAAAGGCACCTCTTCCGTCTTTCCCCGCATTGCCCAAAATGCAGACATGGAGAAGGCCGGCGAGGCGGCGGGCTGCGATGGGGAGCCAGGCCGCCAGGGAGTCGGGGGAGGCGTGCTCGCTGAAGACGAAGAAATAGAGTTTCCGGAGCGGCGGCGCTTCGTCGTCTGACATCGCTTCGAGAGCGGCGAGGGCGCCGCGCAGACTGTCTGGGTTGGCGCGAAGGACGAAGTAGAGGTCCGGGAGGAGGGCCCAGAGGCGGCGCCAGCGGCGGGAAAGGACGCTGGTGCGAGCAGCGGTGGTGGTGCTGCCGAGAACGCGAAGGATGTGGAGAAGGACGTCGTCGGGTAGGGCGCTGAGGCAGTCCTCGCTGCAACCGCCGCCGGCGGATAACTCAGCGTGCTCGGCGGCGGTCTCCCCCTCGAGGTGCTCCATCTAGGGTGCACCTAGATGGAAAGCGGGGGAACTGCGTCTGCTGCGGGAGAGCGGCGGCGGATTGCGGAACTTGTCCTCGCTGCTGCGAGTGGAGATGTGCGAGCGACAACAAGGGTGAGGGGCGGGGGAGGCGGCGGATCGAGGAAGGCGCCGGCCGTGCTCTAAGCGGCAACAGCGGCGGCGATGAACCCTAGCAGTGCGGATGCTCGAAGGGGGAGTGGAGTGGCAACAGTAAAATGTACCGAACGAATTCCACCAGTGCAAGTACTAAATGCACTGTAATTTGGTTACTCCACAAAATTGCGAGACCAAAAATGCTACTCCGAAAACAAACTCTAATTGACGCATTTCAACATCGCACAATGCAACAATAATCTAAGCTATAATTATAGTCCAAATTCAAACAATTAAGCAAACAAACAAGGGTCCCCAAAGTAAACGACGATTCAGATTACACAACTTAGTGGGAGCTGATGTTCAGGCAATGATCGGGGAAAACCCTAGCTTCTTACACCCCCACCCCTCATCCTCCGCCGTCGCCGGCGAGGGCCGCCGGGCAAAGCCCGCGCGGCGGGACCTTCGTTTTGAGCTTGCATGCGGCCATGTTAGTGCGTCCGGACGGCGAGCACCTCGGGTGGTGGTGGGCGGATCCCCTCCCTTGGCTGCCGTGTGCTCTTATGGCTGTTGGCTATGGTGTCGTCCTACCCTATCCAATTCGCGTGCGGTGTTGCTGATCAAGTCATGGGCTCAAGTTCGTGGGGATGACGGGGCGTTAGCCCTCAAAGGTGGGCTACGTGGGCTCTATGACGGGCAACGTGGCGGTGGTGGTGGTCTCTCTTCGGTCATACGGATAGCGAGGAGTTGACAGGGATCCTGGTTTTGGCGGTGCTTTGGCTTTGGCAACTCCCAGATCGTGTTTTGGAAGCCTAACTTGGGGCTGCGGGCGGCTGAGTTCCCGGGTGCGGTGTGCGGATGGTGAAAGCTCAACGCCTCGGCGCCAACGACCGCGATGTTTGTGGGTGTCGTATACCTCTTGGGGCGTCGTTGTGGGTATCCACACTGCGGTACGGCTCCGATTGAAAATTGTAACATCCCAAATTTCAAATAAAAGAGAGAAGAAGAATTTCAGAGATTCAAAATTCAGAACCAACAAAAACTTTTAAATTGCATATAGTGCCCTGCATAGGACTTGTGCATTTTGAGTGATATGCCATGATGTTTGTTTTATTGTTTATGTGATGAACTCTAAAACCCTAAAGTGATCAAGTGAAGATCACCAATCAAATAAATCAAAAAGAGAAAGAAATCAAATCTGAATAAAACCCTAAAAACCCTAACATATGGCATATGCCATTTTTGCAAACTTTGACCCTAGACCCATTTGATCTTCACCATTACTTGCAATATGATATTAAAGAGTTATTACAACTTTGGGAATCAAAGAAACACCATTTAAACCAAATCCAAAAATCAAAATATGCTCACATAGAATAATGGTCATTTTTGACAATTACAATCTGGTCACCACTTTGAGCCTCTATATTTCAAGATTTCTAAACTAAACAAATCCCATTCTTTGCATGTCATCCAAGTACACAACAAGGTGAACAACTTATGTAAAGATCATCATACCAAATTCTTTTTGGATCAAAAGTTATGAGCAAGCAAAGAGGAGACTTTGAAACTTTGGCAAGATCATCACTTTGCCAATTTTAATCAAACCAGGCCACTTTCTGCTCACCACTTGACCTAGCCATGATCCCTTGACCCTACCCTACCTAGCCCATGCAAGGAGACACCATGGACACGACCAAAACATGGCTGGCCATGGTCATGCCGGCCACGTTCCCCATCGACGGCCACCACTCTCTCCCTGCCTCTCCAACCCACGCCACCTTGCCAAACACGTCGCCCATGATCGCCGGAGATCGCCTGTACCCGCCGTTGAACGAAAGAACGACGACACGACCCGGACGGAGCGCGCCCAGTACGCTCCAGGTACGCCGCCAACGGCATGGCGATGTCACCCGTGCACGGACGCGCGCGACACGGGCACGCGTCGTCCGCCATACCTCGCCGTACCCCGACCACCTCCGCACGCCCTGGTACTTGTCTCGCCACGCGGAGCTCGTCGGACACGCTGCCGTCACCCCCTAGCGCCTACGGTCGCCGGCGAGGACAAGACCGCCCGCCACGGCCGCGACAGTACGCGCACGGCCCCGACCACCGTACGCCTCGCATTAACGCGCCGCGGACGCTAGGAGATTCGCCGTACCGTCATGATCGCCGCTGTGTCATCGCCTAGCTCCCTAGCTCGCCGGAGACGCCGCGCCCACGACGACCCGCACCATGCCCCGCAGCACCCCCTCCCTCCTATAAATAGAGGCCTTCTCATAGCAACCCCAGCACACCACCATGACCACCATTCTCCACCGCTTCTCCTCGCACCGCTAGCCACCTCAATCGTCGCCGGAGCAAGCTCAATCGAGCGATCGAAGCCGCGGAAGCCCTGGTGCAATTGCCATCGACTGGAGCCTCCTCGAGCGAAGCCACTGCTACAGGCTGCCTCGTCGTCGTCCACAACGTCATCACGCACACTGCCAACCCTAGCTGGAGCCACGGTGAGCTCTCCGACCCCCTACCGCCGTCGTTCCAGTGACCCAATCTCGCCGGAGACGACGATGGCCATGTGCCGTTCGATCTCGTTCTAATCCAACGCACCGCAATGCTTCATACCGTTTCGGGTTTAAAGAGCCGCTGACATGCGGGTCCCACGCTGTCAGGCGGCCCACTCGCACTGGATGCGTTGTTGGGCTGAGCAGGCCGTTAGTTTGAAAACCTGGCCCGTTAGCGTTTCCCGCCGGCCCTTTTATTTAAATCTTGTTTAAATAAATTCAAACCAATTTCAATACTGGCCCTGACTTTGAAATTAAATAGAATCTGTTTGGCTTGGCCAAATTTAACAAATTTTATATTGTTGGAAAGCCACTGAAAAGTTCTACAACATGCCATTGGTCTCACCTCGAGATCTGTTGTGAAAATAATGTGACAAAAAGATTAAGTCAGGAACTTTTGCATATTCAAATAAATATTAAAAATCAACCAAAAATGATATTTAGTTAATTCCAACTCTAATAGCTCACATTAAACTTTCTGCAGTAAAATGGTGTGGTCACTTTGGATGATCATGGCCTAGTTTAAATAATGGACAATATGGCTAGTTTACTTAAGTGATATTGTCCAAAACTAATATGGAAATCATATGAAGTATTTTACTTCATTTAAATCTTGTCCCAAGTGAATTCATGAGAGGTTTGAACCCCTGGTCAAACACTCTTAGATGAAATACTTGAGATTTAAATCATTTGTAGAATTATTAAATGGTATGAAGTGGTCTACCTCATTTAAATCATTTTCTCAAATGATGATAAGGAATGGTTGACTTAGGTCAATATAAGTTCATATATTATTGGTTGAGAAATTAAATCTTAAGAAGATTCAATGAGAGGAAATTATTTTCCTCGAGAACTAAATAGAAACTAATTACATATGTAATGACAGGAAATTATTTTCAATAAAGAAAACTAATGCACCTAATTATGTTATGTGTGTGCTTAGCATAGTTTGTGTGAAATAATGATGTGCTTAGTATAGCTCTTGAGCTTGCTTAGTGATTATACCTCGTATTCAAATTTAGACGCTAGCACCGGAGAATACCAGGAAGAGGAAGGATTCTACCAAGAGGAGGAAGAAGAGAACCTTGAGAACTACCAAGGCAAGCTAATACTCCTGCAAAGTGCAAAGCCTCTTTGGGGCAAGGCACCATGATTCTTATCTTTCTTAACACAAGCCTATCCCAAGTTTTTACCATACAAGTTTTACTTGTTTATTTCCAAGAGTTACTGGGATAAGTTAACTTGGTCTAGGTGAGTAAGATTACTAGAGTAGCAAAGTTAGTCTCAAACTAGCCAAGCAATATAGCACCCCTCATGATTAGTGCTAGTGCTAAAATACTAAAACTTGACTACTCTAGATGGGAACATATGACTTGTTGAATTTGAAACCTTGGAATGATGAATCATTCCATTGAATGATTTCAAGTTGAATGTGAACAAGAGAAGATAGTGATTTTTGAAATAAACCTGATATTGGTTTGAATGCGATACCTTTCCAATTTTGAGTACCCCCACAATACCTGATTATGGGTAGGGCTTAACTGGAAATTTATACACTTTAGTATGGGTTCCCTCTGAACACACATCATAGGGGTTATGCCGAGGCTGCCTCCGTTGTTGAGAAATGATGTGAATTGAGGTGAAGTGTACGGCCAAGCCCTGTGCAGTTCCCAGGTTAACAGTTGGTTTTCACTGGGAGGCCAAGCTCATGGGGAGAGGTGCTCATACTAGGGTTTGTAAGTGAAAGGTTATGGTTGATGATCCGCGTACTGTGCTACGATGATTCGGGGTAATCCCGACGGATGAAATCAAATGTTGTGGCACAAGTGTGCAACCTCTGCAGAGTGTAAATCTATTCGAATAGCCGTGTCCACGGTTACGGACGGTTGGAAAGGCCATAGAGTTTCCGGTGTCAGATTTTGAAAATATTGATGAAATGAATGGTGACTTGGTGACTTGTTGAATTACAACAAATGTTATGGGAATGACACTAATATTCCCACTTGAGTTAGTTAGCACATGAATAAGTCTTTTATTCAATACTTGTGAACTAAAACTGGCTTTATGCAAATTAAACTAGAGCTTAGCACCCCTTACTCAAGTTGTTAGCACTTACCTTAGTGTTAGTTTGCAAGTACTTAAAGTACTTACGGCTTTGTCCCTGGCTATTCAAATGGCCAAAGTATGAAGATGAACAGAACTACCAAGGAGATGACCAGCAGGACGCCTACGACAACTAGGAGTTTTTCTGACGTCAAGCGTTGGCCTGTGGACTAGAGAGTCCCTTTATCTTTACGCTTCCGCTATGAACTTGTGTTTGTTCGTTGATCGATAGATCAACTATTTGGTAATATGGATCATCTGATTCAAGTTGTAAGACAATATGGCTTGTAATAAATGATGACTGTGATATTCGACTATTATGCCTCGCAACAACACTATTCCTGGGATTGCGATGAATGACATAATAGGCATCCGGACTTAAAAATCCGGGTGTTGACAAGTTGGTATCAGAGACATTGTTTGACCTTAGGAAACCCTAGTTAGAATGGGCGTTCATAAAAACCTAACTTTGAAATCAAAAAGAAGAGAATATTTATGAAAATTTACTCACACTCTTGTCTTTGAGGCTTTTTCGAAATGTGATGAATCATGCTCTTTCTTATTTGAATCTACTTAAAATTTTGCCACACTTGTTCACTCTCTAACTTACTCCCCCAATTCGCTTTCAGATGGAGCCGAATGCACCCATCAACGCCAAGTTTTATCAACTTGGGAACGGAGGGAGTTTGATCTTCGAGCACGACCTCGACGCTGTCTCAGACTTCCTTGGACGCCCGCACCCTGAGTTCCATGGAATTCAGGTGAACTACCAGGCTGGAGGAGAGTTGCAGTGGATCATCACCGCCGACTTGAGGGGCAAGATGGAGCCTCCCACCTCGGAGAGGATCCTCTTCTCTTTCCGCGAGAGCAACTGGCTCGATGGACTCGCACGTGGCCTTCGGGAGGCACTTGCGCGCCTCTGTGGACAAAACATGGTGCGCCTACTTGCGTCTCGCTTCGCACATCTTGTGAGGCGTGATGCTATGGGAGTGCCTATGGAGCTGCAGCCGCACCCGGAGATGAGGCACCATGCTGAGCATCTGGATTTCATGTTGTACCACACTCAGAAGGAGTTAGACAACTCCCGTGCGTCGCGAACCAGACTCACCTTGCACTGGCCACTCATGCCGATGCCATCAAGATGATGTCCAAGGACCGCAACAAGCTTCGCCTGAAATTTAGACGCTAGCACCGGAGAATACCAGGAAGAGGAAGGATTCTACCAAGAGGAGGAAGAAGAGAACCTTGAGAACTACCAAGGCAAGCTAATACTCTTGCAAAGTGCAAAGCCTCTTTGGGGCAAGGCACCATGATTCTTATCTTTCTTAACACAAGCCTATCCCAAGTTTTTACCATACAAGTTTTACTTGTTTATTTCCAACAGTTACTGGGATAAGTTAACTTGGTCTAGGTGAGTAAGATTACTAGAGTAGCAAAGTTAGTCTCAAGCTAGCCAAGCAATATAGCACCCCTCATGATTAGTGCTAGTGCTAAAATACTAAAACTTGACTACTCTAGATGGGAACATATGACTTGTTGAATTTGAAACCTTGGAATGATGAATCATTCCATTGAATGATTTCAAGTTGAATGTGAACAAGAGAAGATAGTGATTTTTGATATAAACCTGATATTGGTTTGAATGCGATACCTTTCCAATTTTGAGTACCCCCACAATACCTGATTATGGGTAGGGCTTAACTAGAAATTTATACACTTTAGTATGGGTTCCCTCTGAACACACATCATAGGGGTTATGCCGAGGCTGCCTCTGTTGTTGAGAAATGATGTGAATTGAGGTGAAGTGTACGGCCAAGCCCTGTGCAGTTCCCAGGTTAACAGTTGGTTTTCACTGGGAGGCCAAGCTCATGGGGAGAGGTGCTCATACTAGGGTTTGTAAGTGAAAAGTTATGGTTGATGATCCGCGTACTGTGCTACAATGATTCGGGGTAATCCCGACGGATGAAATCAAATGTTGTGGCACAAGTGTGCAACCTCTGCAGAGTGTAAATCTATTTGAATAGCCGTGTCCACGGTTACGGACGGTTGGAAAGGCCATACAGTTTCCGGTGTCAGATTTTGAAAATATTGATGAAATGAATGGTGACTTGGTGACTTGTTGAATTACAACAAATGTTGTGGGAATGACACTAATGTTCCCACTTGAGTTAGTTAGCACATGAATAAGTCTTTTATTCAATACTTGTGAACTAAAACTGGCTTTATGCAAATTAAACTAGAGCTTAGCACCCCTTACTCAAGTTGTTAGCACTTACCTTAGTGTTAGTTTGCAAGTACTTAAAGTTCTTACGGCTTTGTCCCTGGCTATTCAAATGGCCAGAGTATGAAGATGAACATAACTACCAAGGAGATGACCGGCAGGACGCCTACGACAACTAGGAGTTTTTCTGACGTCAAGCGTTGGCCTGTGGACTAGAGAGTCCCTTTATCTTTACGCTTCCGCTATGAACTTGTGTTTGTTCGTTGATCGATAGATCAACTATTTGGTAATATGGATCATGTGATTCAAGTTGTAAGACAATATGGCTTGTAATAAATGATGACTGTGATATTCGACTATTATGCCTCGCAACAACACTATTCCTGGGATTGCGATGAATGTCATAATAGGCATCCGGACTTAAAAATCCGGGTGTTGACAAGTTGGTATCAGAGCCATTGTTTGACCTTAGGAAACCCTAGTTAGAATGGGCGTTCATAGAAACCTAACTTTGAAATCAAAATGAAGAGAATATTTATGAAAATTTACTCACACTCTTGTCTTTGAGGCTTTTTCGAAATGTGATGAATCATGCTCTTTCTTATTTGAATCTACTTAAAATTTTGCCACACTTGTTCACTCTCTAACTTACTCCTCCAATTCGCTTTCAGATGGAGCCGAATGCACCCATCAACGCCAAGTTTTATCAACTTGGGAACGGAGGGAGTTTGATCTTCGAGCACGACCTCGACGCTATCTCAGACTTCCTTGGACGCCCGCACCCTGAGTTCCATGGAATTCAGGTGAACTACCAGGCTGGAGGAGAGTTGCAGTGGATCATCACCGCTGACTTGAGGGGCAAGATGGAGCCTCCCACCTCGGAGAGGATCCTCTTCTCTTTCCGCGAGAGCAACTGGCTCGATGGACTCGCACGTGGCCTTCAAGAGGCACTTGCGCGCCTCTGTGGACAGAACATGGTGCGCCTACTTGCGTCTCGCTTCGCACATCTTGTGAGGCGTGATGCTATGGGAGTGCCTATGGAGCTGCAGCCGCACCCGAAGATGAGGCACCATGCTGAGCATCTGGATTTCATGTTGTACCACACTCAGAAGGAGTTAGACAACTCCCGTGCGTACGCGAACCAGACTCACCTTGCATTGGCCACTCATGCCGATGCCATCAAGATGCTGTCCAAGGACCGCAATAAGCTTCGCCTGCAGCGTGCCAAGAGGGATGCTACTATCGTGCGCCTTCGCGCCCAGATAGCATCGTTGGAGGCCACTGTCAAGGCCCAGGAGGACCAGCTAAGAGAGATGGAGGAAGACGAGGCCGGTATCAACATTCAGGGAGGAGGAGCCTTCCTGAGTGACGATGACGACTTTGAGGAGGACGAGTTCACTGAGGAGGAGGATTACGCGTTCCCGGAGCCAGGACCTGACGACATCGTTCCCATAGACATTGAGGATGAGGGTAGTTGCACTTGATCACTGATGTAGGTGTGAGTTGTATCCCGTCCCTTGTATCGTAGCATGAGAATGGTTCTTAAAACCATGGGAAGTGTTGGTATGTTAGCTTGTAAGTGTTATGTTGAATGAAAGAATGAATGTTTGTGTTTGTCATCAAAAGCATTCAAGTTTTACAAGTTTTGAGCTCACTCAAAATAAACCATAGAAATTTCTCTCTTATCTTATAATCTTCTGTATATTCAGATGGCCCCTCCCAATCGCAACAACAATGACGCCATGATGCAACTGTTGCAAACCTTGCTAGCTGACAAGGAGACTGAAAGAGCTGAACGTCAAGCCAACATCGCCGCACTGCAAAACCTTGCTAACTAAGGCCATGGAAATCATGATCATCCCGGATCTAAGCTCAAGAACTTCCAGAACACCAACCCTCCGGTGTTTAGCAAGACTGAAGAACCCCTCGACGCTGACGACTGGCTCCAGACTATGGAGAACAACTTGGAAGTAGCCGGAGTAGAAGCCAATGAGAAGGTCTTGCTTGCAACCCACTACCTTGCCGGACCAGCCCGAGCCTGGTGGACTAGCACCCGTGCCATGAACGGAGGTCAAGTCATGACTTGGGCAGATTTCAAGCTCAAGTTCAGCAAGTACCATGTGCCCCCGGGTCTTATCAAGAACATGAGGGATGAGTTCCGCGAACTCAAGCAAGGAAGGATGACGGTGGTAGAATACCGCGACAGGTTCCTTACACTGTCAAGGTATGCCCCCGACGAGACCGACACCACTGAGAAGAGGCAGGAGAGATTCCTGAACGGACTGCATGATGAGATGCAGACTGTCCTCGTCAACATCCCTTTCGCCGACCTTGAAGCCTTAGTGGACTCCGCCATTCAGATGGAAGGCAAGTTGAACCAAGCCAATGAGAACCGCAAACGCCGCATGATGCACCAGAGTGGGCCCAGCAATACTCCAAAGTATCGCCCAGCTCAAGCGGAGGTTTTGCCCCCAGAAACAACAAGCCCCAGATGCAGACTTCACGCCCGGGTTTTCAGAACCGGAGTGGAGGAAACCCCAGGCCAGGAGGCCACCCCAACAACAACCACAACTATCAGAACAACACCAACAACTTCAACCGCGCCCCAATGCGAGCCCCCAACACCAACAACAACAACACCAACACCGCTCCAAGGACTGGGAGCAACGCCATCCCCGTCGCAACCAAGGACAAGACCACCATCACTTGCTATGAGTGTGGTGTAGTGGGACACTACTCCAACGAGTGCCCCAAGAGGCTCTCCAAGCTCGCCGGCAACACTGCTGCACCTGCTCAGCAGCAACGCCGCGTCTCCACCGGCAAGAAGTTCGCCCCCAACAACCCCAATAACCGCAACGGCCGTCTCTTCCACATGAACACCGAAGAAGCCCAGAAGCACCGTATGTTGTACCGGGTATGTTTCCGTCAACTCGCACTGCTGTGAGTGTTGTTTGATTCCGGAGCATCTCATTCTTTTGTCACCGAAGACTTTGCATCCACAAGTAAAATTCCCGGATCCACCACTAAAGCCAGAAAATTTTGCAAAAATGTACCCATCAGAATACATGAAGTAGATTTTTATGCCAATCTGATTATTCTGGGAACCAAAGGTTTGGAAATAGTACTGGGTATGGATTGGATGGCCAAACATCATGTAGTGATTGACTGTGCCAAGAAAGCCATCACCATGACCAGTAGCACCAGTATCATAGTAGAACATGTATCTAAAAGACTACCTAGAAAGTTTACCTGCAACCAGAGTGTCGCCAAGCCAACCTTGGATCAGATCAGGGTCGTCTGTCGATACCCTGATGTGTTTCCTGATGGTTTACCCGGTATGCCCCCAGATCGGGATATCGAGTTTATCATTGAGTTAATCCCTGGAATCGGACCTATAGCCCAGAGAGCCTATAGCATGAACCCAGCAGAGTTAGTGGAACTGAAGAAGCAACTGGATGAATTGCTAGCCAAAGGTCTGATTCGACCAAGTGCGTCACCTTGGAGATCCCCAGTTTTGTTTGTGGACAAGTGATGACGCGTAAAGCACACGCTCGTTGGGAACCCCAAGTGGAAGGTGTGATGCGTACATCAGCAAGTTTCCTCGCAAGAAACCAAGGTTTATCGAACCAGAGGGAGTCAAGAAGCACGTCGAAGGTTGATGGCGGCGGGATGTAGTGCGGCGCAACACCAGGGATTCCGGCGCCAACGTGGAACCTGCACAACACAACCAAAGTACTTTGCCCCAACGAAACAGTGAGGTTGTCAATCTCACCGGCTTGCTGTAACAAAGGATTAACCGTATTGTGTGGAAGATGATTGTTTGCAGAAAACAGTAGAACAAGTATTGCAAGAGATTGTATTTCAAGAAAGAGAATTGGACCGGGGTCCACAGTTCACTAGAGGTGTCTCTCCCATAAGACAAACAGCATGTTGGGTGAACAAATTACAGTTGGGCAATTGACAAATAAAGAGGGCATGACCATGCACATACATATCATGATGAGTATAGTGAGATTTAATTGGGCATTACGACAAAGTACATAGACCGCCATCCAACTGCATCTATGCCTAAAAAGTCCACCTTCAGGTTATCATCCGAACCCCTTCCAGTATTAAGTTGCAAAGCAACAGACAATTGCATTAAGTATGGTGCGTAATGTAATCAACAACTACATCCTTAGACATAGCATCAATGTTTTATCCCTAGTGGCAACAACACAACACAACCTTAGAACTTTCTATCACCGTCCTGTGTCAATGCAGCATGAACCCACTATCGAGCATAAATACTCCTCTTGGAGTTACAAGCATCTACTTGGCCAGAGCATCTACTAGTAACGGAAAGCATGCAAGATCATAAACAACACATAGATATAACTTTGATAATCAACATAACAAGTATTCTCTATTCATCGGATCCCAACAAACGCAACATATAGAATTACAGATAGATGATCTTGATCATGTTAGGCAGCTCACAAGATCCGACAATGATAGCACAATGGGGAGAAGACAACCATCTAGCTACTGCTATGGACCCATAGTCCAGGGGTAGACTACTCACACATCACACCGGAGGCGACCATGGCGGCGTAGAGTCCTCCGGGAGATGATTCCCCTCTCCGGCAGTGGTGCCGGAGGCGATCTCCTGGATCCCCGAGATGGGATCGGCGTTGGCGGCGTCTCGAAGGTTTTCTCGTATCGTGGCTCTCGGTATTGGGGGTTTCGTCACGGAGGCTATTTGTAGGCGGAAGGGCAGGTCAAGAGGCGGCACGAGGGGCCTGCACCATAGGGCCGCGCGGCCGTGGCAGGGGCCGCGCCGCCCTATGCTCTCGGCTGCCTCGTGGCCCCTCTTCGTCTCATCTTCGGACTTCTGGAAGCTTCGTGGAAAAATAGGCCCCGGGCGTTGATTTCGTCCAATTCCGAGAATATTTCCTTACTAGGATTTCTGAAACCAAAAATAGCAGAAAACAAAGAATCGGCACTTCTCGGCATCTTGTTAATAGGTTAGTTCCGTAAAATGCACGAATATGACATAAAGTGTGCATAAAACATGTAGATAACATCAATAATGTGGCATGGAACATAAGAAATTATCGATACGTCGGAGACGTATCAGCATCCCCAAGCTTAGTTCTGCTCGTCCCGAGCAGGTAAAACGATAACACAGATAATTTCTGGAGTGACATGCCATCATAATCTTGATCATACTATTTGTAAAGCATATGTAGTGAATGTAGCGATCAAAACAATGTATATGACATGAGTAAACAAGTGAATCATAAAGCAAAGACTTTTCATGAATAGCACTTCAAGACAAGCATCAATAAGTCTTGCATAAGAGTTAACTCATAAAGCAATAATTCAAAGTAAAAGCATTGAAGCAACACAAAAGAAGATTAAGTTTCAGCGGTTGCTTTCAACTTGTAACATGTATATCTCATGGATATTGTCAACATAGAGTAATATAATAAGTGCAATAAGCAAGTATGTAGGAATCAATGCACAGTTCACACAAGTGTTTGCTTCTTGAGGTGGAGAGAAATAGGTGAACTGACTCAACATAAAAGTAAAAGAATGGTCCTCCATAGAGGAAAAGCATCGATTGCTATATTTGTGCTAGAGCTTTTTATTTTGAAAACATGAAACAATTTTGTCAACGGTAGTAATAAAGCATATGTATCATGTAAATTATATCTTATAAGTTGCAAGCCTCATGCATAGTGTACTAATAGTGCCCGCACCTTGTCCTAATTAGCTTGGACTACCGGATCATCACAATGCACATGTTTTAACCAAGTGTCACAATGGGTACCTCTATGCCGCCTGTACAAAGGTCTAAGGAGAAAGCTCGCATTGGATTTCTCGCTATTGATTATTCTTCAACTTAGACATCCATACCGGGACAACATAGACAACAGATAATGGACTCCTCTTTTATGCATAAGCATGTAACAACAATTAATAATTTTCTCATTTGATATTGAGGATATATGTCCAAAACTGAAACTTCCACCATGGATCATGGCTTTAGTTAGCGGCCCAATGTTCTTCTCTAACAATATGCATGCTTAACCATAAGGTGGTAGATCGCTCTTACTTCAGACAAGACGGACATGCATAGCAACTCACATGAAATTCAACAATGAATAGTTGATGGCGTCCCCAAGAACATGGTTATCGCACAACAAGCAACTTAATAAGAGATAAAGTGCATAATTACATATTCAATACCACAATAGTTTTTAAGCTATTTGTCCCATGAGCTATATATTGCAAAGGTGAATGATGGAATTTTAAAGGTAGCACTCAAGCAATTTACTTTGGAATGGCGGAAAATACCATGTAGTAGGTAGGTATGGTGGACACAAATGGCATAGTGGTTGGCTCAAGTATTTTGGATGCATGAGAAGTATTCCCTCTCGATACAAGGTTTAGGCTAGCAAGGCTTATTTGAAACAAACACAAGGATGAACCGGTGCAGCAAAACTCACATAAAAGACATATTGAAAACATTATAAGACTCTACACCGTCTTCCTTGTTGTTCAAACTCAATACTAGAAATTATCTAGACCTTAGAGAAACCAAATATGCAAACCAAATTTTAGCATGCTCTATGTATTTCTTCATTAATGGGTGCAAAGCATATGATGCAAGAGCTTAAACATGAGCACAACAATTGCCAAGTATCACATTACCCAAGACATTTATAGCAATTACTACATGTATCATTTTCCAATTCCAACCATATAACAATTTAACGAAGGAGAAACTTCGCCATGAATACTATGAGTAGAAACCAAGGACATACTTGTCCATATGCTACAGCGGAGCGTGTCTCTCTCCCATAAAGTGAATGCTAGGATCCATTTTATTCAAACAAAACAAAAACAAAAACAAACCGACGCTCCAAGAAAAAGCACATAAGATGTGATGGAATAAAAATATAGTTTCAGGGGAGGAACCTGATAATGTTGTCGATGAAGAAGGGGATGCCTTGGGCATCCCCAAGCTTAGACGCTTGAGTCTTCTTGATATATGCAGGGGTGAACCACCGGGGCATCCCCAAGCTTAGAGCTTTCACTCTCCTTGATCATGTTGCATCATACTCCTCTCTTGATCCTTGAAAACTTCCTCCACACCAAACTCGAAACAACTCATTAGAGGGTTAGTGCACAATAAAAATTAACATATTCAGAGGTGACACAATCATTCTTAACACTTCTGGACATTGCATAATGCTACTGGACATTAGTGGATCAAAGAAATTCATCCAACATAGCAAAAGAGGCAATACGAAATAAAAGGCAGAATCTGTCAAAACAGAACAGTTCGTATTGACGAATTTTAAAATGGCACCAGACTTGCTCAAATGAAAATGCTCAAATTGAATGAAAGTTGCGTACATATCTGTGGATCATGCACGTAAATTGGCTTAATTTTCTGAGCTACCTACAGGGAGGTGGACCCAGATTCGTGACAGCAAAGAAATCTGGAACTGCGCAGTAATCCAAATCTAGTACTTACTTTTCTATCAACGGCTTTACTTGGCACAACAAAACACAAAACTAAGATAAGGAGAGGTTGCTACAGTAGTAAACAACTTCCAAGACACAAAATAAAAACAAAGTACTGTAGGTAAAAACATGGGTTGTCTCCCATAAGCGCTTTTCTTTAACGCCTTTCAGCTAGGCGCAGAAAGTGTGTATCAAGTATTATCAAGAGACGAAGTGTCAACATCATAATTTGTTCTCATAATAGAATCAAAAGGTAACTTCATTCTCTTTCTAGGGAAGTGTTCCATACCTTCTTGAGAGGAAATTGATATTTTATATTACCTTCCTTCATATCAATAATAGCACCAACAGTTCGAAGAAAAGGTCTTCCCAATATAATGGGACAAGATGCATTGCATTCAATATCCAAGACAACAAAATCAACGGGAACAAGGTTATTGTTAACGGTAATGCGAACATTATCAACTTTACCCAAAGGTTTCTTTGTAGAATGATTAGAAAGATTAACATCCAAATAACAATTTTTCAGCGGTGGCAAGTCAAGCATATCATAAATTTTCTTAGGCATAACGGAAATACTTGCACCAAGATCACATAAAGCATTACAATCAAAATCTTTAACCTTCATCTTAATGATGGGCTCCCAACCATCCTCTAGCTTTTTAGGAATAGAGGCTTCGCGCTCTAGTTTCTCTTCTCTAGCTTTTATGAGAGCATTTGTAATATGATGTGTAAAGGCCAAATTTATAGCACTAGCATTAGGACTTTTAGCAAGTTTTTGCAAGAACTTTATAACTTCAGAGATGTGGCAATCATCAAAATTCAAACCATTATAATCTAAAGCAATGGGATCATCATCCCCAATGTTGGAAAAAATTTCAGCAGCTTTATCACAAAGTAGTTTCAGCAGTTTTAGCTTTCAGCAGTTTTTCGCGCTTTGCATTAGAAGTGGAAACATTGCTAACACCAATTCTTTTATTAGTATTAGTAGGAGGTGCAGCAACATGTGTAGCATTAGCATTACAAGTGGTGGTAATAGTCCAAACTTTAGCTACATTCTTCTCTTTAGCTAGTTTTTCATTTTCTTCTCTATCCCACCTAGCACGCAATTCAGCCATTAATCTTATATTCTCATTAATTCTAACTTGAATGGCATTTGCTGTAGTAACAATTTTATTATGATGATTCTCATTAGGCAAAACTTTTGATTTCAAAAGATCAACATCAGCAGCAAGACTATCGACTTTAGAAGCAAGTATATCAATTTTCCCAAGCTTTTCTTCAACAGATTTGTTAAAAGCAGTTTGTGTACTAATAAATTCTTTAAGCATGGCTTCAAGTCCAGGGGGTGAACTCCTATTATTGTTGTAAGAATTCCCATAAGAATTACCATAGCCGTTGCCATTATTATAAGGATATGGCCTATAGTTGTTACTAGAATTGTTCCGGTAAGCATTGTTGTTGAAATTATTATTTTTAATGAAGTTTACATCAACATGTTCTTCTTGTGCAACCAATGAAGCTAATGGAACATTATTAGGATCAATATTAGTCCTATCATTCACAAGCATAGACATAATAGCATCAATCTTATCACTCAAGGAAGAGGTTTCTTCATTAACTTACCTTCTTACCTTGTGGAGCTCTTTCCGTGTGCCATTCAGAGTAATTGATCATCATATTATCAAGAAGCTTTGTTGCTTCACCAAGAGTGATGGACATAAAGGTACCTCCAGCAGCTGAATCCAATAAATTCCGTGAAGAAAAATTTAGTCCTGCGTAGAAGGTTTGGATGATCATCCAAGTAGTCAGTCCATGGGTTGGGCAATTTTTAACCAGAGATTTCATTCTTTCCCAAGCTTGAGCAACATGTTCAGTATCTAATTGTTTAAAATTCATTATGCTACTCCTCAAAGATATAATTTTAGCAGGGGGATAATATCTACCAATAAAAGCATCCTTGCATTTAGTCCATGAATCAATACTATTTTTAGGCAGAGATAGCAACCAATCTTTAGCTCTTCCTCTTAATGAGAAAGGGAACAATTTTAGTTTAATAATGTCACCATCTACATCTTTATACTTTTGCATTTCACACAATTCAACAAAATTATTGAGATGGGCAGCAGCATCATCAGAACTAACACCAGAAAATTGCTCTCGCATAACAAGATTCAGTAAAGCAGGTTTAATTTCAAAGAATTCTGCTGTAGTAGCAGGTGGAGCAATAGGTGTGCATAAGAAATCATTTGTGGTTGTGAAGTCACACAACTTAGTATTTTCAGGGTTGGCCATTTTAGCAACAGTAAATAAAACAAACTAGATAAAGTAAATGCAAGTAACTAATTTTTTGTGTTTTTGATATAGCAAACAAGATAGCAAATAAAGTAAAACTAGCAACTAATTTTTTTGTATTTTGATTTAGTGCAGCAAACAAAGTAGTAAATAAAACTAAGCAAGACAAAAACAAAGTAAAGAGATTGAGAAGTGGAGACTCCCCTTGCAGCGTGTCTTGATCTCCCCGGCAACGGCGCCAGAAATTTAGCTTGATGACGCCTAAAGCACACGCTCGTTGGGAACCCCAAGTGGAAGGTGTGATGCGTACAGCAGCAAGTTTCCCTCAGTAAGAAACCAAGGTTTATCGAACCAGTAGGAGTCAAGAAGCACGTCGAAGGTTGATGGCGGCGGGATGTAGTGCGGCGCAACACTAGGGATTCCGGCGCCAACGTGGAACCTGCACAACACAACCAAAGTACTTTGCCCCAACGAAACAGTGAGGTTGTCAATCTCACCGGCTTGCTGTAACAAAGGATTAACCGTATTGTGTGGAAGATGATTGTTTGCAGAAAACAGTAGAACAAGTATTGCAGTAGATTGTATTTCAGTAAAGAGAATTGGACCGGGGTCCACAGTTCACTAGAGGTGTCTCTCCCATAAGACAAACAGCATGTTGGGTGAACAAATTACAGTTGGGCAATTGACAAATAAAGAGGGCATGACCATGCACATACATATCATGATGAGTATAGTGAGATTTAATTGGGCATTACGACAAATTACATAGACCGCCATCCAACTGCATCTATGCCTAAAAAGTCCACCTTCAGGTTATCATCCGAACCCCTTCCAGTATTAAGTTGCAAAGCAACAGACAATTGCATTAAGTATGGTGCGTAATGTAATCAACAACTACATCCTTAGACATAGCATCAATGTTTTATCCCTAGTGGCAACAGCACAACACAACCTTAGAACTTTTCTCACATCGTCCTGTGTGTCAATGCAGGCATGAACCCACTATCGAGCATAAATACTCCCTCTTGGAGTTACAAGCATCTACTTGGCCAGAGCATCTACTAGTAACGGAAAGCATGCAAGATCATAAACAACACATAGATATAACTTTGATAATCAACATAACAAGTATTCTCTATTCATCGGATCCCAACAAACGCAACATATAGAATTACAGATAGATGATCTTGATCATGTTAGGCAGCTCACAAGATCCGACAATGATAGCACAATGGGGAGAAGACAACCATCTAGCTACTGCTATGGACCCATAGTCCAGGGGTAGACTACTCACACATCACACCGGAGGTGACCATGGCGGCGTAGAGTCCTCCGGGAGATGATTCCCCTCTCCGGCAGGGTGCCGGAGGCGATCTCCTGGATCCCCCGAGATGGGATCGGCGTTAGCGGCGTCTCTGGAAGGTTTTCCGTATCGTGGCTCTCGGTATTGGGGGTTTCGTCACGGAGGCTATTTGTAGGCGGAAGGGCAGGTCAAGAGGCAGCACGAGGGGCCCAGACCATAGGGCCACGCGGCCAGGGCAGGGGCCGCGCCGCCCTATGCTCTGGCTGCCTCGTGGCCCCTCTTCGTCTCGTCTTCGGACTTCTGGAAGCTTCGTGGAAAAATAGGCCCCTGGGCATTGATTTCGTCCAATTCCGAGAATATTTCCTTACTAGGATTTCTGAAACCAAAAACAGCAGAAAACAGCAACTGGCACTTCGGCATCTTGTTAATAGGTTAGTTCCAGAAAATGTACGAATATGACATAAAGTGTGCATAAAACATGTAGATAACATCAATAATGTGGCATGGAACATAAGAAATTATCGATACGTCGGAGACGTATCAACAAGAAAGACGGTGCCAGTTGACATAGGCATCCCCAATGGGCCTGCCGAAGATGATACCCGGGGTTTATTGAAGGCCCATGACCCGAAGAATAAGAAGATTCGGAAGCCCAATATATTATTAAGGAAAGCTAGAATTGTATTAGGAAAGGATACTTGTAATCTTGCGGGATGGGTTAGAAACCCTCCCGGACTCTGTAAACTTGTGTATTACAAAACCCTCGGCTCCACCTCCTATATAAGGGGGAGTCGAGGAACAAAGAAAGGACCGAACTCTATTGTCAACACAACCCTAGTTTCATATTCGTCGAGCACTTTTCGGCTGACACCTTCAAGATCTACTTGCCCTCTACATCTAACTAAACCCTAGTCTACAATCCGTAGGCATTGACAAGTTAATCCCTTGTCAATTGGCGCCGTCTGTGGGATTTAGAGGTTGCAAGGAGCTGATATCGATGGCACGTCCAGAATCGTCGACTTCGTCGGTAGCAAGCAATGCGATGGATCGAGGTAAACAGGAAAAAACTGATCTAGTCGATTTTATTCCTCACCCGCCCTCCCGTTTGGATGCATGTGCGTATCTGGAGGAGCCCATCGTCATGACGTTCGGAGAATTCCGATATAGCGTCAACAAGGAGGGATCTTATCATCTCGAAGTTCAGATCTCGTCGGAATTTTCAGCGATCAATTCTGACTTTTCATCAAGCGATGAAGAGCTTTCGTCGCTACGCTTCGTCAACACCAAGGCAAGCGGAAAGCTCGCCAAGATCTTCAGCGACACATCCTTCGGGTCGTCTGCGGACTCCTTTATAAGCAGCGATGATACGTCTCCGACGTATCGATAATTTCTTATGTTGCATGCCACATTATTGATGATATCTACATGTTTTATACACATTATATGTCATATTTATGCATTTTCCAGCACTAACCTATTAACAAGATGCCGAAGAGCCAGTTGCTGTTTTCTGCTGTTTTTTGTTTCAGAAATCCTAGTAAGGAAATATTCTCGGAATTGGACGAAATCAACGCCCAGGGGCCTATTTTTACACAAAGCTTCCAGAAGACCGAGGGGGAAAGGAAGTGGGGCCACGAGGCGTCGCCACACTAGGGCGGCGCGGCCCAGGCCTTGGCCGCGCGGCCCTAGCGTGTGGGGCCCTCGTGTGGCCCCCTGCGTTGCCCTTCCGCCTACTTAAAGCCTCCATCGCGAAACCCCCAGGACCGAGAGCCACGATACGGAAAACCTTACTGAGACGCCGCCGCCGCCAATCCCATCTCGGGGGATTCTGGAGATCGCCTCCGGCACCCTGCCGGAGAGGGGAATCATCTCCCGGAGGACTCTTCATCGCCATGATCGCCTCCGGAGTGATGAGTGAGTAGTTCACCCCTGGACTATGGGTCCATAGCAGTAGCTAGATGGTCGTCTTCTCCTTATGTGCTTCATTGTTGGATCTTGTGAGCTGCCTAACATGATCAAGATCATCTATCTGTAATTCTATATGTTGTGTTTGTCAGGATCCGATGGATAGAGAATACTATGTTATGGTGATTATCAATCTATTACCTATGTGTTGTTTATGATCTTGCATGCTCTCCGCTATTAGTAGAGGCTCTGGCCAAGTTTTTGCTCTTAACTCCAAGAGGGAGTATTTATGCTCGATAGTGGGTTCATGCCTCCATTAAATCTGGGACAGTGACAGAAAGTTCTAAGGTTGTGGATGTGTTGTTGCCACTAGGGATAAAACATTGATGCTATGTCCAAGGATGTAGTTATTGATTACATTACGCACCATACTTAATGCAATTGTCTGTTGTTTGCAACTTAATACCGGAAGGGGTTCGGATGATAACCTGAAGGTGGACTTTTTAGGCATAGATGCATGCTGGATAGCGGTCTATGTACTTTGTCATAATGCCCAATTAAATCTCACTATATTTATCATATCATGTATGTGCATTGTCATGCCCTCTCTATTTGTCAATTGCCCGACTGTAATTTGTTCACCCAACATGCTATTTATCTTATGGGAGAGACACCTCTAGTGAACTGTGGACCCCGGTCCTATTCTTTACATCGCATACAATCTACTGCAATACTTGTTCTTTACTGTTTTCTGCAAACAATCATCTTCCACACAATACGATTAATCCTTTGTTACAGCAAGCAGGTGAGATTGACAACCTCACTGTTTCGTTGGGGCAAAGTACTTTGGTTGTGTTGTGCAGGTTCCACGTTGGCGCCAGAATCCCTGGTGTTGCGCCGCACTACATCCCGCCGCCATCAACCTTCAACGTGCTTCTTGGCTCCTCCTGGTTCGATAAACCTTGGTTTCTTTCTGAGGGAAAACTTGCTACTGTCTGTATCACACCTTCCTCTTGGGGTTCCCAACAGACGTGTGTTAATTGCACGCATCAAGCTCTTTTTCTGGCGCCGTTGCCGGGGATCTAAAGAAAAGCTACACCACGGAAATTGCCAACTCCCACGGTAACAACTCTTTTTCTGGCGCCGTTGCCGGGGAGATCAAGACACGCTGCAAGGGGAGTCTCCACAATCCAATCTCTTTACTTTGTTTTTGTCTTGCTTTATTTTATTTACTACTTTGTTTGCTGCACTTAAACAAAACACAAAAAAATTAGTTGCTAGCTTTACTTTATTTACTTGTCTTGCTCTCTATATCAAAAACACAAAAAAATTAGTTACTTTATCTAATTTGCTTTATTTACTACTGCTAAAATGAATACTCCTGAAAACACTAAGTTGTGTGACTTCACAACCACAAATAATAATGATTTCCTATGCACACCTATTGCTCCACCTGCTACTACAGCAGAATTCTTTGAAATTAAACCTGCTTTACTGAATCTTGTTATGAGAGAGCAATTTTCTGGTGTTAGTTCTGATGATGCTGCTGCCCATCTTAATAATTTTGTTGAATTGTGTGAAATGCAAAAGTATAAAGATGTAGATGGTGATATTATAAAGTTGAAATTGTTTCCTTTCTCATTAAGAGGAAGAGCTAAAGATTGGTTGCTATCTTTGCCTAAGAATAGTATTGATTCATGGACTAAATGTAAGGATGCTTTTATTGGTAGATATTATCCTCCCGCTAAAATTATATCTTTGAGAAGTAGCATAATGAATTTTAAACAATTAGATAATGAACATGTTGCTCAAGCATGGGAGAGAATGAAATCTTTGGTAAAGAATTGCCCAACCCATGGACTGACTACTTGGATGATCATCCAAACCTTCTATGCAGGACTAAATTTTTCTTCGCGGAACCTATTGGATTCAGCTGCTGGAGGTACCTTTATGTCCATCACTTTGGGGGCGGCTACAAAGCTTCTTGATGATATGATGATAAATTACTCTGAATGGCACACTGAAAGGGCTCCACAAGGTAAGAAGGTAAATTCTGTCGAAGAAACCTCCTCCTTGAGTGATAAGATTGATGTGATTATGTCTATGCTTGTGAATGGTAGATCTAATGTTGATCCTAATAATGTTCCTTTAGCTTCATTGGTTGCTCAAGAAGAAAATGTTGATGTGAATTTCATTAAAAATAATAATTTCAACAACAATGCTTATAGGAACAATTCTGGTAATAACTATAGGCCATATCCTTCTGCTAATGGTAATGGTTATGGGAATTCTTATGGGAATTCTTACAACAATAATAGGAGTGTACCCCCTGGTCTTAAAGCCATGCTTAAAGAATTTATTAGTACACAAACTGCTTTTAACAAATTTGTTGAGGAAAAGCTTGATAAAATTGATATTCTTGCTTCTAAGGTTGATAGACTTGCCTCTGATGTTGATCTTTTAAAATTGAAAGTTATGCCTAATAAGGACATTGATAATAAGATTACTACTACAGCAAATGCCATCCAAGTTAGAATTAATGAGAATATAAGATTAATGGCTGAATTGCGTGCTAGGTGGGATAGAGAAGAAAATGAAAAACTAGCTAAAGAGAATAATATAGCTAAAGTTTGGACTATTACCACCACTAGTAATGATAATGATTCACATGTTGCTACACCTCCTACTATCAATGGTAAAATAATTGGTGTTGGCAATGTTTCTACTCCTAGTGCAAAGCGTACAAAACTGCCTGAAATTCCTAAAACTGCTGAAACTGCTTGTGATAAAACTGCTGAAATTTTTTCCAACATTGGGGGTGATGATCCCATTGCTGTAGATCATAATGGTTTGGATTTTGATGATTGCCACATCTCTGAAGTTATAAAGTTCTTACAAAAACTTGCTAAGAGTCCCAACGCTAGTGCTATAAATTTGGCCTTTACAAAACATATTACAAATGCTCTCATCAAAGCTAGAGAAGAGAAACTAAAACTTGAAACTTTTATTCCTAGGAAGTTAGAAGATGGTTGGGAGCCCATCATTAAGATAAGGGTCAATGATTTTGATTGTAATGCTTTATGTGATCTTGGTGCAAGTATTTCTGTTATACCTAAGAAAGTCTATGATATGCTTGACTTGCCACCATTGAAAAATTGTTATTTGGATGTTAATCTCACTGATAATGCTAAAAAGAAACCTTTGGGGAGAGTTGATAATGTTCGCATTATGGTTAACAATAACCTTGTCCCCGTTGATTTCGTTGTCTTGGATATTGAATGCAATGCATCTTGCCCCATTATATTGGGAAGACCTTTTCTTCGAACCGTTGGTGCTACTATTGATATGAAGGAAGGTAATATTAAATATCAATTTCCTCTCAAGAAAGGTATGGAACACTTCCCTAGAAAAAGAATGAAGTTACCTTATGATTCTATTATTAGAAAAAATTATGATGTCGATGCTTCATTTCTTGATAATACTTGATATACACTTTCTGCGCCTAGCTGAAAGGCGTTAAAGAAAAGCGCTTATGGGAGACAACCCATGTTTTTACTACAGTACTTTGTTTTATATTTGAGTCTTGGAAGTTGTTTACTACTGTAGCAACCTCTCCTTATCATGTTTTTGTGCCAAGTAAAGTCTCTATGGTAAAGTTGATGCTAGATTTGGATTGCTGCACAGAAACAGCATTGCTATCTGTCACGAATTCGCGCAGAAGTCTCTGTAAAAAAATCAAAAACATCTGCAAATTTACGTGCGTGATCCTCAGATATGTACGCAACTTTCATTAGTTTTGAGTTTTTCCGTTTGAGCAAGTTAAGTGCCCCTTCCAGGTTCGTCTTTACGGACTGTTCTGTTTTTGACAGATTCTGCCTTTTATTTCGCATTGCCTCTTTTGCTATGTTGGATGAATTTCTTTGATCCATTAATGTCCAGTAGCTTTGTGCAATGTCCAGAAGTGTTAAGAATGATTGTGTCACCTCTGAACATGTGGATTTTTATTGTGCACTAACCCTCTAATGAGTTTGCTTGAAGTTTGGTGTGAAGGAAGTTTTCAAGGGTCAAGAGAGGAGTATGATATACTATGATCAAGAGGAGTGAAAGCTCTAAGCTTGGGGATGCCCCGGTGGTTCACCCCCGCATATTTTAAGAAGACTCAAGCTGCCTAAGCTTGGGGATGCCCAAGGCATCCCCTTCTTCATCGACAACATCATCAGGTTCCTCCCCGAAACTATATTTTTATTCAAATACATCTTATGTACTTTGCTTGGAGCGTCTGTTTGTTTTTGTTTTTGTTTTTGTTTGAATAAAATGGATCCTAGCATTCATTGTGTGAGAGAGAGACACGCTCCGCTGTTGCATATGGACAAATATGTCCTTAGGCTTTACTCATAGTATTCATGGCGAAGGTTGAATCTTCTTCGTTAAATTGTTATATGGTTGGAATCGGGAAATGCTATAGTAGTCATCCTAAAATGTCTTGAATAATTTTATACTTGGCAATTGTTGTGCTCATGTTTAAGCTCTTGCATCATATACTTTGCACCCATTAATGAAGAAATACATAGAGCTTGCTAAAATTTGGTTTGCATATTTGGTCTCTCTAAAGTCTAGATAATTTCTAGTATTGAGTTTTGAACAACAAGGAAGACGGTGTAGAGTCTTATAGTGTTTACAATATGTCTTTTATGTGAGTTTTGCTGCACCAGTTCATCCTTGTGTTTGTTTCAAATAAACCTTGCTAGCCTAAACCTTGTATCGAGAGGGAATACTTCTCATGCATCCAAAATCCTTGAGCCAACCACTATGTCATTTGTGTCCACCATACCTACCTACTACATGGTATTTCTCCGCCAATACAAAGTAAATTGCTTGGGTGCTACCTTTAAATTTCCATCATTTGCCTTTGCAATATATAGCTCATGGGACAAAATAGCCTTAAAAACTATTGTGGTATTGAATATGTACTTATGCACTTTATCTCTTATTAAGTTGCTTGTTGTGCGATAACCATGTTCCTGGGGACGCCATTGATGTCTACGGGAGCTTCTATTCTTGTAGATGTTGTTGGGCCTCCAAGAGCAGAGGTTTGTAGAACAGCAGCAAGTTTTCCCTTAAGTGGATCACCCAAGGTTTATCGAACTCAGGGAGGAAGAGGTCAAAGATATCCCTCTCATGCAACCCTGCAACCACAAAGCAAGAAGTCTCTTGTGTCCCCAACACACCTAATAGGTGCACTAGTTCGGCGAAGAGATAGTGAAATACAGGTGGTATAAATAAATATAAGCAGTAGCAACGGCACCAGAAAAGTGCATTTGCCCAGGACAGTAAACAAGCAGTAGTAACGCAGCAGTAGTAACGCAGTAAAACAGTAAACAAGAAGCGATAGCAGTATTTAGGAACAAGGCCTAGGGATCATACTTTCACTAGTGGACACTCTCAACATTGATCACATAACAGAATAGATAAATGCATACTCTACACTCTTGTTGGATGATGAACACCATTGCGTAGGATTACACGAACCCTCAATGCCGGAGTTAACAAGCTCCACAATTCAATGTTCATATTTAAATAACCTTAGAGTGCAAGATAGATCAACACAACTAAACCAAGTACTAACATAGCATGCACACCGTAACCTTCACACTATGAAAGGAGGAATAGATCGCATCAATACCATCATAGTAATAGTTAACTTCATAATCTACAAGAGATCACAATCATAGCATAAACCAAGTACTTCATGATGCACACACTGCCAACATTACATCATGGAGGAGGAATAGACTACTTTAATAACATCACTAGAGTAGCACATAGATGAATTGTGATACAAAACTCATATGAATCTCAATCATGTAAGGCAGCTCATGAGATCATTGTATTGAAGTACATAGGAGAGAGATTAACCACATAGCTACTGGTACAGCCCCGAGCCTCGATGGAGAACTACTCCCTACTCATGGGAGACAGCAGCGGTGATGAAGATGGCGGTGTACATGGCAGCGGTGTCGATGGAGAAGCCTTCCGGGGGCACTTCCCCGTCCCGGTGGCGTGCCAGAACAGAGACTCCTATCCCCCAGATCTTGGCTTCGCGATGGCGGCGGCTCGGGAAGGTTTCTCGTACCGTGGTTTTGCCGTATCGTGGTTTTTGGTCTGGGACCTTTTTATAGGAGAAGAGGCGGAGTCGGAGGGGCGACGAGGCGGTGACACGCTAGGGGGGCGCGGCCAGGGGCCGCGCCGGCCTATCATCTGGGGCCCCTGTGGCCCCCCTCTGGCGACTCTCGGGTGTTCTGGAAGCTTCGTGGAAAAATAGGATGATGGGCGTTGATTTCGTCCGATTCCGAGAATATTTCCTTACTAGGATTTCTGAAACCAAAAACAGCAGAAAACAGGAACTGGCCCTTCGGCATCTCGTCAATAGGTTAGTTCCGGAAAACGCATAAATATGACATAAAGTGTGCACAAAACATGTAGATATCATCAATAATGTGGCATGGAACATAAGAAATTATCGATACGTCGGAGACGTATCAGCATCCCCAAGCTTAGTTTCTGCTCGTCCCGAGCAGGTAAACGATAACAAAGATAATTTCTGGAGTGACATGCCATCATAAACTTGATCATACTATTGTAAGCATATGTAATGAATGCAGCGATCAAAACAATGTAAATGACATGAGTAAACAAATGAATCATATAGCAAGACTTTTCATGAATAGTACTTCAAGACAAGCATCAATAAGTCTTGCATAAGAGTTACTCATAAAGCAATAAATTCTTAGTAAAGGTATTGAAGCAACACAATGGAAGATTAAGTTTCAGCGGTTGCTTTCAACTTGTAACATGTATATCTCATGGATAGTTGTCAATGCAAATCAATATAACAAATGCAATATGCAAATATGTAGGAATCAATGCACAGTTCACACAAGTGTTTGCTTCTTGAGATGGAGAGAAATAGGTGAACTGACTCAACAATAAAAGTAAAAGAATGGTCCTTCAAAGAGGAAAGCATCGATTGCTATATTTGTGCTAGAGCTTCTATTTTGAAAACATAAAGAGAGCATAAAAATAAAGTTTTGAGAGGTGTATGTTGTTGTCAACGAATGGTAGCGGGTACTCTAGCCCCCTTGCCAGGCAAACCTTCAAAGAGCGGCTCCCATTTTATTTTATTTTTGGGTGGCACTCCTTCCAACCTTTCTTTCACAAACCATGGCTAACCGAATCCTCGGGTGCCTGCCAACAATCTCATACCATGAAGGAGTGCCTTTTTATTTTAGTTTTATTATGATGACACTCCTCCCAACCTTTGCTTACACAAGCCATGGCTAACCGAATCCTTCGGGTGCCGTCCAACAATCACATACCATTGAGGAGTGTCTATTTTTGTTAATTAATTTGGGACTGGGAATCCCATTGCCAGCTCTTTTTGCAAGATTATTGGATAAGCGGATGAAGCCACTAGTCCATTGGTGAAAGTTGCCCAACAAGATTGAAAGATAAACACCACATACTTCCTCATGAGCTATAAAACATTGACACAAATCAGAGGTGATAAATTTTGAATTGTTTAAAGGTAGCACTCAAGCAATTTACTTTGGAATGGCAGGAAATACCATGTAGTAGGTAGGTATGGTGGACACAAATGGCATAGTGTTGTTTGGCTCAAGGATTTGGATGCATGAGAAGTATTCCCTCTCGATACAAGGTTTTAGGCTAGCAAGGTTGTTTGAAGCAAACACAAGCACGAACTAGTACATCAAAACTTACATAAAAGACATATTACAAGCATTATAAGACTATACATCGTCTTCCTTGTTGTTCAAACACCTCACTAGAAAATATCTAGACTCTAGAGAAACCACTCATGCAAACCAAATTTTAACAAGCTCTATGTATTTCTTCACTAATGGGTGCAAAGTATATGATGCAAAAGCTTAAACATGAGCACAACAATTGCCAAGTATCACATTATCCAAGACATCATACCAATTACTACATGTAGCATTTTCCGTTTCCAACCATATAACAATTAACGAAGCAGTTTCAACCTTCGCCATGAACATTAAAAGCTAAGAACACATGTGTTCATATGAACCAGCGGAGCGTGTCTCTCTCCCACACAAAGATTGCTAGGATCCATTTTATTCAAACAAAAACAAAAACAAAAACAAACAGATGCTCCAAGCAAAGTACATAAGATGTGATGGAATAAAAATATAGTTTCAGGGGAGGAACCTGATAATGTTGTCGATGAAGAAGGGGATGCCTTGGGCATCCCCAAGCTTAAACGCTTGAGTATTCTTGATATATGCAGGGGTGAACCACCGGGGCATCCCCAAGCTTAGAGCTTTCACTCTCCTTGATCATAATATATCATCCTCCTCTCTTGACCCTTGAAAACTTCCTCCACACCAAACTCGAAACAAACTCATTAGAGGGTTAGTGCATAATCAAAAACTCACATGTTCAGAGGTGACACAATCATTCTTAACACTTCTGGACATTGCCCAAAGCTACTGGAAGTTAATGGAACAAAGAAATCCATCCCACATAGCAAAAGAGGCAATGCGAAATAAAAGGCAGAATCTGTCAAAACAGAACAGTCCGTAAAGACGAATTTTAAAAGGGCACCAGACTTGCTCAAATGAAAATGCTCAAATTGAATGAAAGTTGCGTACATATCTGAGGACCACTCACGTAAATTGGCATAATTTTCTGAGTTACCTACAGAGAATTTTGCCCTGATTCGTGACAGCAAAGAAATCTGTTTCTGCGCAGTAATCCAAATCTAGTATGAACCTTACTATCAACGACTTTACTTGGCACAACAAAACACAAAACTAAGATAAGGAGAGGTTGCTACAGTAGTAAACAACTTCCAAGACACAAAAATAAAACAAGGTATTGTAGCAAAATAACACATGGGTTATCTCCCAAGAAGTTCTTTTCTTTATAGCCATTAAGATGGGCTCAGCAGTTTTAATGATGCACTCGCAAGAAATAAGAGTTGAACCAAAAGAGAGCATCAAGAGGCAAATTCAAAACACATTTAAGTCTAACATGCTTCCTATGCATAGGAATCTTGTAAATAAACAAGTTCATGAAGAGCAAAGTAACAAGCATAGGAAGATAAAACAAGTGTAGCTTCAAAAATTTCAGCACATAGAGAGTTATTTTAGTAACATGAAAATTTCTACAACCATATTTTCCTCTCTCTAATAACTTTCAGTAGCATCATGAGCAAACTCAACAATATAACTATCACATAAAGCATTCTTATCATGAGTCATATGCATAAAATTATTACTACCCACATAAGCATAATCAATTTTATTAGTAATAGTGGGAGCAAATTCAACAAAGTAGCTATCATCAAATATAGGAGGCATATTGTAATCATAATCAAATTTACTCTCCATAGTAGGTGGCAACAAAAGACTACTATCATTATAATCATCATAAATAGGAGGCAAAGTATCATCAAAGAAAATTTCCTCCTCAATGCTTGCGGGACTAAAAAGATCATGCTCATCAAAGTCAGCTTCCCCAAGCTTAGAATTTTCCATATCATTAGCAACAATGGTGTTCAAAGCGTTCATACTAATATGTTCCATAGGGTTTTTAATTTTCGCATCAAACCATCCATGTCTTAAATCAGGAAATAGAATAAGAAGCTCATTGTTGTCCATTATGCCTAACTAGTGTAAACAAGAAACAAAAGGATGCAATTGCAAGATCTAAAGGAAATAGCTTCGAGCGCACACACAACGGCAACAGAAAAGTACTTTACCTGGGACCGAAGTATGAGAGCCTTTTACCTTTCCTCCCCGGCAAAGGCGCCAGAAAATAGCTCGATGTCTACGGGAGCTTCTATTCTTGTAGACAGTGCTGGGCCTCCAAGAGCAGAGGTTTGTAGAACAGCAGCAAGTTTTCCCTTAAGTGGATCACCCAAGGTTTATCGAACTCAGGGAGGAAGAGGTCAAAGATATCCCTCTCATGCAACCCTGCAACCACAAAGCAAGAAGTCTCTTGTGTCCCCAACACACCTAATAGGTGCACTAGTTCGGCGAAGAGATAGTGAAATACAGGTGGTATAAATAAATATAAGCAGTAGCAACGGCACCAGAAAAGTGCTTTTGCCCAGGACAGTAAACAAGCAGTAGTAACGCAGCAGTAGTAATGCAGTAAAACAGTAAACAAGCAGCGATAGCAGTATTTAGGAACAAGGCCTAGGGATCATACTTTCACTAGTGGACACTCTCAACATTGATCACATAACAGAATAGATAAATGCATACTCTACACTCTTGTTGGATGATGAACACCATTGCGTAGGATTACACGAACCCTCAATGCCGGAGTTAACAAGCTCCACAATTCAATGTTCATATTTAAATAACCTTAGAGTGCAAGATAGATCAACACAACTAAACCAAGTACTAACATAGCATGCACACCGTAACCTTCACACTATGAAAGGAGGAATAGATCGCATCAATACCATCATAGTAATAGTTAACTTCATAATCTACAAGAGATCACAATCATAGCATAAACCAAGTACTTCATGATGCACACACTGCCAACATTACATCATGGAGGAGGAATAGACTACTTTAATAACATCACTAGAGTAGCACATAGATGAATTGTGATACAAAACTCATATGAATCTCAATCATGTAAGGCAGCTCATGAGATCATTGTATTGAAGTACATAGGAGAGAGATTAACCACATAGCTACCGGTACAACCCCGAGCCTCGATGGAGAACTACTCCCTCCTCATGGGAGACAGCAGCGGTGATGAAGATGGCAGTGGAGATGGCAGCAGTGTCGATGGAGAAGCCTTCCGAGGGCACTTCCCCGTCCCGGCGGCGTGCCGGAACAGAGACTCCTGTCCCCCAGATCTTGGCTTCGCGATGGCGGCGGCTCTGGAAGGTTTCTCGTACCGTGGCTTTTCCGTATCGAGGTTTTAGGTCAGGGACCTTTTTATAGGCGAAGAGGCGGAGTCGGAGGGGCGACGAGGCGGTGACACACTAGGGGGGCGCGGCCATGGCCTGGGCCGCGCCGGCCTATCATCTGGGGCCCCTGTGGCCCCCCTCTGGCGACTCTCGGGTGTTCTGGAAGCTTCGTGGAAAAATAGGATGCTGGACGTTGATTTCGTCCGATTCCGAGAATATTTCCTTACTAGGATTTCTGAAACCAAAAACAGCAGAAAACAGGAACTGGCCCTTCGGCATCTCGTCAATAGGTTAGTTCCGGAAAACGCATAAATATGACATAAAGTGTGCACAAAACATGTAGATATCATCAATAATGTGGCATGGAACATAAGAAATTATTGATACGTCGGAGACGTATCAGCCATCAACTTTTTGTTGAATATCATGTGAGTTGCTATGCATGTTCATCTTGTCTGAAGTAAGGGCGGTTTTCACAACCAAATGGTTTGAGTATGCATACTGTTAGAGAAGAACATTGGACCGCTAACTAAAGCCATGAATCATGGTGGGAGTTTCAGTTTGGACATAAAACCTCAATCTCTTATGAGAATATTAACTGTTGTTGAATGCTTAAGCATTAAAAGAGGAGTCCATTATCTGTTGTCTATGTTGTCCCGGTATGGGTGTCTAAGTTGAAGAATGATCAAAAGCGAGAAATCCAATGCGAACTTTCTCCTTAGACCCTTGTACAGGCGGCATAGAGGTACCCCTTTGTGACACTTGGTTGAAACATATGTTATGCAATGATGATCAGTGTTAACCCAAGCTAATTAGGACAAGGTGCGGGCACTATTAGTACACTATGCATGAGGCTTGCAACTTGTAAGATATAATTTACATGATACATATGCTTTATTACTACCGTTGACAAAATTGTTTCATGTTTTCAAAATAAAAGCTCTAGCACAAATATAGCAATCGATGCTGTCCTCTTTGAAGGACCTTTCTTTTACTTTTATGTTGAGTCAGTTCACCTATCTCTCTCCACCTCAAGAAGCAAACACTTGTGTGAACTGTGCATTGATTCCTACATACTTGCATATTGCACTTGTTATATTACTTTACATTGACACTATCCATGAGATATACATGTTATAAGTTGAAAGCAACCGCTGAAACTTAATCTTCCTTTGTGTTGCTTCAATACCTTTACTTTGATTTATTGCTTTATGAGTTAACTCTTATGCAAGACTTATTGATGCTTGTCTTGAAGTACTATTCATGAAAAGTCTTTGCTTTATGATTCATTTGTTTACTCATGTCATTACCATTGTTTTTGATCGCTGCATTCATTACATATGCTTACAATAGTATGATCAAGGTTATGATGGCATGTCACTCCAGAAATTATCTTTGTTATCGTTTACCTGCTCGGGACGAGCAGGAACTAAGCTTGGGGATGCTGATACGTCTCCGACGTATCGATAATTTCTTATGTTCCATGCCACATTATTGATGATATCTACATGTTTTATACACATTATATGTCGTATTTATGCATTTTCCGGCACTAACCTATTAACAAGATGCCGAAGAGCCAGTTGCTGTTTTCTGCTGTTTTTGGTTTCAGAAATCCTAGTAAGGAAATATTCTCGGAATCGGACGAAATCAACGCCCAGGGGCCTATTTTTACACGAAGCTTCCAGAAGACCGAGGGGAAAGGAAGTGGGGCCATGAGGCGCCGCCACACTAGGGCGGCGCGGCCCAGGCCTTGGCCGCACGGCCCTAGCGTGTGGGGCCCTCATGTGGCCCCCTGCGTTGCCCTTCCGCCTACTTAAAGCCTCCGTCGCGAAACCCCCAGGACCGAGAGCCACGATACGGAAAACCTTACTGAGATGCCGCCACCGCCAATCCCATCTCGAGGGATTCAGGAGATCGCCTCCGGCACCCTGCCGGAGAGGGGAATCATCTCCCGGAGGACTCTTCATCGCCATGATCGCCTCCGGAGTGATGAGTGAGTAGTTCACCCCTGGACTATGGGTCCATAGCAGTAGCTAGATGGTCGTCTTCTCCTTATGTGCTTCATTGTTGGATCTTGTGAGCTGCCTAACATGATCAAGATCATCTATCTGTAATTCTATATGTTGTGTTTGTCGGGATCCGATGGATAGAGAATACTATGTTATGGTGATTATCAATCTATTACCTATGTGTTGTTTATGATCTTGCATGCTCTCCGTTATTAGTAGAGGCTCTGGCCAAGTTTTTGCTCTTAACTCCAAGAGGGAGTATTTATGCTCGATAGTGGGTTCATGCCTCCATTAAATCTGGGACAGTGACAGAAAGTTCTAAGGTTGTGGATGTGCTGTTGCCACTAGGGATAAAACATTGATGCTATGTCCAAGGATGTAGTTATTGATTACATTACGCACCATACTTAATGCAATTGTCTGTTGTTTGCAACTTAATACCGGAAGGGGTTCGGATGATAACCTGAAGGTGGACTTTTTAGGCATAGATGCATGCTGGATAGCGGTCTATGTACTTTGTCGTAATGCCCAATTAAATCTCACTATATTTATCATATCATGTATGTGCATTGTCATGCCCTCTCTATTTGTCAATTGCCCGACTGTAATTTGTTCACCCAACATGCTATTTATCTTATGGGAGAGACACCTCTAGTGAACTGTGGACCCCGGTCCTATTATTTACATCGCATACAATCTCGCAATACTTGTTCTTTACTGTTTTCGTAAACAATCATCTTCCACACAATACGGTTAATCCTTTGTTACAGCAAGCCGCTGAGATTGACAACCTCACTGCTTCGTTGGGGCAAAGTACTTTGGTTGTGTTGTGCAGGTTCCACGTTGGCGCCTGCATCCCCGGTGTTGCGCCGCACTACATCCCGCCGCCATCAACCTTCAACGTGCTTCTTGGCTCCTCCTGGTTCGATAAACCTTGGTTTCTTTCTCGAGGGAAAACTTGCTATCTGCTCGCATCACACCTTCCTCTTGGGGTTCCCAACGGACGTGTGTTAATTGCACGCATCAAGCGACTCCGACAAATGGGCCGATGCCTTAAACTTCATCGACAAATCTGCTGCCATCGGAAAGGTCTTCACCAATCTCTACGATGGTGTCACCAATCCTAACAAAAACCAATACCCAAAATACCATCAAGTCTATGCAATCGAGGAGGCAAGCCGAGCAGAACCAGAGACGTCAGAGGCTTTCGACGATTTGGGAAACCCATACGTCGATCCCGCTGATCTCAGAAGAGGCCTAGGCACTAAATATGTCGGGTCCTCACCACGTGAAAAAGTTCAACACCCGCAACCAGCATGGGATAGAGCCGCAAGAGCCATGGACGGTTCAGAACCAATGACCACAACTCGCTACGGCAGAAGAATTACAAGCTTATCAATATAGACTTGCTCGTGTGAGTAGGGAACTGGAAAACAAACAAATTTTCCTTGAACAGAGAAAGGAGGCAGCTTCGCATCAAGCTGTGCGAAGAGCAGAATTAAGTCGACAATCAGGAACTTCGGGAGATAGTCACAGAGAGGCTCGAAGGAGAGCAAGATCTCGACTGCAAAATATACCTGAAGCAGAGAGGGAGCATTTGGTTCAAAACCTCGACATGTCTTTCATGACGATCGACACAAGGGGAAATATTATCCCTAAAACACCGGAAGCTGGGTATATGGCAACGCAAGCTTATATCCTCGCATCCAGACCACCCCCTGGGGATCCGAGGGAAGCGTTGTTCAACATGGCAATGGCAGGAGTTGGAGTCATGGGAACAGCATTCACAGCTACACCTCCCGAAGGAACTGCAAGGCAAAATAGTCCACGACCCACTGCAGCGGTGCAAGATCCACCGAGAACAAGTGGAGCAAGAGATACAGCGGCTCAAGCAAGGGTAGACAGAGCGCGACAAGAAAGAAGAGAACATCGGCATTCACCAGAAGTTGCCGATGAAGATCTGTGCGGGCTTCCGTGCTTCACGAGACGAGTCCGAAAAACTCGAGTCCCGTCAGGGTTCAAACTACCCGAAAATTTCAAGAAATTCGACGGCTTACAGGATCCCGAAGATTGGCTCGTTGATTATCTCGAGATGGTAAAGTTGATAGGAGGAACCAGGGAAACAGCCATGCAAAGCATCCAGGTACATCTAAGCGGAGCCGCATGATCTTGGATAAAGAAACTTCCCCCAGGCTCCATCGACAACTGGCATAGTTTCGAGGACATTTTCGTGAATAATTTCTGGTCCACCTGCAAGAAACCAGCATCATTGGAAGAATTGAGGGCGTGTAGACAGAAACACGATGAATCTATGAGAAAATATATACAGAGGTGGAACATCATCAAAAACTCGGCAGAAGATATATCTGACGAGAGGGCAATAGATGTGTTCATAGCAGGAATTCGACGAGGAGATTTTGTCGAGGACCTAGGAAGAACCAACCCAAAAACAATATCAGCACTGATGGAAATATCAAACAAGTGGGCAGATGGAGAAGATGCTATACATAACAAGCGACACAGGTCGCCAGAGGAGGACCGCAGTCGAAATTTTCAAAATAGAAGGCGATTTTCTCGCCAATTCTACAATAATGATGCTCCTGGCCACGTATCGGCTGGTTTTCGAGGAAACTCCAGAGGAAATAATCGAGATGATTACCAAAGAAGTAATGAGCAACAAGGCGACAACAGAAGTGACTACCGTGGTAATAGGCAAAATAGTGGACCAAGGTTTCAGAGACCATATGTGTCTCCCGAGGAAATGATGAACGGACCATGCCAGATGCATTTCTACCTTGATAATAATGGGAAGAGGCAGTCAGGACATCTGCAGAAGGATTGTCGAAATTTTCAAGCAATGTTGCGAGCCGCAGGAATGGCCAACGCTCAAGCGATGAATAGAAACCCCCAGGGGCCAAGGAGCGAGATACACCTCCCACCTCCTCCCGCAATTACGGACGAAAATCGGCACCAGCTCAGAATAGCGGCAGCACCACATCCACCTCCATATGTTGACCCTAACTCTAATGGTGCAGTCTTGATGATTCAGAAAGCCAGGCCATCTAACAGGGCGCAGAAAGTAATTTCGCGGCAGGTGTTCATGGCAGAAAAGATGCCTGCACCAACAGTCGAGTACTTAAATTGGTCGGGACAGGACATTGGCTTCACAATTGCGGATCACCCGCAGCAGGTTCCTCGACCAGGGCAATCCGCACTTATCTTACCCGCAGTAATCGCCGGTTTCGACGTGTCGAGAGTCTTTATAGATGGCGGCAGCAGCTTAAACCTTATGTACGCAGATACACTAAGGAAGATGAACATATCCCTGGCAAACTTAGCACCAACTGATACACGTTTCCACGGGATCACGCCAGAGAAGCCAAGTTATCCGTTGGGCAAGATCAATCTCGACGTTCGGTTTGGGAACCGAGAAAACTACAGGATAGAGAAATTGGAGTTTGAAGTTGTGGATTTCCCATCACAATATCACGCTTTGTTGGGACGACCAGCATATGCCAGGTTTATGGCGGTACCTCACTACACGTACTTATTGTGGAGGTTGCCTGGACCCAAAGGACCAATCACAGTCAAGGGAAGCTTCGCGTTAGCTGATAAGTGCGACAAAGATTTTCATCAACTGTCGGAAACTTTCGGAATGCAAGCAGAATATATGGCGCCAAGGCTCACTGATTATGATGTGCTGCCAGACACAGGGAGGCCACTCAGGGAACTAACCTTTAACACGACGAAGGATTCAAAAGAGGTGCAGATCCACCCGACGGACCCGAAGAAAACAACGTCCATTGCAACAAATATGGACCTCGCATAGGAAAGCGCGCTCGTCGAGTTCCTCCGTGAGCACTGGAAAATCTTCGCATGGTGTCCAGCTGACATGCCAGGAGTACCCAGGGAACTTGCCGAGCACCACCTAAACTTGGATCCTATAGCGAGACCAATCAAACAACCTTTGCGGCGTTTTTCGGAACCAAACCGCAAAGCTATGCTGTCAGAAATTGATCGACTCAAAGATGCTGGTTTTATTAAAGAGATATCTACAGAAGCCACGTGGGTAGCTAACCCAGTGATGGTGCCGAAGAAAAACACGAAAGTCCTTCGCATGTGTGTCGACTTTACGTGCCTCAATAAACATTGTCCAAAGGATCACTTTCCCCTCCCAAGGATCGATCAAATTATCGACTCCACGGCAGGATGCGAACGTCTTTCCTTCTTGGACGCATATTCTGGTTATAACCAAATCCGATTAAAAGAAGACGACGAAGCCAAGACAACGTTCATCACACCATATGGCGTGTTTTGTTACAGAACAATGCCTTTTGGTTTGAAAAACGCAGGAGCAACATATCAGCGGATGATGCAGAAATGCCTAGCAACACAGATTGGGAAAAACGTACAAGTCTACATCGACGATATCGTCATAACTTCAAAAAAGGGGGAAACGTTGATCGAGGATTTGAAAGAAACTTTTGACAACCTCGACAAGTTTTGTCTCAAGCTGAATCCGACGAAATGTTCTTTTGGCGTTCCTGCAGGAGAACTTCTTGGGTTTCTAGTCTCAGCAAGAGAGATTGAAGCAAATCCCGAAAAAATCCAAGCTATCGTAACAATGAGGAAGCCAACAAAGTTGAAGGAAATACAGCAATTAACTGGGCGAGTCGCAGCTTTAAGCAGATTCGTCACCAGGCTGGGAGAAAAGGCGCTACCGTTCTACGCCTTAATCAAGCAAGGAGAAAAGTTCCAATGGAACGAAGAGGCAGACAGGGCTTTCGAGGATCTCAAACGGACAATTTCGACACCACCAATCTTGGTGGCGCCAAAAGAGAAGGAACCCCTCCTGCTGTACATTGCGGCTACACCCCAAGTGGTCAGCACAGCGCTAGTTGTCGAAAGAGAAGAAGAAGGAAAACTCCACGGGGTGCAGAGACCGGTATACTTCATCAGTGAAGTTTTATCGCCTTCAAAACAGCGGTACCCGCAGTACCAGAAGCTAGCATACGGAGTGTTTACAACCGCAAGAAAACTGCGGCACTATTTTTTGGGGCATCCGATAATAGTGGTTAACGAGGCTCCTCTATCCAATATACTAAACAATCTAGAAGCTACAGGTCGTGTCTCCCTTTGGGGAATAGAACTCTCCCCTCGGGACATCACGTACGAAAAAAGAAAAGCAATAAAGTCGCAAATTCTGCCAGATTTCATCGCAGAGTGGATGGAATTGCAAAACACAGGACCTCCGGACTTATCAAGAACTTGGACTATGAACTTCGATGGATCCAAGAGATTAGAGGGAGCTGGAGCAGGCGTGATTCTCATATCACCTGAAGGCGACAAATTAAAGTACGTCTTACGGATGACGTTCCCAAACGCGTCCAACAACGAGGCAGAATATGAAGCTCTTATACATGGGATGAAGATGGCGAAAGCTTGCGGTGCAACCCGACTGAAAATCTTTGGCGACTCACAATTGGTGGCACAGCAGGTCATGAATCAATGTGATGCAGTCAACGAGAGTATGATAGCATACAAGGAGATGTATAATGAGCTAGAAAAGCTGTTTGATGGATGTGAGGTAAATCATATCAGCAGATTGAGCAATGATGAAGCCGATGTTCTTGCAAATATTGGGTCGCAATGCCTGGCGATTCCTCCAGGCGTGTTTTGGGAAGAAATAAGCGAGAGATCCACCAAGCCGATGAAATCAAAAAAGAAGGAGAAGGATGCAAAACCCTCGGGTGTTGCAAAGGAATCACTGGACGAAGAAGAAGAGGAACAGGAGCTAGTCATGATGGTGCAAGTACCGTGGATGCAAGCGTACATATCATACATACTAAGAAAAACAATACCCGATGATCCAGTTGAAGCAAGGCGAGTTATTAGGCGTTCCAAAGCTTTCACTGTGATCAAAGGAGAGTTATACAAACGAAGTATCTCAGGCGTGCTACAAAGATGCGTTACACCCGAAGAAGGAAGGGTAATCCTGAAAGAAGTACACGAAGGAGTATGCGGCCATCACGCAAGTAGTCGAGCCATCGCGGCCAAGGTTTTTTAAGCTGGATTTTACTGGTTGACAGCAATTGAGGACGCGAAGGAGATAGTGCGGACTTGTGACGCGTGCCAGCGATTTGCCGCAAAACCTCACTCTCCGGCGGCAGAATTAATGCCAATACCATTATCTTGGCCTTTTGCTCAGTGGGGTCTCGATATGGTGGGAAAATTGCACAAAGCTTCGCCAGGGGGATACGAGTACATGCTCGTCGCTGTCGACAAATTCACCAAGTGGATAGAAGCTAAGCCGATAAATTCACCAGATGCAGCGTCAGCAATAAAATTCGTGAAGAGCATTGTTTTCCGGTTTGGGGTACCTCATAGCATCGTCACGGACAATGGTAGTAACTTCACATCCAAGGAATTCAAGGAATTCAAGGCATATTGCGCAGAAGTAGGTATCAAATTGCACTTCGCGTCAGTCGCGCATCCTCAAACCAATGGTCAAGTCGAGAAAGCCAATGGTATCATCTGCAATGGCATCAAGAAGCGTCTGTTAGGGCCACTGGAAAAATCTCGACACACTTGGCCAGAAGAGCTGCCGAGCGTGTTATGGAGTATCCGAACAATGCCAAATACAGCGACGCAGGAGACTCCGTTTTTTCTGGTCCATGGGGCAGAGGCAGTACTGCCGATAGAAATAGAGCACGACTCTCCGAGAGTCACGGAATACAATGAAGAAACTTCCAGAAGAGCATTGGAAGACGACGTTGACGCACTCGACGAAGCTCGAGACGAAGTACTGTCAAGGGTCGCTAAATATCAGCAAGACCTCAAAAATTACCACAGTCGGCGTTTGCAACCAAGGTCATTTCAGGTTGGAGACTTAGTTCTGCGACTCAATCAAGATCGCACTGAAAAACTCGAGTCACCATGGCTTGGTCCCTATATCGTCACAGAAGTCATTGAAGGAGGAGCATACAGGATCAAGGATAAGAAGACAGGGAATCCCGAGAAAAATCCCTGGAACGTGGCACAGCTAAGGCGTTTTTACGCTTAGTGTCGAAATATAGTCCTCCTTGTAAAAATACAATGTACTGAAACGCCTGCGAGTTTTCAGACGCACTCTTTTCCTTTTTCGGTGCACCGAGTGGGGCTAGGAAAGGTTTTTAATGAGGCGGGCTCGCGGTGCTGCAATATAATAAAGATAGTGGAGATATATATCTTTTCCTTCGACATGCTCAGGGGTTCACGCCTTTGAAGTTACAATATATATATACAATATAGATGAGTTTACCTGACAAAGTTATTTCGCCTTGGTACCAAATACCTCGCCAGATAAAAAGAAGATACAAAATAGCAATCAAAACAGAGCAAAACACTCGGGGGCTAGTACCCGCAAAAATAGTCAATAAAAGTTCGGTTGCCTTGGTTTAAAAACCTCGCATACACGATAAAAAACACACCCCTGAAATACTCGGGGGCTTGATGAAGAAAAATAAATATACTCTTTGGCTTTACAATATAGAATATGCTTACAACACAGAAGAAGCAATTCCTGAGAAAGTTCAACAAGTTACAAGAAAAAATATCAATCCCTACCTAATATACAATCTATGGACAGCAGTCGTTGTATGTTCGGCATAACTTCCTTTGACAAAAAATTCAGAGTCCATCCGAAGAAGCTTGTCCATCATTTCCTCGGCTACAGGAGTCACAACATCGTTGATCTTGTCGATGTTCCTTTTTCTCTTCGACTGCTTAGCCAGGCACTTGGAGACAATCGTCGTCAGGTCTGATTTTCGGTAACAGATCTGTATCATAATCATGGCAAATCTTGCCCCAGCAGATAGTTGAGCTCGCACAAAATTATGAATACGAGGAGCATCCCGAAATTTTTCCATGAGACCAAGAAGGGTATTGGGTGCCTCGTTCTGAAGAAACATTGTCTTGTACACCAGGGACAAGGTCCTAGTGCAGAAATCAAGGAATTCGCGAACCTGACAGGCGCGGTCCTGAAACCGGACAATCTGTCGGGTACGTTCTGGAGTGGCCCAGAAAAGAGACCCATGGTCAAGAGAAAGATTAACGAGGAGATTGGTCCTTGTGTTCACCCTCTCGTCCTTAGCAGCAGCATCAAGGAAAGAACCTATTTGGCGACGGCACAGGAATCTCAGAGAAAAGAACAAACAAGAAGACAGATGAAGTGTTGATTTGGGAAAGCATACCTGACATATCTGTACTGGCTTCATTCATCAAATCCAGCATTAAATTCTCTCGAGTGGCTGCCTTTTCAGCCTCAGAAACGGCGGCTTCCTTAGGTGCTATGGCTTCCCGAGCTTGCTGGAGTGCAAATTCCTCTTTTTCGGATGACTTGCGAGCTTGCTCCAACATTACAAGTGTTTGTTTCTTCGCATATTGAAGTTGTCGACGAAGTTCTTCCAATTCTTGAGCTAAATTTTTACTAGAGGAATGTTCACCAAGTTCAGTATCAACAAGCACTTTCTTCGAGTGAGAGGAGGCAAGTAAAACATCGGAAGGACGAGGAGTTGCAGAATAGTTGTCAAAAATCAACTGAAAATAAAGATTTTTCGACATCAATCATCCAGCAAACATAGATTTCCATTAAATCTCGAAGTATGCACATTGCTATTACAAAAGAAAGGCCACTACTAGATTACTGAAGCAGTTGTCACCGAAACTACTAAGGCGACAACATCAAAAGATAGAACTAAAAAAAAAGAGGACAAGGCTTGGATGCGCTTGGAGCAGGTGCTGGTTTCACACCAAGGAAGGAAAGGATTGGTCTGGCGGAAGGTTTGGCAGCTCTAATTAGAGATTGCCATTTCTTCGTCTCCATATCACCTATGTCGCCAACCTTGGCCCAGTCAACGTTTTGCTGACTATTAGCGATCAGCGCGATGGTGCCTTCAACGCCAATTTTTAGACCCTCTTGGCGAAGTTTTAGCCCAAGATCTTCCGACTCATTGAAGGCTTTGGCGAGATCAACAAAAGTAATGGGGACCTCTTTCTTCGGGAAGAAGTAGGGGAAAAGCTTCGACAGACCTGCCTCAGCGTTTTCAAGGCCGTCGCGTGCTTCATCCCCATGGATCTCAAGAAGGGTCAGCGCATCAAGAAGCTCGTCGCCTTCAGGACCCTCAACTTCGTATTCTTGATGAGTTCTCCCTAAAAACAAGCAAAGATTAGCTTGTAAACAAAGAACGTGGGGAAAAAGCGAAGTAACCCGAGGAAATGCACAAGGATTCAGGCACTTACTGACAAAACGTCGACTCTGCGACTCGAAGCGAGTGAGGATCTCTGTTTCTCGAGCTGATTGCCGAGATATATTCTCGCTCAAGGAATTTTCCGCGTCATGAAGCCTCTTTCGAAGATCTTCAATGGCGGCAGCATCTTTTTCATCTTTCTCGCGGGCTCTTTCGCTTTGCTCTAACTTGACAGCAAGAGCGTCAGCACGTTTGTTGGCCTCCGCAAGATCTCCTGGCAAAATACATGACAGTCAAATATCATGACAAAAAGTGGTACACATGCAACAGAGAAAAATAAAGATAATACCTTCCAACTTCTTCGAAAAGTCACGGTACCCGACAAATTGGGTACCAAGACGAATAAACTCCTTCATTAAAGGCTGAAGAAACGACAAAGGAATAAAAAGAAGTCAATATAGCTAATGTAAATTCGACAACACTTAGCAAAAAACAAAGGGGAGATGGAAGTATGAAAAGGTCTGCAACTTACATCATCCAATGAAGGTGTCGAAGAGCTACCAGGAAATTGGATAGGCTCCTTGGATGACTCAACCCTAGCTCTCTTTGGAGGAGAGGTCGGGGGCTCTCAACTGGCGGCGGTTGCACGATGTCCTGTTGGGGAGGCGAAGTTTCATCCCCATCATGCTGAGCTTCAGAAACAACTAAAGTACGCGACGTACTCGTTCTAGCAGCCGCGTCAATAGGTTGTTCTTCTTCCTCGTCACCACTACAATAAAATAGCGACAGTATAAGAAGCAAGATAGACAAGAAACATCAAAACAAAAAAGTAAAGAGTAAGGAGTAACTTACGAGCTGACGAGGGCATCAGTATATGGATTAAAAGCTGCCTTCCTATCTGAAGGCTCAGCTTCTTCGGCTTTGGAAGTGCCGGAATCTTTGACTTCATCCCTTTTTCTCTTCACCCTTGGAGAAGCGTGAGGAAGAGAGTGTGTCGAGGCAGTGGCTTCTGACTCAACCGAAGCCGCGGATTTGTGAGAACCCGCGACTTCAGTGGCAGGGCGCGAGCTGCCTTGGTTATCATCGTCGACAAGAGCACGATCTTCAACTTCTCCACCCTCAGGAAGAGGAGGAAGAGAAGCAAGGACGGGGTGATCCTAAGAAAAAGAAAGAGTGTCGACAAAAAGGCATTAATAAGATAGTAGTCGAAAAAAATAAAACTCGAAGAGGCGGTATAGCAATTAAAAAGAAAAATCACCTCGGGAAGGGGATTGGCGCTACTATATGGCGCAATACGGCAAGAAGATGGAACTGAATCCTTCTTGTTGAGTGATGAGATTTTGCGGATAAGCTTTTCAAAATCCTTCAAAGGAAGATCTTTCGAGAGCCTGTCAACATCTTTTTCACCAGCGTATTTCCAGAAGGGGTTTTTGCGCGCCTGGAGAGGCTGCACTCTAGTCCTAAGGAAATAGGCGGTAATCTCAATACCCGACAGTTCCTTGCCGCGGGTGTTCTGTAGCTCATGGATGCGAGTCATCAGCGCCTCTGTCGCCAACTTCTCAGCTTCGGTAGCTTCAGCATCCCAAGAACGGCGGCGAAGGATTTTGGCTTCTCCGTCAAAAGGGGCGATGTTTTCCTCCACTGGATTGGAGCTTTCTTCATGGATATACAGCCACTTCTTCCGCCAACCTTGGACGGAGTCAGGAAATTTGACGTCGAAATATTCGACATCAGAACGAACACAGATAACAACGCCGCCAATGTTGTAGGCGACGTTGTGAGAGCCATTACGGCGGATGCAGAAGATGCGCTTCCACAGAGCCCAATTGGGTTGGACCCCGAGGAAGCACTCACATAGTGTGATAAAAATCGAGATGTGGAGGATGGAATTGGGCGTCAGATGATGCAATTGAAGCCCATAGACAAAAAGGAGACCACGAAGAAATTCTTGGATTGGGGGAGAAAGTCCTCGGATGAGATGGTCAACGAAACTAACCCGATAGTCGATTGGAGGCTTCGGGTAGCTTTCCTCCTTGGGGAACTGGAGCGAGTCCTCCTTCTTGTTGAATCCCATCTTCTTCAGCATGTTGATGTCTTGGGCAGAGATCTTGGATCTCTCCCACTCGGCGCTTCCCAGATCTGTTGTCGTCATCTTCGACTCCGGCGTGCTATGCCTAGTCAAACGGATGTGAGGCAACATCAACGGACTTGGCGGCGAAGGGCGTAAGAGTGGTTGAGCGCTTGAAGCAATGGGAGCAATGGAGGAGTTGCAGAGGAGGAGCAGAGATGCGGCGCGAGCGAAAGTGCTGAAGGAGGAAGACGATGGCCTTATGTAGTGGTGCGGCGAGTCGACGCAACCGTTGGATGGAAAAATTATGACGCAAATGGCAAACACGTGGACAAGGGGTAAAAATGGATTTTTACTGAGAAGTGAACGGACAGGTGATACAGTATAAGTGCCAGAAAAAGCGGAGGACGTGTGTCCCCCACTTGCGCGACATGTCAATTGGATAGGAAAATAGGACCCACAAGGCAGAGAGAGAAGCGGTTCTCGCATGTTCCTGATTCAGTAACCGTGGCTATCGTAAGCAATGATGTCACCTTGATAAGAGAAATTTTCGACAAAGACGCTTGACAAGAATTTCGACAGGAAAATATTATTGATTATTTCGGGAGCCTTTGATCAAATACAAGTTTTTGCCCAAATGCTCGGGGGCTACTTCGGAAAAAAGAAATATTCAAGTGTGACAAAATAGAAATGGCGAGAGCCTATGATCAAATACAAGTATTTGTTCATAGCCTTGGGGGCTACTCCCATCGGGAGCGCTGGTCGCGCACCCGATAGATATGAGAAGCTCGAGAAAGAGTAACAATATATTGATAGATGGTATTAATTTGTGGAGCCTACAACCAAGCACAAGTCCTTGGCTGTAGCCTCGGGGGCTACTCCCATCGGGAACGCTATTCGCGTGCCCGATGAATTTATACAAAAATATAGAGAAAGGAAAAAAGAAGTGAATATATTTCGAGTTATACATATAACTCTACATATACCCCATCGGGAACACAAAAATAAGTCATCAAATATGACTGAATAAAATGTGCTATTCCAACAGCCAAAAAGCACTCGACAATATATTCTCAGAGCGCTAAAAGTCGCGAATAATCTCTGAATGCCGCATAACTTTGCGAAGGTAAGACCCCAGATCCGTTCTGAGCGGCGTAGCACCGTCTCTGACGTCGGTTTGCTACTTTTTTCCGTATCAACAGATATGAAGAAAAATTCTAATGGACGCGTTAGGTACCCGATAAAATATGACTGGGACTCGACAGAATGGTAAGACCTTAAGCCGCGCCTGTCGAAGTTTACACCAGTATCCTGAGATCATGTCCAGGGACGTGATCTTGAAGTAGGTTTTTGCGGATTGCCACTAGAGCAGTTAACTAGTACCTGATCCGTCAGATGAACTAGCCCCAACTACCGTTATCCCTGTACAATATAGAATTGCATATTTAAAAGATATGTGATAAATTCGGTTAATGGAACGAATATAAAGTTGGAGATTTTCCATGATTCTGTGATTCAAGCAAAATCTCGGGGGCTACTGACATAGGCATCCCCAATGGGCCTGCCGAAGATGGTACCCGGGGTTTATTAAAGGCCCATGACCCGAAGAATAAGAAGATTCGGAAGCCCAATATATTATTAAGGAAAGCTAGAATTGTATTAGGAAAGGATACTTGTAATCTTGCGGGATGGGTTAGAAACCCTCCCGGACTCTGTAAACTTTTGTATTACGAAACCCTCGGCTCCACCTCCTATATAAGGGGGAGTCGAGGAACAAAGAAAGGACCGAACTCTATTGTCAACACAACCCTAGTTTCATATTCGTCAAGCACTTTTCGGCTGACACCTTCGAGATCTACTTGCCCTCTACATCTAACTAAACCCTAGTCTACAATCCGTAGGCATTAACAAGTTAATCCCTTGTCACCAGTCGTTTATGTACGGATTATCGTAAGCTTAACGATGTCACCATCAAGAACAAATACCCCTTACCGAAGATAGAAGATCTGTTTGACCAACTGACCGGTGCCGTAGTATTCTCGAAGATTGATCTTAGGACTGGATACCATCAATTGAAGATTCGTGCATCGGATATTCCCAAAACTGCCTTTACCACCAGATATGGATTGTACGAGTACAATGTCATGTCATTTGGATTGACCAATGCCCCCGCTTATTTCATGAACCTCATGAATAAGATCTTTATGAACTTTCTGGATAAGTTTATTGTCGTTTTCATCGATGACATTCTAATCTACTCCAAGTCCGAAGAAGAACATGAGCAACACCTAAAAGCTGTCCTGGATACCCTTAGGGAGCATAAGCTGTATGCTAAGTTCAGCAAATGTGAGTTTTGGCTGAAGGAAGTAGGATTCCTGGGACATATCTTGTCTGCAGGAGGAATTGCCGTAGATCCCGCCAAGATCAAGACTGTTGCAGAATGGAAAGCCCCAACAACCCAGACCGAGGTCCGCGCTTTTCTTGGATTAGCCGGATATTACCGCAGATTTGTAGAAGGCTTTTCGAGCATCGCTCGACCAATGACCCAATTGCTGAAGAAGGACAAGAAGTTCGAATGGACGGACAAATGTGAAGAGAGTTTCCAACAACTCAAGCTTAGACTGACCTCAGCACCAATTCTGATTATGTCGGACATCACCAAACCCTTTGACGTCTACTGTGATGCATCCAAGATTGGTCTTGGATGTGTGTTGATGCAAGAAGGCAAGGTGATATCTTATCTGTCCCAGCAACTGAAGCAACATGAGCAGAATTATCCAACCCATGACCTCGAGCTCGTAGCTGTAGTTTTAGCACTAAAGGTATGGCGTCATTGCCTCATGGGTAATCGCTGGGAGATTTATTCGGATCACAAGAGCCTGAAGTATATCTTCACACAGAAGGAGCTGAATATGAGGCAAAGAAGATGGTTAGAGTTGATCAAGGATTATGATATGGAAATTCACTACCACCCCGGCAAGGCCAATGTGGTAGCAGATGCGCTGAGTAGACCGCCGTGTCAGTTAAACTCAATGATAGCAGAAGAACAACCTAGCCTATACCAGGAGTTTGAGCAGTTTAGAATGGAGCTAGTTAGCGAAGGATTCCTAGCCAGCATAGAGCTACAACCCACCTTGATTGGTCAGATCAAGGAAGCTCAGAAGGGAAATGCCAGCATTGATGGAATCAAGACCCAGATAGCCACAGGAAAAGCACCAGGATTCACCGTAGATGAAGAAGGAGTTCTTTGGTACAACGGACGCCTATGTGTACCGTCAGACTCAGAGCTGAAGCAAGTCATCCTGAAGGAAGCCCATGACACCTTATACTCTATTCATCCCGGAGGTACTAAAATGTATCAAGACCTGAAGGAACAATTTTGGTGGCATGGAATGAAGAGGGAGATTTGAAGCTACATCGCCAAGTGTGACATCTGTCAACGAGTCAAGGCGGAACATCAGCGACCCGCAGGACTGCTACAACCACTACAGATTTCGGAATGGAAGTGGGACTCTGTAGGAATGGACTTTATCACAGGTTTGCCCAAATCAAGCAAAGGAAATGATTCGATATGGGTAGTTGTCGATAGATTGACCAAGGTAGCCCATTTCATCGCCGTCAAGACCACCTATCAAGGCCCAAAGTTAGCTGAGCTGTATATCTCTAGAATAGTCGCCCTGCACGGAACCCCGAAGTTGATAGTGTCAGATAGAGGATCACAATTCACCTCAAGATTCTGGCAGAAAGTGCATGAAGGACTTGGAACTCGCCTGAATTTCAGCACCGCCTATCACCCGCAGACCGATGGACAGACCGAGAGAGTCAACCAGATACTGGAGGACATGCTGAGAGCATGTGTACTGGAATATGGATCCAAGTGGGAAGACTGCTTGCCTTACGCAGAATTCTCTTACAACAACAGTTACCAAGCCAGTTTGCAAATGGCCCCCTTTGAACCCCTATACGGAAGGAAGTGTCGTACCCCCCTGAATTGGTCGGAAGTCGGAGAAAGCCAAGTCTTTGGACCTGACGTTCTTCGTGAAGCTGAAGAGAAGGTGCACAAGATCCGCGAATACCTCAAGACGGCGCAATCAAGGCAGAAGAGTTACGCCGACAAGAGACGCCGAGAGATGACCTTCGAGATCGGAGATTTTGTCTATCTCAAGGTTTCCCCCCTGAAAGGAATGCAGAGATTTCAGCTGAAAGGAAAGCTTGCACCCCGATATGTCGGACCCTTCAAAGTTCTGAGTCGCCGAGGCGAAGTATCTTATCAACTGGAGTTACCAGAAGAAATGTCGGCTGTGCACGACGTATTTCACATCTCACTCCTCCGGAAGTGCCTTGAAGTTCCCGAGAAGACCGAAGTGTTCAAGAACATCGATCATCGATCGGTGGATATCAACCAAGACTTGACGTACCGCGAAGTGCCGATTCGCATTCTGGAGGAAGCTTACAGAACCACCCGCACCCGAAGCATCAAGTTTCTGAAGATACAGTGGAGCAATCATACCGAAGACGAAGCCACCTGGGAGCGAGAGGAAGACATGAAGAAAGAATACCCATATCTCTTTAGTACCTAATTTTCTTTAAGATCTCGGGACGAGATCTTTTGTAAGGGGGAAGGGTTTGTAACATCCCAAATTTCAAATAAAAGAGAGAAGAAGAATTTCAGAGATTCAAAATTCAGAACCAACAAAAACTTTTAAATTGCATATAGTGCCCTGCATAGGACTTGTGCATTTTGAGTGATATGCCATGATGTTTGTTTTGTTGTTTATGTGATGAACTCTAAAACCCTAAAGTGATCAAGTGAAGATCACCAATCAAATAAATCAAAAAGAGAAAGAAATCAAATATGAATAAAACCCTAAAAACCCTAACATATGGCATATGCCATTTTTGCAAACTTTGACCCTAGAACCATTTGATCTTCACCATTACTTGCAATATGATATTAAAGAGTTATTAAAACTTTGGGAATCAAAGAAACACCATTTAAACCAAATCCAAAAATCAAAATATGCTCACATAGAATAATGGTCATTTTTGACAATTACAATCTGGTCACCACTTTGAGCCTCTATATTTCAAGATTTCTAAACTAAACAAATCCCATTCTTTGCATGTCATCCAAGTACACAACAAGGTGAACAACTTATGTAAAGATCATCATACCAAATTCTTTTTGGATCAAAAGTTATGAGCAAGCAAAGAGGAGACTTTGAAACTTTGGCAAGATCATCACTTTGCCAATTTTGATCAAACCAGGCCACTTTCTGCTCACCACTTGACCTAGCCATGATCCCTTGACCCTACCCTACCTAGCCCATGCAAGGAGACACCATGGACACGACCAAAACATGGCTGGCCATGGCCATGCCGACCACGTTCCCCATCGACGGCCACCACTCTCTCCCTGCCTCTCCAGCCCACGCCACCTTGCCAAACACGTCGCCCATGATCGCCGGAGATCGCCTGTACCCGCCGTTGAACGGAAGGACGACGACACAACCCGGACGGAGCGCGCCCAGTACGCTCCAGGTACGCCGCCAACGGCATGGCGACGTCACACGTGCACGGATGCGCGCGACACGGGCACGCGTCGTCCGCCGTACCTCGTCGTACCCCGACCACGTCCGCGCGCCCTGGTACTTGTCTCGCCACGCGGAGCTCGCCGGACATGCTGCCGTCACCCCCTAGCGCCTACGGTCGCCGGCGAGGACAAGACCGCCCGCCACGGCCGCGACAGTACGCGCATGGCCCCGACCACCGTACGCCTCGCATTAACGCGCCGCGGACGCTAGGAGATTCGCCGTACCATCATGATCGCCGCTGCGTCATCGCCTAGCTCCCTAGCTCGCTGGAGACGCCGCGCCCACGACGACCCGCACCATGCCCCGCAGCACCCCCTCCCTCCTATAAATAGAGGCCTTCTCAGAGCAACCCCAGCACACCACCATGACCACCATTCTCCACCGCTTCTCCTCGCACCGCTAGCCACCTCAATCGTCGCCGGAGCAAGCTCAATCGAGCGATCGGAGCCGCGGAAGCCCTGGTGCAATCACCGTCGACTGGAGCCTCCTCGAGCGACGCCACTGCTACAGGCTGCCTCGCCGTCGTCCACAACATCATCACGCACACTGCCAACCCTAGCTGGAGCCATGGTGAGCTCTCCGACCCCCTGCCGCCGCCGTGCCAGTGACCCAATCTCGCCGGAGACGACGATGGCCCTGTGCCGTTCGATCTCGTTCTAATCCAACGCACCGCAATGCTTCATACCGTTTCGGGTTTAAAGAGCCGCTGACATGCGGGTCCCACGCTGTCAGGCGGCCCACTCGCACTGGATGCGTTGTTGGGCTGAGCAGGCCGTTAGTTTGAAAACCTGGCCCGTTAGCGTTTCCCGCCGGCCCTTTTATTTAAATCTTGTTTAAATAAATTCAAACCAATTTCAATACTGGCCCTGACTTTGAAATTAAATAGAATCTGTTTGGCTTGGCCAAATTTAACAAATTTTATATTGTTGGAAAGCCACTGAAAAGTTCTACAACATGCCACTAGTCTCACCTCGAGATCTGTTGTGAAAATAATGTGACAAAAAGATTAAGTCAGGAACTTTTGCATATTCAAATAAATATTAAAAATCAACCAAAAATGATATTTAGTTAATTCCAACTCTAATAGCTCACATTAAACTTACACTAATTGTTTCTGCAATAAAATGGTGTGGTCACTTTGGATGATCATGGCCTAGTTTAAATAATGGACAATATGGCTAGTTTACTTAAGTGATATTGTCCAAAACTAATATGGAAATCATATGAAGTATTTTACTTCATTTAAATCTTGTCCCAAGTGAATTCATGAGAGGTTTGAACCCCTGGTCAAACACTCTTAGATGAAATACTTGAGATTTAAATCATTTGTAGAATTATTAAATGGTATGAGGTGGTCTACCTCATTTAAATCATTTTCTCAAATGATGATAAGGAATGGTTGACTTAGGTCAATATAAGTTCATATATTATTGGTTGAGAAATTAAATCTTAAGAAGATTCAATGAGAGGAAATTATTTTCCTCAATAACTAATGCACCTAATTGTGTTATGTGTATGCTTAGCATAGTTTGTGTGAAATAATGATGTGCTTAGTATAGCTCTTGAGCTTGCTTAGTGATTGTACCTCGTATTCAAATTTAGACGCTAGCACCGGAGAATACCAGGAAGAGGAAGGATTCTACCAAGAGGAGGAAGAAGAGAACATTGAGAACTACCAAGGCAAGCTAATACTCTTGCAAAGTGCAAAACCTCTTTGGGGCAAGGCACCATGATTCTTATCTTTCTTAACACAAGCCTATCACAAGTTTTTACCATACAAGTTTTACTTGTTTATTTCCAAGAGTTACTGGGATAAGTTAACTTGGTCTAGGTGAGTAAGATTACTAGAGTAGCAAAGTTAGTCTCAAGCTAGCCAAGCAATATAGCACCCCTCATGATTAGTGCTAGTGCTAAAATACTAAAACTTGACTACTCTAGATGGGAACATATGACTTGTTGAATTTGAAACCTTGGAATGATGAATCATTCCATTGAATGATTTCAAGTTGAATGTGAACAAGAGAAGATAGTGATTTTTGATATAAACCTGATATTGGTTTGAATGCGATACCTTTCCAATTTTGAGTACCCCCACAATACCTGATTATGGGTAGGGCTTAACTGGAAATTTATACACTTTAGTATGGGTTTCCTCTGAACACACATCATAGGGGTTATGCCGAGGCTGCCTCCGTTGTTGAGAAATGATGTGAATTGAGGTGAAGTGTACGGCCAAGCCCTGTGCAGTTCCCAGGTTAACAGTTGGTTTTCACTGGGAGGCCAAGCTCATGGGGAGAGGTGCTCATACTAGGGTTTGTAAATGAAAGGTTATAGTTGATGATCCGCGTACTGTGCTACGATGATTCGGGGTAATCCCGATGGATGAAATCAAATGTTGTGGCACAAGTGTGCAACCTCTGCAGAGTGTAAATCTATTCGAATAGCCGTGTCCACGGTTACGGACGGTTGGAAAGGCCATACAGCTTTCTGTGTCAGATTTTGAAAATATTGATGAAATGAATGGTGATTTGGTGACTTGTTGAATTACAACAAATGTTGTGGGAATGACACTAATGTTCCCACTTGAGTTAGTTAGCACATGAATAAGTCTTTTATTCAATACTTGTGAACTAAAACTGGCTTTATGCAAATTAAACTAGAGCTTAGCACCCCTTACTCAAGTTGTTAGCACTTACCTTAGTGTTAGTTTGCAAGTACTTAAAGTACTTACGGCTTTGTCCCTGGCTATTCAAATGGCCAGAGTATGAAGATGAACAGAACTACCAAGGAGATGACCAGCAGGACGCCTACGACAACTAGGAGTTTTTCTGACGTCAAGCGTTGGCCTGTGGACTAGAGAGTCCCTTTATCTTTACGCTTCCGCTATGAACTTGTATTTGTTCGTTGATCGATAGATCAACTATTTGTGTAATATGGATCATGTGATTCAAGTTGTAAGATAATATGGCTTGTAATAAATGATGACTGTGATATTCGACTATTATGCCTCGCAACAACACTATTCCTGGGATTGCGATGAATGACATAATAGGCATCCGGACTTAAAAATCCGGGTGTTGATAAAAATCCTAGACCTCGCGGTCTCGACGGCGGCGGAGCGGTGCGTTGTTACCCTCTTAGGGGCATCAGCATGGGGTCCCGACTCAGCTCGGTCTCGTGGCAATGTCTCCGGTAGCAAGTTTGGGTTTTCCGTGTTTTTTTTCTTTTTTTCTTTGATCTACTTTCAACTAAGAGGATCTCATCTCCACCTTTTATCAGTTCACCCGTTGCTGTTTTATTATAAAGCAAGGTGAAACCCATTTCGAGTACCTAAGTAGGTGAGTCCCGGTTTTCAATCTGTCAGTACGTCTCAAAAAGAGCTTCTATACGGCAAGGTTTTACACAGCTAGTGTCATAAACAAAGGCTAGACCTCGACCCCTCTCATTCTTGATGATCATATTGTCGAGAATCACACAATTCGTGATGATATTTGTGAGAGAATCTTGTCCTAGAACCATTACAGTCAACTCCCTGTTTCAGATACCATTAAGCAAAGTTTTGGTTTTATTTTACGACAGTTACTTCAACAGTTCATAGCCGACATTAAACTACTAAACCACAGCCTAACCCGTCTAACATATGACCCGGCATGGTTAGAAATCAGGGCATGCAGCGGATACTAGCTGATTATTTGGTATACAAAGTTTCGTACAGATCACAGAGACAAATAAACACGGACACACAACCCAAAGAGGCAAAGACAATCCCGACAGCATTATCATAATCCTCTGACATGAACTCATCACCGCTCTAGAGCATGCCAACATTGGTACGATGCAAACCTGTAGCTTTTGAAAAGAATCAGCAAGTCACTGCCTTAGTCTTCTGGAGCATACAAAACCCTCCCGGCCAACCTGCTGTGCACATAAAATTTCATATCTATTCCTGATCTGGAGAAGCTTTGTAACATCTGGCATAACCCCTTGGCCTTGCTTTCAGTAATCGAGTGATGAAAGGATATTGTCATCTTTTTTAGCGCTGTTGCCCAACTGAATAACCGTTGCACAAATTCGCCTTCACGTTCAGTTCCTGACAGTTCACTGATTTCTACTTCTTGGAGGCCATCCAGCACAAGTTCCTCCGTTTTCCACATTGTTTGTTGGTCACAAATGCATCCCGATGAGCATGGAGTATGCGCCTGAAGTGAAGGGGGTATCAAGTCGGTAAGATGAAAAAAAATCGCTTGATGACAAAAAGGAGACAGAGCTATAAATTATCAAACTGCCTGAGTACTTCAAAATGTGCATCAGCAGAATTAACAAAAGAAATAGACCGGAAATTAGTTTGAAGCCAGCCTATCGCAGAAAATAAGCTTTGTTCTGTACAAATAGAAAGTGGTATCACAAACATTACCATAGAAGTTACAAAAAATCTTAGGCGTGACAATGCCAAATTTGACATTTGGACTTCGCTATCAATGGAACCCTCTTACACAATGCATGCTCTATGAGCTTAGTAAAATAATCTCCAAGTCCTGGCTTTTAACTGTGTTATCAAAATTGAGTCTATCAAGAAATAAGCGGCATACATATTGGCATACTTCAGAAAATTAGGACACCACTCTGTTAAACTTGAAGAACACAGCATTATCGCTAGCAGAATATGAGCCAGATTTTTTACACACGTGAAGTTTGGATGCGAAGTATCAGTATCAAAACAAGCAACTAACGCCTAGAGTAAGGCAATTGGCGGTCGATCCTAGGTTTCCCAATACATGCAAATGCACATTACTTGATGTGAATTCCCTGGTGACTCAAGTATTATCTGAATGGTAAAAGAAGGAAGAAACAAATTAAGTATAGTTTACCTCTAAGTATTTTAGTGCCAGCTTTCTTACACCAGTACAGACTCTGAGAATGTGGAACGAGCTGGCTCCAACGGAATGTCCTTTTGACATCACAGGCAAACACAATAATGTAATGTCAGGTAGTTTTGTCATGTCTTCCATCAAGTATCGATTGTTACCTATGGCCTGTAGATCCACAGGATGTAAAGAAAAGGATTACATGAAGAATTTAATATCCAGGAGCCTTGTCATGTGTTCCATCAAGGTTTGTAGGTAAATTGCAAAAAGAGAGTAAAATATATCACAGTTGAAAAGTTCATCGCCCTCTTGGATAACGAATATACTAGTGCAGCACTGGCGGAGCTTCCTTAGGGCAAAACCGGGCCATGGCCCGCCCAGCCCAGGTGAGAAAAACGTATACCTATACATCTCCGTGTAAAGCCCACTAAAGCATTCATCCTTGTCGCATCCTTTTCCTCCTTGATTCTTCTCGAGCGCGGCGGAGTAGCAGGTAGACTGCCGGAGAGGCTTGATCCGGCAACGGTACAGCAGGAAGTAGCGCGTACGTGCTGGCGCCTGCTGCCCAGGCCTCATCCCAGATCTGCAATTATCAGGCAAACAGCAGACGCATGCTGGCAAGTAGCCAGAAAAACTTGCAGCGGGCGATTCGGAGACCCAGTCTAGAAACTCTCATCTCCTCTAGTCCACTATTTTCTTTAATTTTTCTGCTGCAGCTCGGCAGCTGCTCCAATTCTTCCCAATGCGCATGACACAAGTGACAGGTTACTCACTTTTCCGAAATCACTTCACAGCAATATCATTGCAACTTGATCGGTAGCAATACCAAATTCCCTAGGCTGTAGCAACTAAATTATCTGTTAACAATTTGGTAGCACAAATAATTGATCTGTTTTTGTTTACAAATTGCAATTTAGGTGGGCAATGATAGTCAGAAAAGAATTGATTTAATTTTGGAGGAATTCTTTGTGCTCTGTTTTAGTTTGGCCCGTCCAAGATTTTTTTTCAAGCTCCACCACTGTAGTGCAGCAGTACGTATCTTTAATCACAATTACCCAAAGGCAGAAAAAAATGCACTCTAAGAAGACGGAGATCGGGCAGGCTCATGTTCATCGCACCTATGTTTCAGAGATTTGAGCAAATTAAAGCATAAAAACTGAACTCACCGAATTATAGAGCAGCGGGATGGTTAGACTGTGCACAACCTTGAACTGGCCCAAAAAACTGAGGCAATCACGGTTGGGTTTAAAGTCATCTGGTCCATATACAAGAAAAATGCCAGTGCCGAGCCGTTGTAGGTGTGGCATCTCGCCAAGCTGGACGGAGCATGGATCATAGGCATCCCTCCATTCGAGCAACACCAGCTGAGGGGCTGAGATGTTGGCAACCGGTTGATTCGGATTCCGAAAATTCAGAAAGCAGAAGGCCACTCTTAGCTCTTCGAGCGCCGGTGCCACAACAGTGAGCTGCTGCAAACCGTCTAGATTCATCAGCTCCAGTTCCAGGAGGGACTCAGAGCTGATGGTGAATTTGTCAACACCCGAGGCGTCATGGATGGCGAGTCTTTGTAATGACGGGCACAAAGGCGATGAGAAAACGTCGCCGAGCACACACGGAGCTTGTAGCCGGAAGTTATCCAGGTGGAGATCGGTGAGCCGGGCGGCTATGCCAGAGGCCGGCACTGCGACGCGAAGGAACCCTAGCTGGAGGGTGACCGAGGTGGCATTCTCGAAGCACGGCAGCTCGAAGGCGCCTCTGTCCCCGGCCTCATCCCTCACGATGTCCGGCGACGCAATGTTGATGAAGGTCAGATCGCCGGAGAGGCGGCGGGCGGCGATGGGGATCCACGCCGCCACGAAATCGGCATGGGCGTCCCTGGCGAGGACGCGGAGGCAGTGGAGGGCGGGCGCCTCATGGGCGGCGAGGACGGCCCGTATGGTGTCTGGGTCGGTGTCGGGGGGAAAGTGGAGCCCCGGGAGGAAGGCCCAGAGGCGGCGCCAGCGGCTGGAGAGGACGCTGGTCCGAGCGGAAACGTCGGCGTTGCCGAGCCTGAGCAGGATGTGGATGAGAATATCGTCGGGCAGCGCGCTGAGGAGGTCGCCGCCGCCGCCATCGGAGAGCTTGGCTCGCTTGGTGGCCGGCTCCTCGTCGGCGTGATCCATGGAGGAGGGGTTTGGCGCCTCTCACATCGGGCTCAAGCTCGCGGGGGGGCGGGAGTTCGCCGGCGGCGATGCGGCGGGACGGGGTGGGGACTCGGGAGACGGGAATGGGGTTCACGTGAATGGTGTGATGTTTTTTGGTTAAGGGTTTTTTCTTCAGTGTCCTTTTCTCTTTTAAAAAAAAAACAGGGAAATCGCAGGCTTTAAAAATTGTTCAAGTAGTCAAAATTAAAATTTTCAAGTAGTCAAAATTCAAAATAATTTTAAAAAAGGGAAATCCAGCGGCTGAAAACACATTGTTCAAGTAGTCAAAATTAAAAATAATTTAAAATTTCGTACCAAAATGTCTGAAACACGGCTTGATAAAACACACTAGATAGTGTTGACGAGCAAAGTTACAATCAAAATCTGAAAAGCTACTACTCATAATATTATTTGACAATTTTGTTCCAAGTTGTAGGTGAAATTTGAATCTAAAACTATGTAACGTAGAAAAAAAATTGTATCAATGTGCTAAATTACTTTAGATTTTCTTTAAAAATTGCATGGTATTTGCTTTATAATTCGAGCGTACCAGCCCAGTTGACCCACAGGAGTAACATTTTTTATAAACTGGCCAATGAGCTCATCCTCCGCCTCGACGTGGCTATGGAGTCTAGGGCGCTCTCCACGGAAAGAAAGGGGGTTTCGTCGGCTCCTCAAACGCAAGTTGTTGGGGCTAGCGTCGCTTGAGCGCACTATCGCGCGGCAGAGGTCGATGATCACGTGGCTTGCATAGGGGGATGCCTGCACCAAGTTCTTCCATATCCACGCCAATCACCGTAGGCGGAAGAACTTTATTGCTCACCTCAAAGTGGATGGTGTTCTGAAGGCCGAGCAGGAGAAGAAGGCCAATGCAGCTGATGCCTTCTATTTCAACTTGCTCGGTACGGCGCCGGAACGTGAATTCTCCCTCGACCTTGACTTTCTGGGGGTTCGATCCCATGATCTCTCGGAGCTGGATCGACCGTTCACCGAGGAGGAGGTTTGGGCGGTGGTACGCTCGCAGGAGTTGGACAAAGCCCCGGGGCCGGATGGCTTCTCCGGGAGATTCTATATGGCATGTTGGCCCATCATCAACACGACGTGATGGAGGCCTTCCGGTTCTTGTGGGAGGGCGACTTCAGGGGGTTACACGTGGCCAACCAGGCCATGGTTTCCCTGCTCCCCAAGCGGTCCGACGCCGTGGAGGTCAAGGATTTCAGCCCCATCAGCTTGATTCATAGTGTGGCGAAGCTCATGGCCAAGGTCCTCTCCTCTCGCCTTGTGCCTAGGATGCCGGAGCTGGTTGGCCCGCAACAGAGTGCCTTCATCTGTGGGCTTTCTCTCCATGACAACTTTCAACTGGTGCACTATACGGCTCGGAAGCTCCACGCGCTCAAGCAGGATGCCATCCTCCTCAAGTTGGACATCACGAAAGCCTTCGACACTGTGGATTGGGCCTTCCTCCTCGAGGTTATGGCCAAGTTGGTCTTCGGCCGGAAGTGAATCTCGATGGTGATATGGGGTTTCCCGATATTCTCAGTAAGCGACGGTGGTGATGATGAACACACAATGAACACAGCGGAGATAGTACGATGAGGAGGTGGAGATAACTTGTATGACGCCGACGAAGTCTCTCGATCAATCCCTGTTGCCAATGCAACAACTCTCAACCCTGCGAGATATTCACAACTCCACACACTTGCGCACGTAGCCGCCGACCACGAAGCGGTAAGTTGCAACCATCTAATTCCCAATGGAATAGCAGATCACACAAGACTTTCGGTAGCAAACACCAAATCAATGCAATATGGTGTAAGAATTCGATAGAGTTGCAAACCAATAACCTATGAACTAGGGTTTATCTTAAACGTGGTCTAAACCTAATTTGGGGGAGTCCTGGGCACTTATATAGAGGTTCAGGACGACCACGGGTCGAAAAGATACATAGAAAACCGACCCAGATTGGATCTGGTCGAGACAGACTCGGACTCGGCCGGTCTGGAGGCCGGTCGACCGGGCTTGGGACCGGCCGGTCCGGTTTGGACCAGGCCTGGGACCGAATCATGACCAGGCCAAGGTGGTGTCACGCAGTACACCCGCCCCGGATGGCACCAGTGCAGGTTCCGGTCGGAACCGGGCTCACCTAGCGTGGGGGCCGGTTGGACTGGGCCTGTGACCGGATCGGCCGGCGTGGTGGCCGGTTGGACCGGGCGTGGCACCGGCCTGGACAGCTTCTTCTTCCTCCCTCGCGCATGCCTCCCGCTCCTCCCTCGCGCGTCCATGGGATGTCTTCATGTCCAGCTCCATGTCCAACTTCACGTCTAGCTGCTCCTCTTCTCCTCGTGCGATGCTTGCTCCCTCTTCATACCTGATCATACATAAGTAATAGGACTTAGACAGTATAAAGTTCTCATCGATCAAAGTATCACTTAGGAACAAGTTCACCTGTTGTTTGAGTAGCTTCACACGAGCCCTTGTAATGGGTCCAATCCTGACTTCATTGGACTTGAGCTTCACAGCAGCATCGTCTTCATCTTGCAATGACGGAGGTAGTAGTGTAGTAGGGATGTCCTCATCACCCCCCCCCCCTTCAAAAGGCGTCGACCTCGACGCTCCAAGGTCTTCTCCGTCATATGGTGTCAAATCAGCCACATTGAAAGAATTGCTGACACCAAAATCATCTATTGGAAGATCTATAGAGTATGCATTATCATTGATCTTGGCAAGCACTTTGTAAGGACCAGCACCACGAGGAAGCAACTTGGACTTCTGTAGCTTCGGGAACCTATCCTTGCGAAAATGTACCCAGACCATATCACCAGGCTTGGACAACATCTCCTTGCGCTTCTTGTTCACCCTTGCAGCATTGCTCTTGCCTTTCTTCTCTATCAACTCTTTATTCTCTTCTCATGAATCTTTTGCACAAAATCTGCCCTCTTTGATGTCTCCATATTGACTCTCTCATGTATGGGTAGAGGCAACAAATCAAGTGGAGTAATGGGTTTGAAACCATACACCACCTCAAAGGGACACAACTCTGTGGTAGAATGTACTGCCCTGTTGTAAGCAAACTCCACATGCGGCAAACAATCTTCCCACTCCTTCAGATTCTTCTTGATCATGGATCTCAACAGTTGTGATAATGTTCTATTCACCACCTCAGTTCGACTATCAGTTTGGGGATGACAAGTAGTACTGAAAAGTAGCTTTGTCCCCAACTTTCCCCAAAGTGTCTTCCAGAAGTAGCTCATAAACTTCACGTCACGATCAGAAACAATAGTCTTCGGGACTCCATGTACACGTACAATCTCCCTGAAAAATATGTTAGCAATATGCGACGCATCGTCGCTCTTGTGGCAGGCAATAAAGTGTGACATCTTAGAGAATCTATCCACTACCACGAATATAGAATCATGGCCTCTCTTAGTACGCGGCAAACCCAACACAAAATCCATACTAATGTCTTCCCATGGTGTAGTAGGTGTCGGTAAAGGAGTATACAAACTGTGAGGCTTCACCTTGGACTTGGACTTGTTGCAAGTAATGCATCTCTTCACATATCTGTCCACATCCCGCCTCATCTTTGGCCAATAAAAGTGGTCAGCTAGCATGAGTAGCGTCTTCTCACGCCCAAAGTAACCCATCAAACCTCCAGCATGAGATTCCTGCAATAAGAGCAAAAGCACAGATGATTCTGGAACAAATAGTTTGTTAGCTCTAAACAAGAACCCATCATGTATGTGATATTTCTCCCATGCTTTACCAATAGCACACAAGCGATATGGTTAAGCAAAATCATGACCAGTAGCATACAAATCACATAGTACTTCTAATCCAGAAATTTTAACATCAAGTTGAGTTAATAGTATATTTTTCCTAGATAGAGCATCAACAACAATATTATCGTTTCCCTTCTTATGCTTAATAATGTATGGAAAAGACTCAATGAACTCAACCCACTTAGCAAGACTCCTATGCAAAGTAGATTGGGCTTTCAGATATTTTAAAGCTTCATGATCAGAATGTATGATAAATTCTTTTGGCCACAAATAATGTTGCCAAACCTCAGGAACTCTAATTAAAGCATACAATTCTTTATCATATATAGGATATTTCAACTTAGCACCAGAAAGTTTCTCAGAAAAATATGCAATTGGGCGACCCTCTTGCATCAACACACCACCAATTCCAATACCACTAGCATCACATTCAATCTCAAATTGCTTATTGAAATCAGGAAGTGCAAGCAACGGTGCAGAAGTTAACAATCTTTTCAGTTCATCAAAAGCATGATCTTGGGCTGCGCTCCACTCAAAGACAACACACTATTTAGTCAATTCATTCAAAGGTGCAGCAATAGTACTAAAATTGGGCACAAATCTTCTATAAAACCCAGCAAGACCATGAAAACTTCTTACTTGACTCACATTCATGGGAGTAGGATAATTTTGAATTGCTTCAATCTTAGACACATCTACTTCTACTCCATGCTTAGAGACAACATAACCCATAAATATGACCTTATCTTTGCCAAATGTGCACTTCTCAAGATTACCATAGAGTTTACTATCACGCAACACTTGCAAAACATGTTGAATATGTATAGTATAATCAGATTCATTGCGGCTGTAGATTAACATATCATCAAAGTACAGAACCACAAACTTGCCAATAAAATCATGCAAAACATGGTTCATCAGTCTCATGAAAGTGCTAGGTGCATTAGTTAAACCAAAAGGCATTACTAACCACTCATATAAACCAAATTTTGTTTTAAAGGTTGTTTTCCATTCATCCCCCTCTTTCATCCTAATTTGACGATAACCACTACGCAAATAAATTTTAGAGAAAACAGCAGCACCACTCAATTCATCTAGCATATCCTCTAAGCGGAGAATATGATGACGATATCGAATAGTAATGTTGTTGATCGCTCTACAATCTACACACATGCGCCATGTACCATCTTTCTTAGGAACTAGAATAACAGGAACAACACAAGGACTAAGGCTTATGCGAATATAAACTTTGTCGAGTAGCGCTTGTACTTACTTATGTATCTATTTCGTCTCTTCGGGGTTCGTCCTATATGGCGCCTTATTGGGCAGTGAGGCGCCGGGGATTAAGTCTATTTGATGCTCAATACCACGCAATGGTGGCAATCCTGCGAGCACCTCCTCCGGAAACACGTCGCTGAATTCCTGCAAAACACTAGAAACACCAAGAGAAATAGGGGTCATGTCGTTAGAAACCAAAACCTCACCCTTGTACATGAGCACAAGAGGCCTAGCTGTAGGATCCTCACTAAACTCTCTCATATCTTCTTTGGTGGCTAATGTAACTAAGGAATTCACTCTCTCACTTTTCGTTATATCACTCACGGTATTACAATTCTCTCGCCTATCTAGAGGTGCATCCTCCAAGTGTACTTTAGTTTTCTGACGAGATTCATTGACAATTTGCTGTGGTGACATAGGTTGTAAGTTAATTTTCTTGCCCTTGAACTCCAAGTGATATGTATTGGCGTGGCCATTGTGTTGCACAGAACGGTCATAGAGCCATGGCCGACCCAATAGTAGGTGACACACCGTCATAGGAACCACATCAAAATCAATGGAATCCTTATACGGTCCAATCTCAAAATCAACACACACCATGTGGTTTACCTTCATCTCACCATTATCACTAACCACTGAATATAATATGGATGCGGGTGCAGTAGATACTTCAGTTTCAGCTTGTCACACAACTCCTTGCTTGCTAAATTACGACAACTCCCGACATCAATAATGACCTTGCAAGCTTTATCAAGACCAACTAGTGCTTTTGTTTGGAACAAATTGCAGCGCTGATTAGATGCACTTGGCTGCACATTAAGAGCACGCTGTGACACAACAATAGTGCGAGCTTCAGACGGAAAAGCATCTACACCATCACTGTCATAATCATCATCTTCTGGAGCATATGGATCAGCATCATCTCCAGTCTCATACTCATCATTGTCATTAACGAACATGACTTTGCGGTTCGAACAATCTCTCTTGACGTGATCTTTTCCACCACATGTATGGCAATTCATATCGAGATTTCGCACAGTAGACATGCTAGAGCCACTCGTACTTGCAGCAGGATCGGGCTTCTTTGTGTTGGACACATTGGAGACCGGCTTGCTAGACGAAGTAGGTAAAGGTGCGAAGCGCGAAGATGGCGGCGCCGTAGATGGGGCGCCCTAGGCGTGTAGCGCCCAACTCCCGTAGCACGACCTTTGATTTGCGCTTCTTCAGCTAAATGTGCTTCAGCTTCTCTTGCATGATGTAGCAGCTCATTCATAGTAGTGTAACTGTGATGACGAACAATGCCTTTGATATCATACTTCAAACCATGTAGGAAACGTTGCATTGTCATCTGAAGTGACTCACGGACACGGCCACGCTGCATAAGCATCTCCATCTCCATGAAATAAGTATCAACAGTCTTACTACCTTGTCTCAAGAGGGTCAACTTATCAAATATAAACCGCAAATAATTAGTGGGAACAAAACGAGCTTGCATAATGGCCTTCATCTCGTGCCATGTAAGAACTGGCAACTCGTTGTCTTCTTGACGAGCACGTGTAACTCCATCCCACCAACGCAATGCATAACCATCAAATTATGAGGAAGCAAGCTTAACCTTCCTCTCTTCAGTATAGTCATGTAAGCGCCACAACTTCTCAATCTTTAGCTCCCAAGTGAGTTATTCTTCAACATCAGCACCTCCTTCAAATATGGGTATTGAGAATTTTGGCTTACCCAATCCATCATCTTGCTGTTGTGGAGGGACACGACGAGCTCCGAGTTCAACAAAGTCACGACCACGGTTACCACGTCCTACACCACGACCAGCACCACGCGCTTTATCCTGAAGCTCAGCATCTTCATCTTCCTATTGTTGTTGTTGTTGTGTCAGATTGTCAACAGCTAGACTCAAAGCTTGAATGTTGCGCTGAATATCCGTCATTTGACCTTGCATTCTGTTGACGGTCTCATTAGTAGCATCCAGCTTCTGGGCGACCTCCTGAACGGTCCCCTTAAGTTCTTCATCTTGAGTGCGGAATTCACGTCGCATCTCATTACGAAGAGGTTCTGAAAGTTCAGAGATGGTAAACCTAGAGGGGGGTGAATAGGTTTCTACAGATTTTAATTCTTTCTTTGCAATATTAGGCTTTGCGGAATATAAAGGTAAGCCTAATGCAAACTAGGTGAAACAACCTATATGAGGATACAACTAACTCGAGCACGAAGGCTCTCACAGGCAGTTATATCACAAGTAAGGAGTTCGGTTAGAGATAACCGATAGCACGTGGAGACGAGGATGTATTCCCGTGTTCCCTTCCTTTGCAAGAAGGTACGTCACATTTGGAGGGGTGGAGGTCCCACGAAGGATTCCCCACGCCACGAAGGCTCACCCTATTCTCCGGAGCCTATCCCACGAAGGAATAGCTCACTCACTTGTGGTAGACTTTGAGGTAGCCTCCAAACCTTCACAATCTTGTCAGGAGCAAATCCACAGCCCGGATGTTTCCGGACCACTCTTGCCCACCTAGGGTTTCCAAGGAACCCTAGAGAGCAAGCTTCTTGATGAATACAAGGGGGAATGAGATTTGGCTTGGTAGAACAGTAGATCGGGTCCTCCTCTATCGTTTCCCCGGAGGGATTTGAGTTTGGGTGGAGGAGGAGGGAGATATGAGGCTTTTGGTGTTTCTAGCAATGGAGTATGAGAGAGAGAGCACAAGAACAGCTTGTAGCGTAGTGCCTAAGCTTTCAGAGGTAGGAGAAGGGCTATTTATAGTGTCACTTGAAATATGGCCGTTGCTCACTTGACACATCAGCTTTCTCCCGAGAATCCTGGTCAACCGGACCACAGACCGGAGCGTCCGGCGCAGGGGCCGGTCGGACCGGACCAGGGACCGGACCCACCGGTCCAAACCGGGTGGCAGACTGGACCCCAACCGGAGCCTCGAAATGTCGCGCATTACTCCCTCCGGTTGCAGTCAGCGTAGAGCCCGGTTGGTGCCGGGGCGCCCGGTCGAGAGCCCGGTCAGACCGGGCCAGGGACCGGACCCGCCGGTCCAAACCGGGCGGCAGACCGGATCCCGACCGGGGGCACCTCCGTGTCTTCCGGTACATCGCCCGGAAGGCGTCAGCGTAGGAGCCGGTTGGCGCTGGAGCGCCCGGTCGACCGGGCGGCAGACCGGAGCCTGCCGGCGCACGGGCTGGTCCAACCGGGCCACTGACCGGATTCCTGCTGTAGACCCCTTTTTGATTGTTGTTGAAGTGGGGGGGTCTCCTTTAGCCTTCTTGTTCCTTTGATACACCATTTATGCCTCTTTGGCTAATACCTGAGATTATCTTTACAAACATGTATTAGGCCAAATACTCTAGCACGGTGTCATTGTTACCAAAATAATGGATAAGGGTAAAATACCCTTACAATCTCCCCCTTTTTGGTATACGATGACAAACCGAGCTAGAGTCACATATAGATATTATGATAAGCTCTAAACCTTGATTCCATATAAGATATTACGACAACTCCCCCATAATGTGTGCACTTGGAGAATTTGCGTTTGAATGCAAAGTGCACCATTTGTGGAATATGAGAAGCTCCCCCAATATCTTTAGGAAGCAAGCATGGTATGGACATGTATATCAAGATATATAAGCATAAAGTATGATCATCCTAATAGAGTGATTAAGCATACAAATAGTCATCCATACACGAATTATTCAAAGTAGCAAATGGTTCTTGAGAAAGCAAAGCAAATAAGCACAAGCCATATAAGAATCAAATAAAGCAACACCCATGGCTTGTGACAACCAAAGAACCCCGTGGTCCTAGACTCTACTCTCTTCTCCCCCTTTGGCATCGGAACACCAAAAAGGCGAAGAAAAGAGGAGAGATGTTAGCGCTCCCATCAGTAGAACTCATGCCCAGGGGACAATAAGCCCTCGCCATCATCATCCTCATCCTCATCCTCATCACCTTCATCCTCTTCAGCATCATCAACAGCAGGGGCACGAGCAGTCCTAGGAGGAAGGCCACCAAGAGCATACATGGAGAGGTCGAAGTTCTGGAACATCTCATCAGTAATGGGAGGTATCTCCCAAGCAGGTGCAACACAGGCTCCATCTCAGGGCCAGAAGGAGGAACAGGGACATTCCTTGCAGCCATGAACTCTTTCTGTCGCATTCGTGTCTCCTGGTTCAAAGCAAGACTTTAATGTGCAACATCATTGGTGTTCTTGCACATTTGCCACATGCTAGAGAAGAAGCGAGCGGCACCGCGCTTGGGGCGCCGAGAGTAGCTGGAACTAGCTGCATGATCATGTCGTTCCTTGGAACGGCGCTCAGAAGGCATCATGGCAGGGACTTCCGGACGTGTGTCCTGAACAGGGAACTTGAATGGTTCCATTGTGATCCTTTGATCTAGCATGTTGTTGGGAGGAAGAACTATCTTGTTGATGAGCCGCTGAACATACTGAGCATAGTTGGGAGTCATGCGGCCCGTAAATAACACTTCAGCTCACAGTGAATGAGATCACATCCATCAATTTTCCTTATGTTGTCAGGATGGCAATAGTACATCAGATTCAGGTGGTAGTTCCTGACTTCACTGGTGTCGCCTGACTTGCTGATGAGACTCTCACGGAACATCTTGGCAAGTACAAGGTAAGAGTAGTACATCCCAGAGATACTGGGAGGACCAGCTGTAGGGTTCGGCGGATAGCAAAAGGAGATGTCACCTTTAACGGGCCTAGGCCGAGAATGAATCTTGAACCCTTGAGCACGGCCACCACCAAAACCCATGGCTTCACAGAACTGAGTATAGGGGCATGAGTACTTCTCCTTGCCAGTCATCCAAGTCATAGTGCGATCCTCATCATCATGGAAGAATACGGTGCAATGGAATTGACGGACAAGCATGGGACAATAGGTGCCTTCTCTTTGGTCATCATCGGGCTTCAGGCACACAAGATCATATAGTCCCAAACCCTTCAAGGTATCAACCACAAAGCGGTACTTCGTGGCTTCATGCAAGGCAAGCTCTTCAGTGTTGATGGCCTTGGGCATCACAACGACACCATTCTTCATACACTCTCTAGTGTTGTAGAAATCGTCCCATAGGCTTGCTTGAGTCTTGGTCTGGAAGAACCTGTCCCCACCAGTGTAAGTCCGCTGCTCAAAGCGATACGGATTCTCCTTCCTCACACTTTGCCAATCACCAAGATGTGCTGCTCCCACATTATAGTCTAGCACTATTTCCTCATCCTCTTGGGCTGCGTGCTTGTCTTTCCTCTTAGAGCCAACTTTCTTGCGTCTTCCCCCAGCGGAGCTGCCAGTGTCAGTAGTCTGAGGTGCTTTGGAAGGCATGCGGCCGCTAGAACAGCGGGGTGGAGGCACCGTAGGCCTTCCTCTCTTGGCAAGAGTGCCACGTTCTTCACCACTCCAACTATCTGTGAATGAGCAAATAGAGCGAGGATAGCAGTGGGGTAAGTGTACATGTCATCAGTAAATAGGGAAGCCAAAAAGCATAGCATATATCCAAGTGTTTCGATGAGATTATGCGAAGAACTGGGCGATCCGGCGCACAGGCCGGTCCAACCGGACGACAGACCGGACGAGCCGGTTGCCAATCTGGTTGACCGGGCGGCACGCCGGACCGGCCGGTTGAGAGGCCAGTTGACCGAGCCTATGACCGGGTCTGTCGAATTGTGAGGTGTTGCCCAGAATTTCTACCACAAAATCATGCAAAAACTCATAAACTTGAACATAGACTATAGCAATAGAGTGGAATATGTGCATAGTGCTGTGAGACACTCTAATGGCATGAGGACTGATACGTCCCAAACGTATCTATAATTTCTTATGTTCCATGCTACTTTTATGATGATACTCACATGTTTTATACACATTATATGTCATTATTATGCATTTTCTGGCACTAACCTATTGACGAGATGCCGAAGAGCCAGTGGCTGTTTTCTGCTGTTTTTGGTTTCAGAAATCCTAGTAAGGAAATATTCTCGGAATTGGACGAAATCAACGCCCAGGGTCCTATTTTTGCACGAAGCTTCCAGAAGACCGGAGGACTTACGAAGTGGGGCCACGAGGTGGCCGGACACTAGGCGGCGCGGCCTGTGTGCTGGCCGCGCGGCCTAGCGCGTGGGCCCTCGTGTGGCCCCCGACCTGCCCTTCCGCCTACTTAAAGCCTCTCGTCGCGAAACCCCCGCACCGAGAGCCACGATACGGAAAACCTTCCAGAGACGCCGCCGCCGCCAATCCCATCTCGGGGATTCAGAGATCGCCTCCGGCACCCTGCCGGAGAGGGGAATCATCTCCCGGAGGTCTCTTCATCGCCATGATCGCCTCCGGATCGATGTGTGAGTAGTCCACCCCTGGACTATGGGTCCATAGCAGTAGCTAGATGGTTGTCTTCTCCTCAATGTGCTATCATGTTAGATCTTGTGAGCTGCCTATCATGATCAAGATCATCTATTTGTAATCCTTCATGTTGTGTTTGTTGGGATCCGATGAATATTGAATACTATGTCAAGTTGATTATCAATCTATCATATATGTTATTTATGTTCTTGCATGCTCTCCGTTGCTAGTAGAGGCTCTGGCCAAGTTGATACTTGTGACTCCAAGAGGGAGTATTTATGCTCGATAGTGGGTTCATGCCTCCATTAAATCTGGGACAGTGACAGAAAGTTCTAAGGTTGTGGATGTGCTGTTGCTACTAGGGATAAAACATCAATGCTTTGTCTAAGGGTATTTGTGTTGATTACATTACGCACCATACTTAATGCAATTGTCTGTTGTTTACAACTTAATACTGGAGGGGGTTCGGATGATAACCTGAAGGTGGACTTTTTAGGCATAGATGCATGCTGGATAGCGGTCTATGTACTTTGTCGTAATGCCCTGATTAAATCTCATAGTACTCATCATGATATATGTATGTGCATTGTTATGCCTTCTTTATTTGTCAATTTCCCAACTGTAATTTGTTCACCCAACATCTGCTATCTTATGGGAGAGACACCACTAGTGAACTGTGGACCCCGGTCCTATTCTTTACATCTGAAATACAATCTGCTGCAATTGTTCTTTACTGTTATTTGCAAACAATCATCATCATCCACACTATACATATAATCCTTTGTTTACAGCAAGCCGGTGAGATTGACAACCTCACTGTTACGTTGGGGCAAAGTTCTGTGATTGTGTTGTGCAGGTTCCACGTTGGCGCCGGAATCCCTGGTGTTGCGCCGCACTACACTACGCCACCATCAACCTTCAACGTGCTTCTTGACTCCTCCTGGTTCGATAAACCTTGGTTTCTTTCTGAGGGAAAACTTGCTGCTGTACGCATCACACCTTCCTCTTGGGGTTCCCAATGGACGTGTTAACTACATGCCATCAAGCATTTTTGTTGGCGTCGTTGCCGGGGAGATCAAGACACGCTGCAAGGGGAGTCTCCACTTCCAATCTCTTTACTTTGTTTTTGTCTTGCTTTATTTTATTTTATTTACTGCTTTGTTTGCTCCTTATATCAAAAACACAAAAAAATTAGTTGCTAGTTTTACTTTATTTTTGTCTTGTTCTCTATATCGAAAACACAAAAAAATTAGTTACTTGTATTTACTTTATTTAGTTTGCTTTATTTACTACTGCTAAAAATGAGTAATCCGGAAGTTGAAGTTCGTTCCTTTAAGCAACAAGGGGGAGAAAGTTTTAAAGATGCTTGGTATAGAATTAGCGATGCTCATCATAGGTGCATTAAGAAACACTCCACTATTATACTACTTAGGAACTTTTATGTTGGTATCTCTAGCTGGAATAGGTATGTTCTTGATATTCTTGCGGGAGGTAATTTCCTAGGCACTCCTGCTTTAGAAGCTAGTTGCATCATTGAGAGTCTAGTTGGAATACCACCTGTTAATGAAACTAAAATTGAAGTCTCTCTTGAAGATGTCATGAAAAAGTTGGAGGTCATAGAGAAAGATCTCCCAAGTATTGAGACTAAATTGGGAATATTACTTAATAGCACTGATAAGCTTGATAAATCTCTAGGTGGAATTAATGAGAGAATTGCTATTTTAGAAACTTGTGCTACTCATGATAATCGAACCCATAGGATTAGTGAACTTGAAGAAGCTATGGGAACCTTGGGTTCAACTTTTTCTTCTCTCAAGTTTAAGGAGAAAGCTTATGTGGGTAAGGAGCAAAAGTTTATGTATGTCTCTAAAGTGCCTAAACCAAAAAAATATTATTATAGGCCTAAAATTGACAAATCCCTTAGTACCACTACGGATGGGGAAACTTATGATGTTGATGCTTCATCTCTTGACAATACTTGATTCACACTTTCTGCGCCTAGCTGAAAGGCGTTAAAGAAAAGCACTTATGGGAGACAACCCATTATTTTACTTCTGCACTTTATTTTATATTTGAGTCTTGGAAGTTGTTTACTACTGTAGCAACCTCTCCTTATCTTTATTTTATTGCATTGTTGTGCCAAGTAAAGTCTTTGATAGTAAAGTCAATACTAGATTTGGACTACTGCGCAGAAACAGATTTCTTGCTGTCACGAATTTCGACCTGCCTCTCTGTAGGTAGCTCAGAAAAATCTGCCAATTTACGTGCGTGATCCTCAGATATGTACGCAACTTTCATTCAATTTGGGCATTTTCATTTGAGCAAGTCTGGTGCCTCAATAAAATCCGTCTTTACGAACTATTCTGTTTTGACAGATTCTGCCTTTTATTTTGCATTGCCTCTTTTGCTATGTTGGATGAATTTCTTTGTTCCATTAATGTCCAGTAGCTTTGTGCAATGTCTAGAAGTGTTAAGAATGATTATGTCACCTCTGAACATGTGAATTTTTGATTATGCACTAACCCTCTAATGAGTTTGTTTCGAGTTTGGTGTGGAGGAAGTTTTCAAGGGTCAAGAGAGGAGGATGATACAATATGATCAAGAAGAGTGAAAAGGCAAAGCTTGGGGATGCCCCCGTGGTTCATCCCTGCATATTTTAAGAAGAATCAAGCGTCTAAGCTTGGGGATGCCCAAGGCATCCCTTCTTCATCGACAACTTATCAGGTTCCTCTAGTGAAACTATATTTTTATTCCGTCACATCTTATGTGCTTTACTTGGAGCGTCTGTTTGCTTTTGTTTTTGTTTTTGTTTTTGTTTTTGTTTTTGTTTGAATAAGATCGGATCCTAGCATTCTTTGTGTGGGAGAGAGACACGCTCCGCTGTTTCGTATGAACACATATGTTCTTAGCTTCATCTTTAATGTTCATTGCGAAAGTTGGACTATTTCATTCATTGTTATATGGTTGGAAACGGAAAATGCCGCATGTGGTAAATGGTTTAATGTCTTGAATAATGTGATACTTGGCAATTGTTGTGCTCATATAGATCATATTTAAGCTCTTGCATCATGTACCTTGTACTCATTAATGAATAACTACATAGAGCTTGTTAAAATTTGGTTTGCATGATTGATCTCTAGAGTCTAGATATTTTCTGGTTGAGGTGTTTGAACAACAAGGAGACAATGTAAAGTCTTATAATAGCTACAATATGTTCATATGTGAGCTTTGCTGCACCTTTTATACTTGAGTTTGCTTCAAACAACCTTGCTAGCCTAGCCCTGTATTGAGAGGAATTCTTCTCATGCATCCAAATCCTTGAGCCAACTACTATGCCATTTGTGTCCACCATACCTACCTACCACATGGTATTTCTCCGCCATTCCAAAGTACATTACTTGAGTGCTACCTTTAAAATTTCCATTCTTTTCCTTTACAATATATAGCTCATGGGACAAAATAGCCTTAAAGACTATCATGGTGAAGAATATGTACTTATGTGTCTTATTTCTTAGTAAGTTGCTTGTTGAGCAGTAACCATGTTTCTGGGGACGCCATCAACTTTTACCTTTGTTGCATATCATGTGAGTTGCTATGCATGTTTGTCTTGTCTGAAGTAAGGGAGATTTTCATGATCAAATGGTTTGAGTATGCATAATGTTAGAGAAGAACATTGGGCCGCTAACTAAAGCCATGATTCATGGTGGAAGTTTCAGTTTGGACAACTAATCCTCAATCTCTTATGAGAAAATTAACTGTTGTTGAATGCTTATGCATTAAAGAGGAGTCCATTATCTGTTGTCTATGTTGTCCCGGTATGGATGTCTAAGTTGAGAATAATCAAAAGCGAGAAATCCAATGCGAGCTTTCTCCTTAGACCTTTGTACAGGAGGCATAGAGGTACCCCTTTGTGACACTTGGTTGAAACATATGCTATGCAATGATAATCCGTGTTAATCCAAGCTAATTAGGACAAGCGGGCACTATTAGTATACTATGCATGAGGCTTGCAACTTATAAGATGTCTTATACATAACTCATATGCTTTATTACTACCGTTGACAAAATTGTTTCTTGTTTTCAAAATGAAAAGCTCTAGCATAAATATAGTAATCAATGCTTCCCTCTGCGAAGGGCCTATCTTCTTCTTTATTGTCGAGTCAGTTTGCCTATTCTTTCTATCTTAGAAGCAAACACTTGTGTCAACTGTGTGCATTGATTCTTACATGTTTATCTATTGCACTTATTATATTGCTTTATGTTGACAATTATCCATGAGATATACATGTTGAAGTTGAAAGCAACCGCTGAAACTTTATCTTCCTTTGTGTTGCTTCAATGCTTTTACTTTGAACTTATTGCTTTATGAGTAACTCTTATGCAAGTCTTATTGATGCTTGTCTTGAAAGTATTATTCATGAAAAGTCTTTGCTATATGATTCATTAGTTTACTCATTATCTTCATCATTGCTTCGAATCGCTGCATTCATCTCATATGCTTTACAATAGTATGATCAAGATTATGATAGCATGTCACTTCAGAAATTATCTTTGTTATCGTTTACCTACTCGAGGGCGAGTAGGAACTAAGCTTGGGGATGCTTGATACGTCCCAAACGTATCTATAATTTATTATGTTCCATGCTACTTTTATGATGATACTCACATGTTTTATACACATTATATGTCATTATTATGCATTTTCCGGCACTAACCTATTGACGAGATGCCGAAGAGCCAGTTGCTGTTTTCTGCTGTTTTTGGTTTCAGAAATCCTAGTAAGGAAATATTCTCGGAATTGGACGAAATCAACGCCCAGGGTCCTATTTTTGCACGAAGCTTCCAGAAGACCGGAGGACTTACGAAGTGGGGCCACGAGGTGGGCAGACACTAGGGCGGCGCGACCCAGGTGCTGGCCGCGCGGCCCTAGCGTGTGGGCCCCTCGTGTGGCCCCCTCACCTGCCCTTCCGCCTACTTAAAGCCTCCGTCGCGAAACCCCCAGTACCGAGAGCCACGATACGGAAAACCTTCCAGAGACGCTGCCGCCGCCAATCCCATCTCGGGGGATTCAGGAGATCACCTCCGGCACCCTGCCGGAGAGGGGAATCATCTCCCGGAGGTCTCTTCATCGCCATGATCGCCTCCGGATCAATGTGTGAGTAGTCCACCCCTGGACTATGGGTCCATAGCAGTAGCTAGATGGTTGTCTTCTCCTCAATGTGCTATCATGTTAGATCTTGTGAGCTGCCTATCATGATCAAGATCATCTATTTGTAATCCTTCATGTTGTGTTTGTTGGGATCCGATGAATATTGAATACTATGTCAAGTTGATTATCAATCTATCATATATGTTATTTATGTTCTTGCATGCTCTCCATTGCTAGTAGAGGCTCTGGCCAAGTTGATACTTGTGAGTCCAAGAGGGAGTATTTATGCTCGATAGTGGGTTCATGCCTCCATTAAATCTGGGACAGTGACAGAAAGTTCTAAGGTTGTGGATGTGCTGTTGCTACTAGGGATAAAACATCGATGCTTTGTCTAAGGATATTTGTGTTGATTACATTACGCACCATACTTAATGCAATTGTCTGTTGTTTACAACTTAATACAGGAGGGGTTTCGGATGATAACCTGAAGGTGGACTTTTTAGGCATAGATGCATGCTGGATAGCGGTCTATGTACTTTGTCGTAATGCCCTGATTAAATCTCATAGTACTCATCATGATATATGTATGTGCATTGTTATGCCTTCTTTATTTGTCAATTGCCCAACTGTAATTTGTTCACCCAACATCTGCTATCTTATGGGAGAGACACCACTAGTGAACTGTGGACCCCGGTCCTATTCTTTACATATGAAATACAATCTGCTGCAATTGTTCTTTACTGTTCTTTGCAAACAATCATCATCATCCACACTATACATCTAATCCTTTGTTTACAGCAAGCCGGTGAGATTGACAACCTCACTGTTACATTGGGGCAAAGTTCTGTGATTGTGTTGTGCAGGTTCCACGTTGGCGCCGGAATCCCTGGTGTTGCGCCGCACTACACTCCGCCACCATCAACCTTCAACGTGCTTCTTGACTCCTCCTGGTTCGATAAACCTTGGTTTCTTTCTGAGGGAAAACTTGCTGCTGTGCGCATCACACCTTCCTCTTGGGGTTCCCAACGGACGTGTTAACTACACGCCATCAAGGACTTACAAACCCTAACCCTAAAATTTCCTCAAATTTTCTCAAAGATGTGCAATGTGTGATGAGGACTAGGAAATAGAGGGAAAGGGAGAACAATTTACCCGAAGACATGGTCCTCCTTGCTCAAGGGAACAACAAGAACACCTAGGTAGGGCTTGAGAGCCAAATCCCCAAGATCTCCCAAAGTAGCTTGAGAGGGACCAAATCCCTTGGTGGAGATGATGCAAAGGGCCCGATCTATGATTTGGTGAAGTTTGAGAGGTTTCTAGTGGTGGGAAGGCCCAAGGAAGAGGTGGGGATGGTGGAGGCGGCGGCAATGGTGGATATGGTGGAGGGGGGAAGTGAGGAAGAAGACCCCCAAGGGGTAACCTCCTCCAAACATAACCAGCCGCACGGCCGGTTTGCCGCCCGGTCGACCGGGCCTGGCGCCGGCTGGCCCGGCGCAGAGCGGTCCAACCGGGCCAGAGACCAGCCAGGGTCATTATGCCCAGTTTTGTCTTGTTTTGCCTCGTTTTGCCCCTATTCTTTGTGTAAATGTGTATGAATGCTCAGATGATGACATGTACATATAGATAGATAGATGATGATGAGATTAGCATAGACATGGGGTTGGAAACACAAAGTTCTCTAGGCATACCCATTGGAATGAAAATCCAAACAAGATGTAAATAGCAACAATGGGCATGATTCGAAATATATATCAAGAATCATAAGTCATTTTGAAGTGTTTTTTGCAATAAGATCATTTAGCCTTATATAGTCAAGTCAAGTTGTAATTGAGGCTCAATGAGGGGCGGGGGATTACTCCCCCTATGTGAAAGCGCAAATGTCATGAGACCTCGAAGAGACATGCTTGGGTCCATATAATGACATTGGGTCTATTTATGTTGCACACATAGGTATGCATCATACCAAGACATGGTAAGATGACTATCCCCATATGTGTTGTGCCTCTAAGCTAGATAGCAAGATAAATGCAAGAATATAGTGCAAGAAGTTATTCAATCTAAGTTTTTAGGATCAAGAATACCAAGTTCTCCTCTCAAGTTAACAAACCGGGCTTCATCCAAAGGCTTAGTGAAAATATCCACCAATTGGTAGGTTGTCCCCACATGAGTGAGATCAATATCCTTATTGGCAACATGGTCACGTAGGAAGTGATGGCGAATGTCAATATGTTTGGTGCGACAATGTTGTACCGGGTTATTGGCGATCTTAATTGCACTTTCATTGTCACAAAGAAGAGGCACCGTACCAAGAGACACACCATAGTCTTTCAAGGTTTGCTTCATCCATAACAATTGAGTGCAACAAGATGCCGCGGATATGTATTCGGCTTTGGCGGTGGATAAAGTGGTGGAGTTTTGTTTCTTGGATGACCAACTCACCAATGACCGGCCAATAAATTGGCAAGCCCTGGAGGTAGACTTCCGGTCAACCTTATCACCGGCCCAATCGGAATCCGAATAGCCAATGAGTTCAAAGGTTGACCCCTTTGGATACCATAGCCCGAGATTAGGAGTGAGAACAAGGTATCTTAGAATCCGTTTGACCGCCATTAAATGGCTCTCCTTAGGAGCGGATTGAAAACGAGCACACATCCCTACACTTAGCATGATATCCGGCCTAGAGGCACAAAGGTAGAGCAAGGATCCTATCATGGAGCGGTATTCCTTTATATCCACATCCTTCTCACCGTCACATGAGCCAAGTTGCCCCTTTACGGGCATGGGTGTCTTCATTGGGCTTGCATTGGTCATGTTGAATTTCTTGAGCATGTACTTCACATACTTTTCGTGAGAGATGAAGGTGCCTTTTGCAAGTTGCCTCACTTGGAAGCCTAGGAAGAACTTCAACTCTCCCATCATGGACATCTCAAATTTCCTAGTCATCAATAGCTCAAAAGCTTTGTTATGATTGGGGTTAGTTCCACCAAAGATAATATCATCAACATATATTTGACATATAAATAAGCCACCCCCTTTAACTCTCTTGGTGAAAAGGGTGGAATCGACCGTACCCATGCAAAACTCATCATGTAGTAAGAAATCCCTAAGGAACTCATACCAAGCGCGTGGAGCTTGCTTGAGACCGTAGAGTGCCTTATGGAGTAAATACACGTGGTTGGGTCGGCATGGGTCTTCGAAACCCGGGGGTTGAGCCACATATGCGGTTTCTTTTAGGGGACCATTCAAAAATGCACTTTTCACATCCATTTGAAATAGTTTGAAATTGTGGAAAGATGCAAATGCAAGCAAAATACGAATAGCTTCAAGACGGGCTACCGGCGCAGAGGTATCCTCAAAATCCATACCTTCTATTTGGGCAAACCCTTGCGCCACTAACCTTGCTTTGTTTCGTATTACAATGCCATTCTCATCTTGCTTGTTCTTGAATACCCATTTGGTCCCAATAACATTGATGTGATGATCATTGGGTCTCTCAACTAGAGACCATACTTCATTACGAGTGAAACACTCCAATTCTTCTTGCATGGCAATTACCCAATCCGGATCAACCAAGGCTTCATGTACCTTGAGTGGTTCAAAACTAGACACAAAAGCATGGTGTTGACAATAAGTGATAAGTAATGCATGGTGTCTACGAGTTACCACTCCTTTTGAGATGCTACCAAGGACTTGATCTACTTTCATGTCACTTGCCCTTGTAGCGGTCTTGATCTTCCGAATGGTTCCTTCATGATCAATGAACTCATCTCTTGCTAGTACTTGATCATGAGGGAACACTTGAGCTTGATCATGAGTTGAGAATGTCTCTTGATCATCATCATGGTCTTGCTTAGTGGAATGAGGATTTTCTTCTTGTTCTTCGGAATGTGACTCATCTTGAGTGGAGGATGGTTCTTGAGTTGCACTTGATGGTTCGGCTTTAGTTGAGCTAGGCTCCACTTGAGCCATGCTTGATACTTCTACTCCATCATCTTGATCATCATTATGAACTTCCATGGGCTGGATGTGTCCAATGCCCATATGCTTGATGGCACTAGATGGATCATCATTATTACCTGCAACACATGGAACAACTTGCTCCACTTGGGAGCCATTATCCTCCAAGAACACCACGTCACAAGATACTTCAATAGTCCCAGTGGACCGGTTGTAGTATCTATAGGCGTGAGAGTTCTCATCATATCCAACAAATATGCCCTCTATGGTTCTAGTTTCAAATTTACCAAGCTTTCCTTTGTTGTTCTTAACAAGAAATTTGCATCCAAAGACACGAATGTACATGACATTAGGCTTGTTAACTGTGAGAAGCTCGTATGGAGTTTTGTTATGGCGGGGGCGGAGGAAGAGCCGGTTGGAGTAGTGGACAGCCGTAGAGATGGCTTCTCCCCAAAAGTTGTGGGGTGAGTTGAATTCACTCAACATGGTTCTTGCCATCTCAATAATAGTCCGGTTCTTCCTTTCAACAACACCATTTGTTGAGGGGTGTATGGCACTGAAAACTCATGCTTGATGCCCTCATCATCAACAAACTCTTGCATGGTGTAGTTCTTGAACTCGGTGCCATTGTCGGTCCTAATCGCCTTGATCTCGGATTCATACATACGTTGAGCTTTCTTGGCGAAGGTGATGAACTCTCTATGGGTGTCGTCCTTAGACTTAAGGAGAAAGACCCAAGAGTATCTTGAGTAATCATCAATAATGACAACTCCATACTTTCTCCCACCAAGAGTATCATAATGTGATGGCCCAAAGAGATCCAAATGAAGGAGCTCCAAAGGCCTAGATGTGGTGATGATACTCTTGATAGGATGTTTCTTCTTGAGTTGCTTTCCGGCTACACATGCACTGTAAACACGATCTTTCTCAAAAGAAATGCCGGTTAGTCCCACAATGTGCTCACCCTTTAGGAGTTGTTTAAGATTTCTCATGTTGACATGACCAAGGCGGCGATGCCACAACCAACCTTCGTCATGCTTGGCCGCCATTAGACATGTGGAGGGAGAGGAGCTCTCTTTCGAGAGGTCAACCACGTAAAGGTTGTTCTCCACATATCCAACAAGGACCAATTTGAGATTGTCACTCCTAAAGACTTTTACACAATAATTAGTAAAATATGAATTGTAACCGGCATCGGCAAGATGATATATAGAAAGTAAGTTATAGCCAAGGGATTCAACAAGCATGACCGTCTCAAGGCACAAGTCCTTAGAGATTGCCACCTTGCCATACCCAAGTACCTTTCCCTTTGAGTTGTCACCAAAGGTGATGCTTGACTTCTTGTTGATATCTTCAATGAATTGATCAAGCACACCTCTTCCTCCGGTCATATGATTGGTGCATCCACTATCAAACACCCATTTTGGACCACCGGAGGAATACCCCTACAAAATCAAGTAGAGGATTTGGGAACCCATCGATTAATGGGTTCCTTTGCAATGGCAACAATATCTTTTGGTACCAAAATTGATTACTCTCTATAAGCATAGCCATTACGAGGGCCAACATAGCTAGCATAAACATCACCATAATAATCAACAAATAAAGCATAGTGATTGTTTGTCCCCGTGCGATCACCACTAGCGGCTTTGCTCTTTGAGGCTTTGCCATCATTAGTGACCTTCTTGTTCTTTTCTTGAGCGGGCTTCTCCTTCTTGTAGTTCTTCTTCTTGTGAGACTTGGGAACATATCCAAGTCCAAACTTTTGATTGTTTGACCTTTGCTTACTCAAAAGGTCATCCAATGCCATCTTATTCTTGGCGGTGGTGAACTTTGCAAGTTCCTTTGTTAACCTAACATTTTCCTCAAGAATAGTTGCTTGCTCACAAGAATATTCATTAGGATGATAGTCGAGACCATATTTGGTCACCAAGGATTCAGGATATGCATTGATCTCAACATGCAAAGAGATTTCCTCTTGCAAACGAACATGTTCCTCAACAAGCTTAGCATGCTCACTAGTAAAAGAGGTGGAGGAACTAGCAAGCTTTTCAACAACAATGGGATCCTTGATTGATCCAAGAGCCTTCTTGTAGGTTTCTTGGAGTAGGTCATGGTTCTCTCCAAGTTTCTTGAGCTCATCCTTAACAAGCTTGCTAGCTCTTTCAAGGTGGTCAAGATCCCTAGTGAGAGAAGCATGAGCAACTTCAAGCTCCTCTTTTGAGGCATTGAGCTCTTGGGTCAATGATTGAGCCCTTTCAATAGTTTCTAGGTCCTTAACTTTATCAAGTTCATAAGTTTCGATTTGTTGCTTAAGGCCTTGAGATATGCACCTTTCGGTTTTTAGCTCTTGTCTTAGGAGATTGAATCTCCGTTCTTTTTCATTCAATTGATATTCTAATTCCTCAATGGACTCATCCTTTTCTTTGATGGAGTCCATCAAGAAATCAAACTTGACAAGAGCTTCACCACGAAGGGTGCATCTAACATTGTAAAGTTCCTTAAGCACAATTAATTCTTCTTGATTTTCAGTTTCATCATCAAGAACACTAGAGAAAGAAAGTGGGGATTCCATTACCTTGGTTTCTCTTGCCATAAGACAAGAGCCAATGATTGTAGAGGAGGGAGAGTCATCGGAGTCAACATCTTGAGTTGTTCTTGCCATGAAGGAAGAACCAACATCATTCTCCGTGGAGTAATCCTTGGAGTAGTCATATGTGAAGAGTGACCCGGGCTTAGAGAAAGCCAGACCGGCCACTCCGGCCTCCTTCTCCTCATCTTCCTCTTCTTCATCGGACAAGTACTCGGCCCCAACAAAGGCTCTTCCCTTGTTCTTCTTGTATCGATCGTTGATTGGGTTTGGCTTCAATATTGGCTTGACCCCTTTGATGAACTTTGGCTTGTCTACCCTTTTCTCATAAGGGCACTCATTTGCAAAGTGGCTATCTTCATCACAGTTGTAGCAAGTTCTCTTCTTCTTCTTGTCATTGAGGAGCATTGGAAACTTTGCCTTGTACTTCTTGGCAAAGAAAGCAAAGTCGGTAGCAATGTCACTAGTTGAAGTCATCTCTTCATCTTCTTCAAGTTCATAGTCTTCTTCTCTCCCATGGTCAGCTCTAGATTTGAGAGCAAGGTTGTGTGACGCTTCATGGTTATGTGAGGCTTCACCAACACGATTGAGTGCCATGAGCTTTTTTTCTGCCTTGGCCATGTTTTCATTGGCGGCCACATAGGAGACTAGGTCATCGGAGTTAGGATCAGCACTCTTCGTAATGATTTGCAAGTTGAGTGCAAGGTTGGTGTCTTCTTGCTTGACAGCAATCATAGCAATGACCTTGGACTTTATGAATCCTTCATTCATCTCAAAGCCGTCATTGTACTTCTCAACTCCAAGTCCCTTGACCCTTACTCTAAGAGCACCAAGCCTTGCATAGGCATCGGCCACGAATTCTCCTTCTCGAATCATGAACTGGTGGGCCCCTTGCTTTGCGGTCTCATAAAGAGTTGATTGCATCAAATCGGTTCCCTCTTGGAGTACTACGATTCGATCCCACAACTCTTTAGCGGAGTCAATGTCATTGACTTGATCAAGGAGCTTGCGGTTGATGCCACTTCTAATCTTGTCACGTGCGGAGGCATTGAGTTGACGGTTGTAGAATTCGGTGGAGGTCAACCGAGCGGGATCATGTGGCTCCCCGTATCCATGAACAATGATCTCCCATAACTCCACACTACAGCTGCGAATATGAGATTCCATAGCAGATTTTTGGGATAGTCATGGTTGACTTCATGGAAACTTCCTTGAGAGGCCGAAGCCCCACTAGGATTCCCATTAGTCAAGTTCTTAAGCATGGCAGTCATCTCTGCCATTTGGCTTTGTAGGTCATCCTCCTTTTTCTTCTTCTCGGCATCATAAGCCAAGAATCTAGATTTCATCTCTTTAACCAAAAGGTTAGAGTCTTCATCTAGACCCTCGAATAGTTTATCCATCTCACTCTTAAGGCGGTGAAGCCCTTAATAAGAGTCCAGGCTCTGATACCAATTGAAAGTTCAGAGATGGTAAACCTAGAGGGGGGGGGGGGTGAATAGGTTTCTACAGATTTTAATTCTTTCTTTGCAATATTAGGCTTTGCGGAATATAAAGGTGAGCCTAATGCAAACTAGGTGAAACAACATATATGAGGATACAACTAACTCGAGCACGAAGGCTCTCACATGCAGTTAAATTACAAGTAAGGAGTTCGGTTAGAGATAACCGATAGCACGCGGAGACGAGGATGTATTCCCGTGTTCCCTTCCTTTTCAAGAAGGTACGTCACGTTTGGAGGGGTGGAGGTCCCATGAAGGATTCCCCACGCCACGAAGGCTCACCCTATTCTCCGGAGCCTATCCCACGAAGGAATAGCTCACTCACTTGTGGTAGACTTTGAGGTAGCCTCCAAACCTTCACAATCTTGTCAGGAGCAAATCCACAGCCCGGATGCTTCCGGCCCACTCTTGCCCACCTAGGGTTTCCAAGGAACCCTAGAGAGCAAGCTTCTTGATGAATACAAGGGGGAATGAGATTTGGCTTGGTAGAACAGTAGATCGGGTCCTCCTCTATCGTTTCCCCAGAGGGATTTGAGTTTGGGTGGAGGAGGAGGGAGATCTGAGGCTTTTGGTGTTTCTAGCAATGGAGTATGAGAGAGAGAGCACAAGAACAGCTTGTAGTGTAGTGCCTAAGCTTTCATAGGTAGGAGAATGGCTATTTATAGTGTCACTTGAAATATGGCCGTTGCTCACTTGACACATCAGCTTTCTCCCGAGAAACCCGGTCAACCGGACCACAGACCGAAGCGTCCGGCGCAGGGGCCGGTAGGACCGGACCAGGGACCAGACCCACCGGTCCAAACCGGGCGGAAGACCGGACCCCAACCGGAGCCTCAAAATGTCGCGCAGTACTCCCTCCGGTTGCAGTCAGCGTAGAGCCCGGTTGGCGCCGGGGCGCTCGGTCGAGAGCCCGGTCAGACCGGGCCAGGGACCGGACCCGCCGGTCCAAACCGGGCGGCAGACCGGACCCCGACCGGGGGCACCTCCGTGTCTTCTAGTACATCGCCCGGAAGGCGTCAGCGCAGGAGCCGGTTGGCGCCGGAGCGCCCGGTCGTGCGCCCGGTCGATCGGGCGGCAGACCGGAGCCTGCCGGCGCACGGGCCGGTCCAACCGGGCCACTGACCGGATTCCTGTTGTAGACCCCTTTTTGATTGTTGTCGAAGTGGGGGTCTCCTTTAGCCTTTGTTCCTTTGATACACCATTTATGCCTCTTTGGCTAATACCTGAGATTATCTTTACAAACATGTATTAGGCCAAATACTCTAGCACGGTGTCATTGTTACCAAAATAATGGATAAGGGTAAAATACCCTTACAGGTTCATACTCCCTCCATGTCATCACATCAGCGGCATCCTTGTTTTTTTGGTTAACAATTTTCTCATCACTAGAAGACATGGTTAGTAGGTTAGTGCACTAAATCAAAAATATATGGTAGTACTCTCACAACTCACTCAAAACTGATAAGAAAAGGAAATCTTACCGCTCCAAAGTGAATTAGTGTTGCTTACCACTTGTAGTGACAACTTAGTGCACAGATCTAGCGAAGCGAATATCAAGGGTATAAGAACAATCACACGACAAAGCAGGATATATGTGGGGTTGTAGGTAGGCTACCTATTTGCATCAATAACAAGCTATAGTGCTGACCGTAGACAACCAATGATACTCACACAAGGCGATAAATGTGGCAATGCAACTATATGGATGAAAAGGTTGCAATGCACTCGAGAGACACTAGCAAAGCTCAACGAAACAGGAACCAGATTGCTCAACTACAGGTGCAGAAAAGTAAACTAGGCCTTCACTTAATCTTACTAGCACTTCACACTTTTTTTCTTTTTGGATTGTTCTTTTTATCACACGCAGCTATGTAGCTTTTTTGCTTTTTTTTTGACTCAACTCTTTGTAACATAGCCTACAGAAATTGCAAAGCACCAAAAACCTAACGAGCAGCCTGTCGAGCGGTAAAACTAGTCTCTTATGGGAAAGTTCTTAGTCACTTATATCGAAACGTTGTGTCTATGGTTGGGAACACGCAAATTGTATGCTATGTGCACTCAGAGTAGCAAAAACTAAAACTAGATGATAGTGGAAACACAAACCCTAACAATACTAGATGAATGAAAAAGATACGTAAAAATAACTACGAAAAGCAACTAAAACTTGAAATTAGTGCAATCTAAGGCTATGGCCAACCCTAACCCTAATATTTTTTTGGCTTTTTCTGGATAGGAAACACTCAAAACTCAACTATGGGGTGGATTGTGGATGGCTTACCGAGGAAACACTGAAATCTGATACCAAGATGATATGGGGTTGTCCGATCTTCTCAGTAAGAGACGGTGGTGATGATGAACACACAATGAACACAGCGGAGATAGTACGATGAAAATGTGGAGATAACTTGTATGACGCCGACGAAGTCCCTCGATCAATCCCTGTCGCCAATGCAACAGCTCTCAACCCTGCAAGATATTCGCAACTCCACACACTTGCGCACGTAGCCGCCGACCACGAAACGGTAAGTTGCAACCGTCTTATTCCCAATGGAACATCAGATCACACACGACTTTCAGTAGCAAACACCAAATCAATGCAATATGGTGCAAGAATTTGATAGAGTTGCAAAGCAATCAACTATAAACTAGGGTTTATCTTAAACATGGTCTAAACCTAATTTGGGGGCGTCCTGGGCACTTATATAGAGGTTCAGGACGACCAGAGGTCCAAAAGATACACAGAAAACCGACCCAGATTGGATCTGGTCGAGACAAACTTGGACTCGGCCGGTCTGGGGGCCGGTCGACCGGGCCTGGGACTGGCCGGTCCGGTTTGGACCGAGCCTGGGATCGGATCATGACCGGGCCAAGGCGGTGTCACTGTTGACTGCCAAAACCCACCGGCGGGCAGCGACTGTCAACACGGTAGAGCCGGGAAGAGCCTAGAGCTGCGGCTGGCTGAGACCCCTCCGAGCGATGGCCCGCAATGCTCTTCTGGTCACACGTCCGATGCGAAGTGCAAGGGCGTGCCACCTTACCTATACCTGGTCAGGAAGGTGATGGGAATGCCTCGCTTAGTTTCCTGCATGGCATACACGTAAACATTAAATACGAGCCTCGATCGGCTCTCAGGTTGTCCTGTGAATCGGCTCAAAGAGCCGATCCACCCATGATTCGTACGGGGTGCACGAATATATGGTGATCCTACTTGATCAAGATAAAGCTAATGAGATCTACGACGATTTAGGGTTTTCACCGCATAATCGGATCATCCTACTCCAGGTTGGGCCTCGCGGCCACGCACGGTGATCGTAAGCCGATCCTAAACAAGGCCTAAAAACCAACATGAAGTTGATCCTCGGAACATCCTGTTTAGGACTTGCGAACGCCACCCTACGTGCCGCTGGATCCTCCCCCCCTTTGTAAGGCCTAAATATTGCAGATATTAAACTAATCCTTGCAGAACAAGGAGCAATCGTAACGGATCAGATCTACTAAATAATGATCAAGCGGGGTGCCGCCCCCACACCTGAGATAGGTGTGAGGGCGGCTAGACATGCAAGGGTTGCACTACGTAAGCATGTTATACGAGGAACTATGCTAACCCTAACACATCTATGATAACTACGTTGCTCGCCATCAAAGACGCTTCAGTACGAGCAACGCATGAACAACGTGGAGCTTGTGCTGCCTAGATCGCAAGATGCGATCTAGGCAGCATGTCGCTTACCTGATAGAAACCCTCGAGACGAAGGAGTTGGCGATGCGCCGAGATTGGTTTGTTTGGGTTGAACGTGAGTTGTTGTTTATTCCATAAACCCTAGATACATATTTATAGTCCAAGGGACTTTCTAATTCAGGCGTGCACCTAACCGTGCACGGGTAAAACTCTAACTCCTAACTTAAGATACGATCTAATAAATTACAGATAAACGGGCAATCTAGCCCAACTTTGCATATAAGGCCGATCTTCGTATTCTCTCCATATATAACCTTCAAGCTTATCTCGATCGTGGCCCACCTCCGACTTGGCCAAATTCTGGTGATAACACATGCCCCCCTGGTTTTGGAAATGACATTTCCAAAATCATTATGCCTTTCTTTCGTCGGGTCATGTCGTGGCAGAGCAGAACCATTGCAGCATTTTCCTTCATAATGCCCTGTCTTCTCAACTGTTCCGCGTGATTTGACCGTTGTTTTTGGGCACTGCCTCCTCGAAAACTGCTGTGGCATTGAATTTTTTCACCATAGCCCCCTTTTATTTAACCGCTCTGAACAGTTCGCCACTTCATCGTCCTGCTCTGCTCTGGCCATCGGCACCAAAAACCCCAATCTCCCACAGCCATGTCTTCCTCCTCTTCCTCTTCCTCGTCGGTCTTCCATGACTCCTCCTCCGAGCTTTCCTACGGGTCCTCCTCCTCCCGCGAGACGCCGCCGGACATCCGCGCCCCAGAAGCATGGGACCTGGAAGACCACGCTTCCTCTATCTGGTCCGAAGACGACCAGTCCCTGACCAGCGGGGACGAAGATCTTCAGTTCCTTGCCGTCGGGGAACTGGAGTCGGAAAGCGAGGACGACCAGTTCCCCTGGGACGGCTGCCCCACCTCTGAAGAAGAGGAAGAGGAAGACGACGACGACGACGACGACTCCCTCGAGGGCTACCCGCCAGCGAAACGCCTCCGCATGTGGTGGGACGACGACAGCAGCGACGATGAAGACGAAGACGAAGCTCCCGTAGAGGGCTATGGGAGCAGCGACGAGGAACCCATCGGCAGTAGTGCCGATGAGAGTTCCGAGGATGACGACGAAGGAAGCGATGGCCCGTAGATTAGGATCTACTAGTATAGGCCTAGCAGTAGTAGATTGGTCAATAGACCCTTCTTTTGTTCTTCCTTCCTGAGAAATCGGCTCTTTCTTTGTAAGAAATCCCCTTAATTAATTCCGCTCCCTTGCCGATTGTCGAATAGAGTTGTCGTACAAGGAGCCGATAGTAGAACATCGGCTCATATTGCTGTCTGAGGCCAAGCTGTTGTATAAACAGGCCTAAGTCTCGTCCAAACCATTAGACTGAATCCCTCAGCAATCATTAGGAGATTCGTCGCTCGTATCCCGATTTCTGGCCTTGTTAATCTAAACTTATTTCGCTAAAGTCGATATCAGCGTATCGGCTTTGTTTTCTGAAGTCGATGCCCGTGCATCGGCTGTATTTGCATACTGTCAAACTCCATACGTTTTCTCAAGTCGATGTCTGTACATCGGCTGTGATTTTTGTTTTTTACTGGCCGATTCTGAAATCGGCCCCCACATCTTACTGTCCATCATCCCACATGCTTGGGAAATATTTCTTGAGGTGTTGACCATTAACAGCCACTGGGAACTTTTCGCCGCTCAACTCCTCCAGCATGTATGCATTACCCTTCAAGGCCTGGACAACTTTGTACGGACCGTGCCAATTAGGAGACCATTTGCCATATGCCTTATCCCTGGTTCCCAATGGCAACACAGCTTCCCACACTAGATCACCAACTTGGAACTCCTTTGGCCTAACCTTTTTGTTATAAGCACGAGCCACCCTGGCTTTGTTCTCCTTAATCTTCTCCAACGACCAAAGCCTGAGCTCTGTTGCGTCCTCAATAGTGTCGCTCATCAAAGCTGCATATTCTTCAGCTGTCAGATCATTCTGAAACGTGACACGTCTTGATCCAGCCGTAATTTCCCAAGGCAATACGGCTTCCTGTCCATAGACAAGCTGGTACGGCGAAGTTTTTATAGCTCCATGGCATGACATGCGGTAGGCCCATAATGCTTCTGATAACTTTTCATGCCAATCCCGAGGGTTCTCGTCAATTTTTCTCTTGATCAGCTTGATCAGACTCTGATTGGACGCCTCAGCCTGCCCGTTAGCTTGAGCATAGTACGGGGATGATCGGATCAGTTTAATCCCTAAGTCATCACAGAACTTCCTGAATTCTTTAGAAGTAAAGACCGAACCTCCATCGGTCGTGATAGTTTGGGGAATCCCAAACCTATGAATGACGTGTTCTTTCACAAACTTGATCACATCTTCTGATTTCACCTTTTTCATAGGGACGGCTTCCACCCACTTGGTGAAGTAATCTGTGATAACCAAAATCCATTCATGTTTTTTACTTGACGCCGGATGGATTTTGCCGATCATATCCATGCCCCACCCCCGAAACGGCCAAGGCTTGATGATGGGGTTCATCGCTGATGCTGGCACCATCTGAATCTTTCCAAACATCTGACACGCTTGGCACCCTTTGTAGTAATTGAAGCAATCTTCAAGCATAGTGGGCCAATAAAACCCTGATCGCCTGATCAACCACTTCATCTTATGAGCCGACTGATGCATTCCACATGCGCCTTCATGCACCTCATGTAAGAGCCGATTAGATTCAGTCGGTCCTAGGCACTTGAGTAGCAACCCCTCCAATGTCCTGTAAAACATGTCGTCTCCTATAAGGACATACTTCATGGCTTTGTATCTTACCCGTTTAGGTGCCCCCCGAGCCGAATCTTTTAGATAATCGAAGATCTCGGCTCTCCAATCATCCTGTTCCAGGAATTGTATCTGAACTTCCGATCCGTCAGCTATATCTATGTAGCCTGATGCCATTTGTGCGAGATTGTTGGCATCGGTATTTTGGGATCTTGGGATCCAATTAAAGTTGATGTACCGAAACTGTGTCATCAACTCACGGCATTCCACCCAATATGGGAAAAGCGATTCACTTTCGCAATTATATTCATCCGTGAGCTGGTTAATCACCAACTTTGAGTCTCCAAAGAGCTCCACAGCTTCCGCTCCAGCTTCCAATAGCAATTCCATTCCCTTACGTATTGCCTCATATTCTGCTACGTTGTTGGTGCAAGGGGTAGATAATCTGATGGAGAAGGAGTATTCTGCCCCCCGAGGCGACACAAGCAGAATGCCGATGCCACAACCATCGTCACAAACCGATCCATCGAAGAACATAGCCCATGCACGTATAGATAGTGCTGCTATATTGGTACTGATCCGTTCAGCGATGAGATCGGCCAACGCTTGGCCCTTGACTGCCTTCGCAGGCTGGTACCGGAGATCAAATTCTGACAGCGCCAACATCCACTTACCGAGTCGGCCTTTCAAAACAGGGGCCGACAACATGTGCTTGACGACGTCTGATTTACAGATGACGATGACCTCTGCCGTCAGAAGGATGTGATGAAGCTTGGTGCAGGTAAAGAACAGGCAGAGGCAAAGTTTCTCGACCTCAGGATATCTTGTCTCCGCGTCCAGCATCCTTCTGCTGAGGTAGAAAACGACTCTCTCAACGCCATCGTAGAGTTGCACCACCACCGAAGCAATGGACGTGTCAGCTACTGACAGGTAGATGTAGAATGGCCTGTCTTGCTGGGGCGGAACTAGCACAGGCGGCGTCGTCAGATATCGCTTAATTTCATCAAACGCCTGTTGCTGTTCTGCCCCCCAGTGAAACTCGTCGTCAGCTTTAGTCTTCACCAGCGCCATGAACGGCTCGATTCGTCCTGACAGATTAGAGATGAACCGCCGGACGAAATTAATCTTGCCGATGAGGCGTTGGAGCTCCTTTTTCGTGGTTGGCGGCTGCATGGTACGCACGGCCTCCTGACTTTTCAGGCCGATCTCAATTCCCCGTTCATGAACCAGAAAACCCAGGAATTGACCAGCCGTCACGCCAAAGGCACACTTCTTCGGATTCATTCTCAGCCCGAATTTCCAAGTTCGGTCTAGGACGCACCGTAGATCGTCCAAGTGCCCCTCCATGGAGACCGATTTGACCACTACGTCGTCGATATAGATCTCCACCAACTTGCCGATCAGATCATGAAATATATAATTCATGGCTCGTTGGTACGTTGCACCAGCATTCTTCAACCCAAAGGTCATGACCACGTACTCGAACAAGCCTACTGCCCCTGGTACCCTGAATGCGGTCTTGTGTATATCTTCCGGAGCCATGAAAATCTGGTTATAACCGACGTTGCCATCCATGAAGCTCAATACCTTGTGGCCAGCAGCGGCGTTTATCAACGTTTCTGCCACGGGCATTGGATATTCGTCCTTTGGGGTGGCTCTGTTAAGATCTCGGAAATCGATGGCCACGCGCCATCGGCCGTCCTTCTTCTCCACCGGAACGATACTGGAGATCCACTCAGCATACCTGCATGGCCTGATGAATCCAGCGGCCAACATTTTCTCGATCTCCTTCTTGACTTCTTCCAGGATTTCGGCCCTCATCTGACGTGCTCGCTGTTGGAACGGCCGAAATCCTTTCTTAAGGGGGAGCCGATGCTCAATGATGCTCCTGTCCAACCCAGGCATCTCCGTGTAATCCCATGCAAAGCAATCTGGGTATTCCTTCAACAGGGCTATCATCTGTCCCCTGAGCTGTGGATCTAACTTCTTGCTGATAAAAGTAGGTCGAGGCTTATCCCCAGGACCGATGTCGACTTCTTCTAGCTCATCAGCTGATGTAAACCCGTACCCTAGCTTTCCGTCACCTGTGAGGTCGACGCCACATACTGGGAGAGCAGGTGATACGGATACTACGGGCCGATTACTAGCATCGGCTTCTACCTTGATCATCACCAAGATGTTTTGGCGGTGTCGGGGCCGATCGCATGGAGCAGCCTCTTCCTTATCTTTGCTACGAGAGCAGTTGCCCTCGCCTTCATCTCCATCAAGGGGGTGTCCCAGTTCTATCATGTTGATGTTGAACGAGTGTCCTGGTTGGCACCTCCCAGGGTAAGTACCGTTAATCCTGTCAACGATACGCGCCGGTGAATTAGGCACTCCTGGTGCCGCCGATGTGCACGACAACGGCAGACGGGGCTGGAGTGGCACCTTTCCTCGGTAGGTTCCGAGAGCTGGCTCTAATAGAGAGTGCTGATTCTTCATGACCTCCTTGACCATCCGAACGGCGACATGCTCCAAAGTATTCACTAGGCTCTCGGAATGGAGACGCAACGAGTGGGCCACCATGCCACCAATCTCCTGGCGCACGGCCTTGGTGCGTTCCTCTGACGGGACAGATAGATCCACTTCATCAAGTGCGCCTTCCGGTGAGAACCCCTTCCGCCTGACGCCATACGAACGGGTTCTGTGATATGAGCCGATGAGGTCGGCTTCAAGGGTGACTTTGATCTCGTCATATCTCTTCTTGAGCTCGTCAGGCAGCTCCTCGTAGGTGACTGGCGTGCCGTCCGCCATCTCAGATGTAGATGGCGATGTGGTTGATGTAGACGATAGTCCCACCGGGCGTGCCAGAATGTGTTGACTGCCAAAACCCACCGGCGGGCAGCGACTATCAACACGGTAGAGCCGGGAAGAGCCTAGAGCTGCGGCTGGCTGAGACCCCTCCGAGCGACGGCCCGCAATGCTCTTCTGGTCACACGTCCGATGCGAAGTGCAAGGGCGTGCCACCTGACCTATACCTGGTCAGGAAGGTGATGGGAATGCCTCGCTTAGTTTCCTGCATGGCATACACGTAAACATTAAATACGAGCCTCGATCGGCTCTCAGGTTATCCTGTGAATCGGCTCAAAGAGCCGATCCACCCATGATTCGTACGGGGTGCACGAATATATGGTGATCCTGCTTGATCAAGATAAAGCTAATGAGATCTACGACGATTTAGGGTTTTCACCGCATAATCGGATCATCCTACTCCAGGTTGGGCCTCGCGGCCACGCACGGTGATCGTAAGCCGATCCTAAACAAGGCCTAAAAACCAACATGAAGTTGATCCTCGGAACATCCTGTTTAGGACTTGCGAACGCCACCCTACGTGCCGCTGGATCCTCCCCCCCTTTGTAAGGCCTAACTATTGCAGATATTAAACTAATCCTTGCAGAACAAGGAGCAATCGTAACGGATCAGATCTACTAAATAATGATCAAGCGGGGTGCCGCCCCCACACCTGAGATAGGTGTGAGGGCGGCTAGACATGCAAGGGTTGCACTACGTAAGCATGTTATACGAGGAACTATGCTAACCCTAACACATCTATGATAACTACGTTGCTCGCCATCAAAGACGCTTCAGTACGAGCAACGCATGAACAACGTGGAGCTTGTGCTGCCTAGATCGCAAGATGCGATCTAGGCAGCATGTCGCTTACCTGATAGAAACCCTCGAGACGAAGGAGTTGGCGATGCGCCGAGATTGGTTTGTTTGGGTTGAACGTGAGTTGTTGTTTATTCCATAAACCCTAGATACATATTTATAGTCCAAGGGACTTTCTAATTCAGGCGTGCACCTAACCGTGCACGGGTAAAACTCTAACTCCTAACTTAAGATACGATCTAATAAATTACAGATAAACGGGCAATCTAGCCCAACTTTGCATATAAGGCCGATCTTCGTATTCTCTCCATATATAACCTTCAAGCTTATCTCGATCGTGGCCCACCTCCGACTTGGCCAAATTCTGGTGATAACAGTCACGCAGTACACCCGCCCCGGATGGCACCAGTGCAGGTTCCGGTCGGAACTGTGCTCACCCGGCGTGGGGGCCGGTTGGACCGGGCCTGTGACTGGGTCGGTCGGCGTGGTGGCCGGTCGGACCGGGCGTGGCACCGGCCTGGACAACTTCTTCTTCCTCCCTCGCACATGCCTCCTGCTCCTCCCTCGCGCATCCATGGGATGTATTCATGTCCAGCTCCATGTCCAGCTTCACGTCTAGCTGCTCCTCGTCTCCTCGTGCGATGCTTGCTCCCTCTTCATACCTGATCATACATAAGTAATAGGACTTAGGCATTACAAAGTTCTCATCGATCAAAGTATCACTTAGGAACAAGTTCAGCTGTTGTTTGAGTAGCTTCGCACGAGCCGTTGCAATGGGTCCAATCCTGACTTCATTGGACTTGAGCTTCACAGCAGCATCGTCTTCATCTTGCAATGACGGAGGTAGTACTGTAGTAGGGATGTCCTCATCAAATAGTCGGGGGCTGCTTAGCTCCGCCTCGACCCGCGTCCTGATGAATGGCGCTTTTGTGGAGCTCATCTACAACCGCCGGGGTCTGCGACAGGGTGACCCTCTCTCCCCTTTGCTCTTTGACACGGTGATGGATGTTCTCCACCTCATGTTTGAGTGGGCGGCATACGTGGGCGTTCTCACCGAGCTCTCAGCTAGTGGCTTCCGGCATCGCACGTCGATGTATGTTGATGATGTGGTTACCTTCATCAGACCCACCGAGGTAGACCTGCGCACCTGCACACCGATTGTGGAGGACTTTGGGGTGGCGTCGGGGTTGTGCACCAATCTGGCCAAGTGCTCGCTCCACCCCATCTGATGCTCGCAGGAGCAGGTGGCTCTGGCTAGTTATATCCTTGGTTGCGAGGTAGCCTTGTTCCCGTTCAAGTACCTGGGCCTCCCCCTTGGGCTCAGGAAGGTGACGACAACCCAGCTGCAGCCGATCATGGATAGCGCAGCTAGTAGGCTGCCACCGTGGTGCGCCAAACTCCTCAACCGCGGGGGTAGGACCATTCTTGTCCAGAGCACGCTTTCGGCGATCCCAGTGCATACCATGATGTCGCTCGACATCCCATTGAAGGTTGTTGAGGCGTTGCACAAGATCTGTCGGGCCTTCCTTTGGAAAGGGCGGCAGGAGGTCAAGGGCGGTGACTGCTTAGTTGCTTGGGACAAGGTGACCTTACCTAAGGACCTCGGCGGTCTAGGTATTCTGAACCTCCGCTTGCTTAATCTTGCTCTCCGCTGCTGGTGGGCCTGGCTACAGAAGGTGGACCCCTCTAAGGCCTGGATGGAGTTTAACATTCAGATCCCCAGCCTCTGCACCACTATCTTCGATGCGGCCACCTGCTATGTTCTGGGCAATGGTAAGCGGGCTCGGTTCTGGTCAGATCGGTGGCTGGATGGTTCAAAAGTGGCGGAGATTGCACCAAATGTGGCCAAGATGGTCTCGCGTAGGAGGGCCACCGCTTGCTCGGTGAGAGAGGGCCCTGCCGGCCAATGGCCGAGGGACTGTGGGCCGAACATGGATGAGGCAGCCTTCCCAGAGTTCTTCTTGTTGTGGCAGAGGCTGGTGATACGTCTCCGACGTATCGATAATTTCTTATGTTCCATGCCACATTATTGATGATATCTACATGTTTTATGCATACTTTATGTCATATTTATGCGTTTTCCGGAACTAACCTATTGACGAGATGCCGAAGGGCCAGTTCCTGTTTTCTGCTGTTTTTGGTTCCAGAAATCCTAGTAAGGAAATATTCTCGGAATCGGACGAAATCAACGCCCAGCATCCTATTTTTCCACGAAGCTTCCAGAACACCCGAGAGAGGCCAGAGGGGGGCCACAGGCCCACCAGATGACACCCTAGCGTGTCCAAGGGGGGGCCCGCGCCCCCCTGTTGTGTCGTCGCCTCGTTGACCTTCTGACGCCACCTCTTCACCTATATAAAGGTCGCTGACCTAAAAACCTCGACACGTTCGATGAAACCAGAGAAAACCTTCCAGAGCCGCCGCCATCGCGAAGCCAAGATCTGGGGGACAGGAGTCTCTGTTCCGGCACGCCATCGGGACGGGGAAGTGCCCCCGGAAGGCTTCTCCATCGACACCACCGCCATCTTCATCAACGCTGCTGTCTCCCATGAGGAGGGAGTAGTTCTCCATCGAGGCTCGGGGCTGTACCGGTAGCTATGTGGCTAATCTCTCTCCTATGTGCTTCAATACAATAATCTCATGAGCTGCCTTACATGATTGAGATTCATATGACGATGCTTGTAATCTAGATGTCATTATGCTAGTCAAGTGGGTTTTACTTATGTGATGTCCGGAGACTCCTTGTCCCACGTGTGTAAAGGTGACAGTGTGTGCACCGTGTGGGTCTCTTAGGCTATATTTCACAGAATACTTATTCACTGTTATGAATGGCATAGTGAAGTGCTTATTTATATCTCTTTATGATTGCAATGTGTTTTGTATCACTATTCATCTATGTGCTACTCTAGTGATGTTATTAAAGTAGTTTATTCCTCCTGCACGGTGTAATGGTGACAGTGTGTGCACCGTGTAGTATTTGGCGTGGGCTATGATTGTGATCTCTTGTAGATTATGAAGTTAACTATTGCTATGATGGTATTGAATGATCTATTCCTCCTTTCGTAGTGTGAAGGTGACAGTGTGCATGCTATGTTAGTACTTGGTTTGGTTATGTTGATCTGTCATGCACTCTAAGGTTATTTAAACATGAACATTGAATATTGTGGAGCTTGTTAACTCCGGCATTGAGGGTTCGTGTAATCCTACACAGTTAGTGGTGTTCATCATCCAACAAAGAGGGTGTAGAGTCTAGCATCTATCTATTTATTCTGTTATGTGATCAATGTTGAGAGTGTCCACTAGTGAAAGTATGATCCCTAGGCCTTGTTCCTAAATACTGCTATCGCCGCTTGTTTACTGTTTTACTGCATCTTTACTTCCTGCAATATTACTACCATCAACTGCACGCCAGCAAGCACTTTTCTGGCGCCGTTACTACTGCTCATATTCATTCATACCACTTGTATTTCACTATCTCTTCGCCGAACTAGTGCACCTATTAGGTGTGTTGGGGACACAAGAGACTTCTTGCTTTTTGGTTGTAGGGTTGCATGAGAGGGATATCTTTGACCTCTTCCTCCCTGAGTTCGATAAACCTTGGGTGATCCACTTAAGGGAAACTTGCTGCTGTTCTACAAACCTCTGCTCTTGGAGGCCCAACACTGTCTACAAGAATAAAAGCACCCGTAGACATCAGCTGGCGAACGTCCAGCTAGTCCCAGAGCGGGAGGACATGCTGCTGTCGAGGTGGTCGACTGATGGCATTTACTCCGCCAAGTCGACATACAGAGCTTTCTTTGAGTCTTGGAAGTTGTTATTACTGTAGCAACCTCTCCTTATCTTACTTTATTGCATTTGTTGTGCCAAGTAAAGTCTTTGATAGTAAAGTCAATACTAGATTTGGATTACTGCGCAGAAACAGATTTCTTGCTGTCACGAATTTCGACCTGCCTCTCTGTAGGTAGCTCAGAAAAATATGCCAATTTACGTGCGTGATCCTCAGATATGTACGCAACTTTCATTCAATTTGGGCATTTTCATTTGAGCAAGTATGGTGCCATTTTAAAATTCATCTTTACGGACTGTTCTGTTTTGACAGATTCTGCCTTTTATTTCGCATTGCTTCTTTCGCTGTGTTGGGTGGATTTCTTTGTTCCATTACCTTCCAGTAGCTTTGGGCAATGTCCAGAAGTGTTAAGAATGATTGTGTCACCTCTGAACATGTGAATTTTTATTATGCACTAACCCTCTAATGAGTTTGTTTCGAGTTTGGTGTGGAGGAAGTTTTCAAGGGTCAAGAGAGGAGGATGATATACTATGATCAAGAAGAGTGAAAGCTCTAAGCTTGGGGATGCCCCGGTGGTTCACCCCTGCATATTTTAAGAAGACTCAAGCGTCTAAGCTTGGGGATGCCCAAGGCATCCCCTTCTTCATCGACAAAATTATCATGTTCCTCCCCTGAAACTATATTTTTATTCCATCACATCTTATGTGCTTTGCTTGGAGCGTCAGTTTGTTTTTGTTTTTGTTTTGTTTGAATAAAATGGATCCTAGCATTCATTGTGTGGGAGAGAGACACGCTCCGCTGTTGCATATGGACAAATATGTCCTTAGGCTTTACTCATAGTATTCATGGCGAAGGTTGAATCTTCTTCGTTAAATTGTTATATGGTTGGAATTGGGAAATGCTACATGTAGTAATTCTAAAATGTCTTGAATAATTTGATACTTGGCAATTGTTGTGCTCATGTTTAAGCTCTTGCATCATATACTTTGCACCTATTAATGAAGAAATACATAGAGCTTGCTAAAATTTGGTTTGCATATTTGGTCTCTCTAAAGTCTAGATAATTTCTAGTATTGAGTTTTGAACAACAAGGAAGATGGTGTAGAGTCTTATAATGTTTACAATATGTCTTTTATGTGAGTTTTGTTGCATCGGTTCATCCTTGTGTTTGTTTCAAATAACCTTGCTAGCCTAAACCTTGTATCGAGAGGGAATACTTCTCATGCATCCAAAATCCTTGAGCCAACCACTATGCCATTTGTGTCCACCATATCTACCTACTACATGGTATTTCTCCGCCATTCCAAAGTAAATTGCTTGAGTGCTACCTTTAAAATTTCCATCATTCGCCTTTACAATATATAGCTCATGGGACAAATAGCTTAAAAACTATTGTGGTATTGAATATGTACTTATGCACTTTATCTCTTATTAAGTTGCTTGTTGTGCGATAACCATGCTTCTGGGGACGCCATCAACTACTCTTTGTTGAATATCATGTGAGTTGTTATGCATGTCCGTCTTGTCTGAAGTAAGAGAGATCTACCACTTTAATGGTTAGAGCATGCATATTGTTAGAGAAGAACATTGAGCCGCTAACTAAAGCCATGAATCATGGTGGAAGTTTCAGTTTTGGACATATATCCTCAATCTCATATGAGAACACTAATTGTTGCCACATGCTTATGCATTAAAGAGGAGTCCATTATCTGTTGTCCATGTTGTCCCGGTATGGATGTCTAAGTTGAGAATAATCAAAAGTGAGAAATCCAAAATGCGAGCTTTCTCCTTAGACCTTTGTACAGGCGGCATGGAGGTACCCCTTTGTGACACTTGGTTAAAACATGTGTATTGCGATGATCCGGTAGTCCAAGCTAATTAGGACAAGGTGCGGGCACTATTAGTATACTATGCATGAGGCTTGCAACTTGTAAGATATAATTTACATAATACATGTGCTTTATTACTACCGTTGACAAAATTGTTTCATGTTTTCAAAATAAAAGCTCTAGCACAAATATAGCAATCGATGCTTTCCTCTTTGAAGGACCTTTCTTTTTACTTTTATGTTGAGTCAGTTCACCTATTTCTCTCCACCTCAAGAAGCAAACACTTGTGTGAACTGTGCATTGACAACTATCCATGAGATATACATGTTATAAGTTGAAAGCAACCGCTGAAACTTAATCTTCTTTTGTGTTGCTTCAATACCTTTACTTTGATTTATTGTTTTCTGAGTTAACTCTTATGCAAGACTTATTGATGCTTGTCTTGAAGTGTTATTCATGAAAAGTCTTTGCTTTATGATTCAGTTGTTTACTCATGTCATTACCATTGTTTTGATCGTTGCATTCATTACATATGCTTACAATAGTATGATCAAGGTTATGATGGCATGTCACTCCAGAAATTATCTTTGTTATCGTTTACCTGCTCGGGACGAGCAGGAACTAAGCTTGGGGATGCTGATACGTCTCCGACGTATCGATAATTTCTTATGTTCCATGCCACATTATTGATGATATCTACATGTTTTATGCATACTTTATGTCATATTTATGCGTTTTCCGGAACTAACCTATTGACGAGATGCCGAAGGGCCAGTTCCTGTTTTCTGCTGTTTTTGGTTCCAGAAATCCTAGTAAGGAAATATTCTCGGAATCGGACGAAATCAATGTCCAGCATCCTATTTTTCCACGAAGCTTCCAGAACACCCGAGAGAGGCCAGAGGGGGGGCCACAGGCCCACCAGATGACACCCTGGCGCGGCCAAGGGGGGGCCCGCGCCCCCCTGTTGTGTCGTCGCCTCGTTGACCTTCTGACGCCGCCTCTTCGCCTATATAAAGGTCCCTGACCTAAAAACCTCGACACGTTCGACGAAACCAGAGAAAACCTTCCAGAGCCGCCGCCATCGCGAAGCCAAGATCTGGGGGACAGGAGTCTCTGTTCCGGCACGCCGCCGGGACGGGGAAGTGCCCCCGGAAGGCTTCTCCATCGATACCACCGCCATCTTCATCAACGCTGCTGTCTCCCATGAGGAGGGAGTAGTTCTCCATCGAGGCTCGGGGCTGTACCGGTAGCTATGTGGTTAATCTCTCTCCTATGTGCTTCAATACAATAATCTCATGAGCTGCCTTACATGATTGAGATTCATATGATGATGCTTGTAATCTAGTTGTCATTATGCTAGTCAAGTGGGTTTTACTTATGTGATCTCTGGAGACTCCTTGTCCCACGTGTGTAAAGGTGACAGTGTGTGCACCGTGTGGGTCTCTTAGGCTATATTTCACAGAATACTTATTCACTGTTATGAATGGCATAGTGAAGTGCTTATTTATATCTCTTTATGATTGCAATGTGTTTTGTATCACTATTCATCTATGTGCTACTCTAGTGATGTTATTAAAGTAGTTTATTCCTCCTGCACGGTGTAATGGTTACAGTGTGTGCACCGTGTAGTATTTGGCGTGGGCTATGATTGTGATCTCTTGTAGATTATGAAGTTAACTATTGCTATGATGGTATTGATGTGATCTATTCCTCCTTTCGTAGTGTGAAGGTGACAGTGTGCATGCTATGTTAGTACTTGGTTTGGTTATGTTGATCTGTCATGCACTCTAAGGTTATTTAAACATGAACATTGAATATTGTGGAGCTTGTTAACTCCGGCATTGAGGGTTCGTGTAATCCTACATAGTTAGTGGTGTTCATCATCCAACAAAGAGGGTGTAGAGTCTAGCATCTATCTATTTATTCTGTTATGTGATCAATGTTGAGAGTGTCCACTAGTGAAAGTATGATCCCTAGGCCTTGTTCCTAAATACTGCTATCGCCGCTTGTTTCTTGTTTCTTGCATCTTTACTTCCTGCAATATTACTACCATCAACTGCACGCCAGCAAGCACTTTTCTGGCGCCGTTACTACTGCTCATATTCATTCATTCCACTTGTATTTCACTATCTCTTCGCCGAACTAGTGCACCTATTAGGTGTGTTGGGGACACAAGAGACTTCTTGCTTTGTGGTTGCAGGGTTGCATGAGAGGGATATCTTTGACCTCTTCCTCCCTGAGTTCGATAAACCTTGGGTGATCCACTTAAGGGAAACTTGCTGCTGTTCTACAAACCTCTGCTCTTGGAGGCCCAACACTGTCTACAAGAATAAAAGCACCCGTAGACATCAGCTGGCGAACGTCCAGCTAGTCCCAGAGCGGGAGGACATGCTGCTGTCGAGGTGGTCGACTGATGGCATTTACTCCGCCAAGTTGACATACAGAGCTTTCTTTGCGGGCCAGGTGAGGGCCTCCGTCTCAGAGGAGATCTGGCGGTCTAGGGCGCCATGCAGTTGCAAGTTCTTCGCATGGCTGGCCTCGAAGAACCATTGTTGGACGGCGGATAGGCTTCGACGTCGTGGCTTGCCGTGTCTATCGGCCTGCCCGCTTTGCGATGAAGAGCCGGAGACCTTCCAACACTTGCTTCTGGGTTGCGTGGTTGCATGGGAGACCTGGGCTTGGGCTCTTAGGTGTTGGGGCAAGGAGGAGTGGCTCCCGGAGCCAGACACCGATCTGCTGGAGTGGTGGACGTCCCGAGCTTGCCCGACAGCTCAAAGACGGGACATGTGGACTGCCATCATCCTGGTTTTCTGGTCCATTTGGAGGCACAGGAACGACGTGGTCTTCAACGGAGCGGTGGCTTCGCATGGCGCCATCAGGGACAAGGTGCGAGAGGAAATCAAGCGATGGCGCCTAGACAAGCTTTTCCGTGGCACACTCTTTGTTTTTCATGATCCGACCGTTGTACCGTGGCAGCACGGAGAGTAGGCGTGTGTTTGGGGAGCTGCCTCCTGTGGGTAGCGCAAACTTTGCCATCTTGGGCACCCTTTTATGTGATTGATACACCTTTCCAGGGTGTATTCTCGAATAGACATGCACTCCTAGATCACAACGAACCAGGAGCTGCAAACCCTTTTACTCGTGCCAAGATATCTGTTGGTGGCGATTGTGCGTAGATTGCATAACCGGGTCAAAGATGTCAAACCTCTAATAATATAGTAGAATCTTTTTCAATCCGTAACATGACAAGGGTACTGTTCTAGTTGCAACAAAAGTCGGATTATTCAATTCACATACATGAAACACCCAAACTACAAAGTCACAAACCACCAGGGAAGCAGAACATTTTTCTATCCGGACCGGAGAAATAAATTATCAAGTCAAGTGCACCAATCACCAATTGCCTCTCAAGAGAGAAATTAAAGTTTGGAAACTGTAATACAAAACAAAGTTATCTCAATTCCTGTAAAACAAACAAGTTTAATGACTAGTTTCACGAACACCGTTAACGCAGCACAGACTGCTGGCGCTGGTCTATGTAAATCGCCACTCTTGAGCATTGAGAACAGCCGGATGACGAAGCCCATGATAGGAGAGTGTTATCGCCGGAGGAGTGGTGGTTAAGGAAGATGTTGAAGCATACTGTGCTTGCCCTTTCTTCCCTAGAACGCACGATGGCGCGGCAAAGGTCCACGGTCCGGTGGCTAAAAGATGGTGACGCCAACACCGCTCTGTTTCATGCAGTAGCTAATGGGAGACGCATCAAGAATTTCATCCCGGCGGTCCGGCATGGAACTGAGTTGATTACGGAGCAAGGAAGGAAAGAGGAGGTTTTCTTCGACACATACCAAAAGCTGCTGGGCACCTGACTATCGATCTCGAAGCTTTGGGCCTGCCGGAATATAACTTGGAGGCTCTGGGGGATATTTTTTCTGAAGACGAAGTTTGGGGTGTGGTTAAGGAGATGCAGATGGACAGGGCACCAGGGCCAGACGGGTTCACTGGTGGGTTTTATCAGCGTGCTTGGCCTGTCATCAAAGGAGAGCTCATGGTGGCCATCCTTAATCTCTATGTGAGAGACGGAAGGGGTTTTAGCAAGCTGAACCGGACAATCATAACTCTAATCCCTAAGAAATCGGAGGCGGAAGAGGTTGGCGACTACCATCCAATCAGCTTAGTCCATAGTTTCGCAAAGCTATTTTCGAAGTTGCTTGCCAATAGGCTGAGGCCAAAGATGGGAATGTTGGTTAGTACTAACCAGTCAGCATTCATCAAGGGTCGAAATTTGCACGATAACTTCATGCTGGTGCGCCAGCTTGCACGCAAGATCAACAGTCGCAAGGAGGTAGGCGTTCTCCTCAAGCTAGATATTTCGAGAGCTTTTGATTCCCTCTCCTGGGCCTTCCTTCTTGAGGTTCTACGGCGTTTGGGTTTCCCGGAGGTTTGGATTGATTGGGTGGCTAATACCATTAGATCTGCGAGCACGAGAGTCCTTGTCAATGGAGTGCCGGGCCGGAAAATATGCCATGCTAGAGGGCTACGGCAAGGAGATCCGCTTTCACCGCAGTTGTTTGTTCTAATGATAGAGGTGGTTACATGCCTGATCAAAAACACTGAGGCACAAGGGCTCTTGTCCCCGATTGGCAATTGCACCCCAGAGCAGCGGCTCTCTATCTATGCTGACGATGTTGTGCTGTTTGTCAAGCCGGCTGTGTTGGACCTTGTGGCTGTCAGGGAAGTATTGGCGCTTTTTGGAGAGGCCTCTGGGCTGTGTGTTAATTACCAGAAGACATCGGCTACGCTGATCAGGGGGACGGATAGAGACAAGGTGATGGTGGGTAATCTGCTGCATTGCAACATCTCGGAGTTTCCTATGAGGTACTTAGGGCTGCAGCTTGCACTCCGTCCGCTCACAAAAGCCCAGTGGCAGCCCCTGCTAGACGTTGTGATTCATATTGTGCCGGCGTGGTAGCGGAGCATGATTACCAGGTCGGGGAGGTTAACCCTTGTCAAAGCGGTCATGGCAGCCCAGCCTGTCCACCATCTGTTAGTCTTGGAGGCGCCGGTTTGGGTGCTAAAGGAAGTGTAGAAAAACCTAAGGGGCTTCTTTTGGGTGGCGAAGGAGAGTGCCAACGGCGGTCAGTGCCTCGTCGCTTGGCAGAAGTGTTGTAAACCATACGAACAGGGAGGTCAGAACATCAAAAATCTTCGCCTTCAGGGCTTAGCGCTTCGGGTGCGCTGGCAGTGGCGGAACAAGACGGATTGGGAGAGACCCTGGCAAGGGCTGCCAATGTTCAAGGACACTGAGGCTATGGAGGTGTGTGGCAGCCTAATGCATATCAAGGTGGGGAGTGGCAGACGAGTGCTTTTTCTGCGTGATCGATGGATCAATGGCCGGACGGTGTTGGAGATTGCGCCTACCCTATTCCAAGCGGTCAGTACAAGGATGAAGAACTCTAGGACGGTGGAGCAAGCTTTGGTTGATGATCTTTGGGTCGCAGATGTTGTTGATGAGCAATCAATGATGGGAGCGATGGAGGGTGCTCGGTTATGGATGGAAGTGAGGAGGGTCATACGCGATACCTCCATGCCGGACGAGTTCACATGGCCAGCGTGTGAGTCAGGGCAATACACAGCAAGGGACACCTATATAAGGTTGACGCAAGGAGGGGAGCAATTCCAACTTCACGAAGCCATCTGGAAGAGTCCAGCCACACCAAAAAGCAAGTTATTCATCTGGTTGGCAGCCCAGCACCAGATTTGGACGTCGGACAGGAGGGCTAGGCACAACCTCCAGGATCACCCCTCTAGTTGTTTTGTCTGCCTCCAGGAGGAGGACAACGCAGAACACATCTTGATGCAGTGTGTCTTTGCGAGGGAGGTGTGGCATACTTGTGGGCAGAGGCTTGGTTTTCACTACATTGTGCCCTCAACCGATTGTGTGTTGGAGGCTTGGTGGACTCGGGAGAGATGGAGGTTCGGGAGGAAAAGGAGGAAACACTTCGACGCTTTGGTGTGTACCATATGCCATGCTCTATGGCAGCATCGAAATGAATGGGTTTTTGGCAACACACAGAGGCAGCACTCAGCACAAAGTCTCGCGGGCATCATCGTCGATGAGTACAAATTGCTGCTTAGGGCTAGAGGAGTTCAGGAGGGAGATACAGATGTCGTAAGAGAGTAGCTTTTCCTTTTTCTTCTGGAGTGCTAGCTAGCCTGTGTGCGGGCTCGGCTATTTCTTGTACATACTTTTTCTACCTTTTATAAAGCTAAGGCACGTATTCGCGTGCTCTCAAAAAAAAAAAAGAACAGCCGGATCTTGCATGCGTGGAGCTCAATTAGTATTCTACAAATACTGAACCAGAACCACGGTACACCTAAAATTTCATAGATGTGCCTGGACTGGAGACGCTTAGTAACATCTGGCGCAACTTCTTGGCCTTACTAGCATCGATTATGTGACAGAAAGTTATCCTCGGCATCTCAAGCGCCGTAGACCAGTCGAATAACCGTTCCACAACAGCTAATTCACGTTCAGTACCTTCTAAACTCTCTGATCTCTACTTCTTGGAGGCGATCCAGCACAAGTCTCTCAGATTTCCAGTTTAGTGGCTGAGCCTGATCACATATGCAACCTGGTGGACATGCCAGTGCCTAACACGGGGAGCATATCAGGTTAGTGGGATTAACTGGTCTCATTTGATTATAGGAAATAACAAGCACCATAAATGTCATCAAACTACCCAAATTCTTGAAGATATGCCATCAACAAAATATACATTAAAACTATCTATAGACAAACAAAAGAATAACATGTCTAAATGGCCTTTGTTATTAATGGGACCTTTCAAAAACATAAGCCTTCAGCTACAGTACAGCATATGTCCTAACTCCTAACTCTTAACTGTGTTATGGAGTAACTAACTCAACATCTTGCCCTTACCCCTCAAACCCGCCACGCAATAACTCGCTCAATTTTATATCCACTGCACATTTACAAATGTCTGGCAATCTTGAAAGGAAATTAGTACCAACCCAGGTAGTATGCCACTTCACTACAGTTGTCTTTCTGTATACTACACATATGGCCATTTTTATATCATTTTGCAAGTGATCATACTATTAAAATAGTGTAGACATATAATACTTTTACAAGAATTGAAAACTTTCAAAAAATGTATTTTCACAATGGGGTGGCTCACAACTAGTTGTGGATTCTTGTTTTTGAGAGAAGTGTTGCCATTGGGAAATACATAAGCCATATATCTACTTATCAACTTCAGAGCGGAGTGTTATGTGCACCGTAGCATTAGGGAATATTCAATAGATACGCTATATTCTTGAAATAGGAGAAGAATTATTTAAAATGAAAAGAGACAAGATTAAAGTTAGAGATCGGATGACATCCTACATAAGGGGCACCACATGTATCAAATTATCAATCAACAATACAAGAATAGTTTATAGATATGTCTGTAAAAAGTATAGATTGGATTGAATTGCCGTACCTCTCTAGGGCAGGCGTATACTCTTTATATATAACAGACATACAATCTAGGGTTTACAATATGGTTAGGATTACAACTTCTACCGCAAGTCTAGTTAGCCTGACGTGACAGATCGTACCCGCTCAGGTGTCATCCTACTCCGTTTAACAGTCCCCCTCGATCCAAACAAGGGCTAACTAAATTCAATCCATACTTCGGGCTAACTAAATTCAATCCATACTTCATTCGATCAAACGTCTCCTTGCCAAGGGCCTTTGTGAATATATCAGCAATCTGGTCACGCGTAGAGATGAACCTCACCTTCAGTGCTCCAGCTGACACCTTTTCTCGTACAAAATGAAAATCAATTTCGATATGTTTGGTCCGAGCGTGAAACACAGGATTTGCTGTGAGGAAAGTTGCACCGAGATTGTCACACCACAAAATTGGAGCTTGAGCCTGAAACACACCTAGCTCTCGAAGAACTGACTGCAACCATGATACCTCAGCCGTGCCATTTGCAATGGCTTTATACTCCGCTTCAGTACTCGAACGACTGACTGTAGGTTGTTTCCGAGAGCTCCACGATATCAGATTGGGTCCATATAACACTGCATATCCTCCAGTTGATCGGCGATCATCGGGACACCCTGTCCAATCTGCATCCGTATATACACTTAACTCTGTGGACTGCGAACGCCGTATACTGAGTCCAACCTTCAGAGTTTCTTTCACATATCTAAGCACCCTTTTAACTGCAGACCAATGCACATCTGTAGGAGCAGAGAGGAACTGACACACCTTATTTACCGCAAAAGAAATGTCTGGCCGTGTCAAGCATAGATACTGCAAACCTCCCACCGTGCTCCTATAAACGAAGGCCTCTGCTTCAGTGAGTATAGTGCCAGCATTCTTGCTGAGCTTGTCAGATGACGACATGGGCGTTGCAATACCGTTGCATTTTTGCATATTCACCTTCCGAAGCAGATCGGTAGCATACTTGGTCTGAGTTAGTGCTATTCCATCAGACATCTTTGTCACTTCTACTCCAAGAAAATAGGAAAGTTCTCCAAGATCCTTAACAGCAAAGGAGACACGAAGTTGCTCCAGAAGTTTTTCCACAGTCCGTCGACACGAGCCAGCTATGATGATATCATCCACGTAAATCAACATATAAATAGTGACTCGTGGGTTAAGGAAAATGAACAAGGAGGTATCTGCTTTGGATGGCCTGAAACCCATGGACTGAAGCTTGACACTTAGCTTGGAGTACCACGCTCTTGGCGCCTGTTTGAGGCCGTAAAGCGATTTCTGCAGTCGACAGACATGGTGAGGGCGATCTGGATCAACATATCCTGGTGGTTGAGACATGTATACCTCCTCCTGGATATCGCCGTGGAGGAAGGCATTTTGGACGTCCACTTGGCGAAGAGCCCAGCCGCGAGAAACGGCGATGGACAAGATCAGGCGAACTGTCGTGGGTTTAACCACCGGGGAGAACGTGTCAGTGTAGTCGATACCAGCACGCTGAGTGAAGCCCTTGGCGACGAGACGAGCTTTGTAGCGATCAATGGTGCCGTCAGATTTGTGCTTGACCTTGAAAACCCACTTGCAGCCGATGATATGGTGTCCACGGGGCAGTTCCACAAGACGCCAGGTATTGTTGAGACGAAGCGCATCAAACTCCGTATCCATAGCCGTTTTCCACACAGGAATAGCCAAAGCGTCATGATGAGACGTGGGTTCAGCAGCAAAGGCACGCTTGGACGGGTCATATCAGATTATCCCATCATAGAGGCGAACCAGACGCACTTTATTGTTCTGCAGCCGAGTGCGCATAGGATGTGTAGGTGCAGGGGCAGGTGCAGGACTTGGCGATGGCGAGGAAGCAGCAGACGGAGATGGTGCAGGGGAGTCATGATCCGCATCATAGGCCAGCCCACGAGCCGGTGTGGGCGGAGAAGCAGGCTCCGAGTCTGTGTCTGAGGCCACATCGTTATGAGCCGCATGGTCGTCCGGAGCAGCAGGATCCGGTGCCCCATGATCGTCGTCAGGAGGGACATGCACGCCATGAAATGAAGAGTCGACGGGAGCGCCTGCACCTGATACAGCAATACTAGGAACCGGGTTAGTAGCACAGTCCATATCATTACACATTGAGGAATTTCTTGCTGGATCCGGAAGAAGGAGAAGATCTTCAGTGGGTTGGGAATTTTGGGAGTGGTCAATAGAGAATGGGTAAATTGTTTCGTCAAAAACTACATCACGGGAGATATATATACGGCCAGTAGACCGATCAAGACACTTGAAACCAAGATGATCCGGACTGTACCCAAGAAATACACAGCGAATAGACCGAAAAGACAATTTCCGGTTGTTATAGGGTCGAAGGTTCGGCCAGCACGCGCACCCAAAACCACGTAAAGCTTCATACCGAACAGGGATGTTAAACAATTTTGTGACGGGAGTTTCATTGTGAATAACTCGACTAGGCATCCGGTTAATGAGATAGCAAGCTTGAGCAAGAAGAGCAAGGGCAGTTTCGACAAGATGACAGTGTTTTCTTTCGATGGCACCGTTTTGTTGGTGGGTGTGGGGACAGGAGAGGCGATGAGTGATGCCAGTATTCTGAAAATAGCGATGCAATTTCTGATATTCCCCTCCCCAATCGGACTGAACAGAAAGAATTTTAACACCCAAAGATCGCTCAACTCATTTCTGAAATTGATAGAAGACATGCTCAACATCTGACTTGTGTTTCAACAAATAGACCCACGAAAACTTGCTAAAATCATCCAAAAAACTTACATAATAACTAAAGCCACCAGAAGATTTAACCGCTGGTCCCCACACATCCGTGTGAACCAACTCTAGAGGAATAGTAGAGACTCTATACGACAACTCATAAGGAAGTTGATGTGCTTTTGCTTGTTGGCATGCATCACAAATATGCTCAACTAGCTTTTTATTTGACGACGAAACTAATTTATTGGTGGAGATGATGGCTTGAACAATCGATGACGTGGGATGACCAAGACGCCGGTGCCACAGATCTTTGGATGGAGTGGCAAGATGTGCTTGACGAGAGCGTGGATGCAGCACCGGATATAGACCACCTTGAGCCCTACCATGTAGACGAACTTGCTTCGTGATGCGATCCTTGATAAGAAAATGGAAGGGGTGAAGCTCAATGAAACAATTGTTATCAAAAGCAAGTTTATTGGCAGATATGAGATTTTTGCTAATGTGTGGAGTGTGTAAGACATTTTTCAGGTGTAGAACAGATTGGTTTGGACCAGACAAAGAAGATTCACCAACATGTAAAATAGGAATATGCATACCATTGGCCACCTGTATCTGATCATGGCCGTCGTAGTTCTTCTGCACGTGGAGGCGATCCATGTCGTTGGTCATGTGATCTGTCGCCCCGGAGTCCATGATCCAGGTCGGTTCAGCAATCTCGTTCGAGTTGGAGTAGTTGGCAGCGCGATTTGATGTCTCAGGTTGGATGGCGTGATTGAACCGATTGTAGCAGCGAAGAGCGTCATGTCCATAGGTGCCGCAGATCTGGCAGGTGGATTTGCCACCTCTGCCACCATTGCGACCACGACCTCCTCCTTGACCGTTGCCTCGCCTAGAATTATTGCCTCCGTTGCGGCCACCTCCACCGCCATAGCCACCACCGTTGTAGCCGCCACCATTGTTGTAGTTGCGACCTCCTCCATAGCCACGGCCACCATCGCCGCGTCCGCGGCCTCCGCCACCGCGCTGAAAGCCACCGTATCCTCCTCCACGCGATGCAGTGTTGGCGGAGTGTTGGAACTGAGGAGATCCATTGGACACGCGATCGACGTTGCGTGCCTCGTATGCGACCATGTGCCCGTAGAGGTCGCTGAGAGTGAAATCATCATCACCCTTTGAAGCTATCACCGATAACGACGTAGTGAAATTCTCGTGATCCTCGCTGATCCCAGCAAGAATATATGAAATAACCTCTGAATCACTCAGAGGGTTGCCGACTGTCGCCATGGTGTCAGCAATCTTCTTCACGTGGTTGTAGTAGTCAGACAGGGACATCTCCCTTTTCTTCGGCTTCACAAGCGCCGTGCGGAGCTGCACGATCTTCGCCTTGGATCGTGACGAGAACATCCGGGTGAGTACGCTCCATACGCTCGCAGATGAGTCCAGCAGCATCACATGGCCGAGCACAGATGGGTTCAGAGATGCAAGAAGAGCACTCAGAACCTGCTGATCTGTTTTGAACCACGCTACATACTCAGGGTTCGCCACCGATTCCGAGCTTCCCTCGGACGCTGGAACCTTCTTGGGCGGCGCGGTGTTGCTCCCATCTACAAAGCCGAACAGATCGAGGCTGTAGAGAGCAGGAAGAGCCTGAGCCCTCCATAACAGGAAGTTGTCCTGGTCGAGCTTGACGGTGATCGCAGCGCCGATGGTTTGAGCGATGTTGGCTGGGGCGGCAGGGGCTGCGGGAGAGGGAGGAGCCATGGATGATCAACGAGCGGGTTGCTCTGATACCATGTAAAAAGTATAGATTGGATTGAATTGCCGTACCTCTCTAGGGCAGGCGTATACTCTTTATATATAACAGACATACAATCTAGGGTTTACAATATGGTTAGGATTACAACTTCTACCGCAAGTCTAGTTAGCCTGACGTGACAGGATCGTACCCGCTCAGGTGTCATCCTACTCCGTTTAACAATGTCATCTCCCTTATTCATCCTATCTGACCTAGGTTCTAATCATTAATCCTCTACACCCTGCGTCAGGCCATCTGAATAGTGGTACTTACCTAGTTTGTCCCATTTGGTATCTAGCTCAACTGCTCCTCACTCTAAATGGCCAGCCTCCAAGCAGAGAGTGACGTCCCCACATATGCGCAGGTAGTCATTTTGCAACTGATCATACTGTAACATAGCATACCCAGGTGTGGTGATGGCGCACTACCCTTGGCAATGGCCAGGAACAACTTGGACGCTTTGGGCAGTGGTGGCATATCCAGGTGCATGGTGGCACTGAAGAGAACAAGGCCGACTCTGCAATCCGTGGGGAAGACAAGCCCTTTAGCAGAACTGCAGAAGGGAGTGACTCTGCAATGTGGTATCCGAGCCAACAGCATGGTGCGGCGGTAGCAACAGCGTTGGGAAAAGTGGGTGAAGAAGCCTCATCTGCGGTGATGGCACTCCATGAAAGTAGCAAGTCATAACAGCAGCAGTACATCACAGATAGAACCTGTCATGGTGTACTTAGAGCATCTCCAGTCGCGTCCACCAAAACGTCCCCCAAACCGCGCCAAATTGAGCGTTTGGGGGACGTGTTTCGTTCGTGCCGCGTTTCGGGGACGTCGCTCCCCAGCCGCGTCCCCAAACGCCGCCCCAAATATTAAAAATACTTTTTTTAGCATTTTTATTTCAATTTTCACAAACTAATACATAATTGGGAACGTGGTTTAAACGAAGACATAATTTGGAACATGGTTTTCCACAAACTAATACATAGTTTGAATCATGGTGGACACAAATATAAAATATTACAAAAAAACTAAACCTAACTAGGCCGTGCGTCGAAGGATTCGTGTGTTCGCTGCCAAGAAAGAACACTCGAGGGCACACCCAGTCACCCAAACTGGAAAATCCAGCTGGTGACGGTGCCCTTGTTGGTTCTACCGAGGAAGAACAGACACAGACCTCCGTGCACGTATTTGCTGCGAAGAAACAACACTCTTCATCAGTCGTCCTCCTCGTCGGTGCTGTCGCCGTGGTAATCCCGGTGGCAGCGCGTCTCGTCGAAGACCTTGACGCTCATGTCCCAGTCGCCAAAGTAGGAGAACAGGAGGACGAAGCCGGCTTCGAGGCTGTGGTGGCGCGCGGACTTCTCCCAGCCGATGTGGAGGTACATCTTGCCGCGCGCGTCGTAGATCACGTCGACGATCCACCGGTAGTAGCCGCACGAAGCCTCCCGCAGATGCATCGTGCCCGGGCGGTCGTCGCCCCGACGTAGGCGACGAAGGAGTCCGGCAGCCTCTGGATGCCGCGTGGGTCGCCCTTGAGGACGAGGACGAACTCGAACAGCACGCCCGCCTCCACGTTCATCTCCAAGGATGAAGACGACGGTGTGGCAGGCAACGGCGAGCGTGCACCTCTGCCGCGGCCGCGGCCACGACCACGACCACGACCGCGAGCTCGGCCTCCGCCTCTCCCAGCCATGGCGTCAACTCTTGTTGAGATGGTGGCGGCTAGGGTTGGGTAGAGAGGCGCTAGGGTTTGTGTGTGAGAGGGACGATGAGAGGCGGCCCTTTTTATAGGCCGGAGGGAGGCGGGGGAGCGGTGGCGCTCATTAACACCGGCACGCAAAGCTAGGCGCGACGAGACGCGTCGCTGCGCCTCTGCGGGAACTGCACCGTCGCTGCTGTTGCGGTCAGAAACCCACCGGCGAGCAGCGACGGGCAACACAGTAGAGCCGGGAACAACTTAGGGTTGCGGCTGGCCCTGGTCCCTCCGAGCGACGGCCCGCAAAGCCTCTGGCGCGCACGTCCGATGCTGGTGCAAGGGCGTGCCACCTGACCTATACCTGGTCAGGAAGGTGATGGAGATGCCTCGCTTAGTTTCCTGCATGGCATACACGTAAACATTAAATACGAGCCTCGATCGGCTCTCAGGTTATCCTGTGAATCGGCTCAAGGAGCCGATCCACCCATGATTCGTACGAGGTGCACGAATATATGGTGGTCCTGCTTGATCAAGATAAAGCTAAAGCGATCTACGACGATTTAGGGTTTTCACCGCATAATCGGATCATCCTTCTCACGATTGGGCCTCGCGGTCACGTACGGTGATCGTAAGCCGGTCCTGGACAAGGCCTAAAAACCAACACGAGGTTGATCCTCGGAACATCCTGTCTAGGGCTAGCAAACGACACCCTACGCGTCGCTGGATCCTCCAACCCTTTATAAGGCCTAACTATTGCAGATATTAAACTAATCCTTGAAGAACAAGGAGCAACCGTAACGGATCGGATCTACTAAATAATGATTAAGCGGGGTGCCGCCCCTACACCTAAGATAGGTGTAAGGGCGGCTAGATGTATAAGGGTTGCACTACGACAGCATATGATACGAAGAACAATGCTAACCCTAACACATCTAAGATAACTACGTTGCTCGCCATCAAAAAGGCTTCAGTACGAGCAACGCATGGTAATGAATAAACTTGTACTGCCTAGATATGCGATCTAGGCAGCATGATGCTTACCCGGAAGAAATCCTCGAGACGAAGGAGTTGGCGATGCGCCTAGATTGATTTGTGTTGAACGATGGTTGTTGTTTATTTCATAAACCCTAGATACATATTTATAGTCCGTAGACTTTCTAACGTGGGAATAATCCCAACCGTGCACGAGACAAACTCTAACTAACCGACACGTAATCTATTATGTTACAGATACACGGGCAAACTAGCCCAAACTTTGCATAACAGGCCGATTCACGCCTTTCTTCCATGTATATTCTTCAAATCCATCTTGATCGCGGCCCACCTCTGACATTGGTCAAATTCAGGTGATAACACATGCCCCCCTGGTTTTGGAATTGATAATTCCAAAATCACTCCGCTTTTCCTTCGTCGGGTCATGTCGTGGCAGAGCAGAACCGTTGCAGTATCCTTTATCATGATGCCTTGTCTTCTCAACTTCTCTGCAAAATTTGATAGCTTTAGCACCACTTCCTTGGAAACTGCAATGGCATTAAATCTCCATCAGGCTCCTCCTTATTTAACTGTGCCGACTGACTTGCTTTTTTATCCCCCTCCTTCGTTCTAGCTATCGGCACCGAAAAGCCCTCTTTCCCTGTAGCAATGTCTTCTTCTTCCTCCGTCTCCTCCGGCCTCTCTTTCCAATCTTCTTCCCCGAGCGAGCCGATATCGGAGCCCGAGTGGGATTTTGACTTCATGTCAGACGGCGACATGCCCCTGACTGATGGGGAGGGCGACCTCCACTTCCTCATTGAAGGGGAACTGGAGAGCGAAAGCGAGGATGACCCTCCCTCATGGAGGAACCCCACTTCCTCCGATAAGGAGGAGGAAGAGGAATACGAGGAGGTAGAGGAAGAGGAGGAAGACGATTCCTCCTCCTCCGCTGGGTACCCGCCGGCGAAGCGCCTCCGTGCTTGGGCGGATAGTGAAGATGACGATGATGACGAAGAGGAAGAAGCTCCGGTCGAAGGCTGGGGCAGCAGTGACGAGGAGTTCTCCGGAAGTAGCGCCGGCGGCAGCTACGACGCCGACGACGAGGGCAGCGAGGATTAGTGACATAGGATCAGTAGTACGCGAGCAATCGGCTCTTCTTTTGTTCCTCTTTCCTTGAGCAATCGGCTCTTCATTGTAAAAAACCCTCCTTTATTAATGAAGAAGTATTTCCAGTCAACTTTTTTTTTGCCGATAGTCAAAGTCAAACAATCTCCCAAAAGAGCCGATGGCATCGCACCGGTCTCTATCATAAAAACACAAGTAAGGTTGACCTAGCCTCCCCTCTAAACGGTAACCTGCGACCTCCGTCTGAGAAAGCAAACTCAGATCCCCAAATCGCCGCCTGAGCAGTTCCAACTCACGACCACCTGCATCCAGATCTCGACCGCGCCGCCCCCAACTTCTACAGCGCATCCAATGGCGGAATCATCCAACACCAACGCCATGGCCTCTGGTCTGAAGGTAATCCTTAACCTCCTCTCGCCATTCGAATCGACATAGGATTAATAGCAAACACCTGAATTAATGTTTTGTTCCGCTATTAATTTAGGTTTCAGACATCCTTCTGCCACATCCTTCTCTCGCAAATTCGATGTGCCTCGGTCCTCGTTCTTCCGAGAGTCCCGCCCTCTTAATTTCGTGCGAAGCTAACAGAATCCCCTTCGTGAATCAGAACTTAGATCTGACTTCCTGGGCCGACTGCCTGCGAGCCTGGCCTAATCCTCCTGAGGGTTGGGTGGCATGGTACAATAGAGTATCCAAAACCCATTATGCCACTTGGGAAACCATAGGGATAGCCGATGCCTTGTCATTATCATTGTCTCCCCTTGAGAAGAATGAAAATATTCTGAAAACCATTGGCTACTTCTGGTCTGATGCACTGAATTGCTTCATGTTTGGCCATGGCCCTATGACACCGACCCTGCTGGATGTGGCCATGATCACAGGCCTAGACATTGCATCCCCCAGCCCTTCTGCATTCAAACTGCCGAAAGTCCCTTTCACTCTTTCCTCTAAAAAAGAGTGTACCAGCTGGGGTGCCTATCTCAATCGTTATATGAAAAACAAAGGCCCCGTGACAGAGAGAGAACACACAGCCTTCCTGAACTTCTGGTTGGAGCATTTCATATTCTGTGGCCCATCACTCACCCCTACCAAGAATTACCTTTCCCTGGCCTATGAACTTGCTAAAGGCACCCAACTTGGCCTAGGCAAACTGTTTCTTGGAGAGGTCTATCGATCCCTTCAACTGATGTCTGTCAAACTATTCTCTCAAAAGACAGTTAAAACTGGCGGCCCCTGGTGGTTTATTCAGTTGTGGGCCTAGCTATACTTTCAGAACCAGATCCCAGACTTCCCACCGTTGACCACCTGCACCTTTCCAGATGTTAATGGAAAGGATATCCGATGCACCAGCTATGGCCAAGCTTTGTATGGTCTCCCAGGCAGCAGGCTGATCCCTAAGGAAGCAGCAGGGTGGTTCAAGATTTTCTTCCAAGGTTTGGACAACCCCCTGTTCTTTCCTTATACTGAATCGGCAAACTTTGAAAACCCAGTCTCCTTTCGATTGGATGACTTTGCCGATGACGCCAGCACCCAGCATCTGTATTCTATCATGATTCGTCCTTGCTTCCTCCCTGTTGGCACGAGTACCTCGAACCGGATCATCAAGCCCGGTTATGAGTGTTATCAACCGGTAGTGGTAGCCCGACAGCTTGGTCTCGGGCAGGTGCCTCCACACTTCTTCTTACACCACCTGACAGCCAGTAGAGCTGAACTGCCTGACATCCTCACTGGCCAAAGGTGTTATACCTTCTTTGATGCTTTGGCCATTCCAATTCCCCACGACCTCCGTTTCTCCTCCACTACCGATGGTTTCGAGACTTGGTGGTCCATGTGGAAGACCCATGTCTTCAGAAGGGCTCTAGGACTGCTGCTGAGACAACTTGATGCCGAGTATGACATCCCTGCAGACCAGGTACCATTACTTTAACATTTCTTGTAACAACATTATGGTGATTGTCTGTGACCTGACTCCATCTCCTGGCAGCAACAAGATGGCCCGGCTCCCACGCAAGCTGATGGTTCCCCCTTCGTATTCCTCCCTCCGGCACCAGTGGTTCTCTTCTGCCAGAGCTCGCCACCCCTGAAGAAAGTCATAATGCAGAGTCAGCCGATTTCACCAAAATCGGCTCCCAAGAGTAAAGCATCTTCGGGGCCAGTTCCCCCCCGAGCCTCGACTCAGGCGAGGACGGCAGTGAGGAAGGTGGCTGCCAGGAAGACCCTGAAGCGTAAAGCCCCTGCCCAAGAAAGCTTGCATGTAAGTTGGTTCGTGCCCCGTCCACATTTATCCGCTTTCCCGATCTTTTACAATACGCTCGTATTCTTTTCTACAGACTTCCACCGAAGAAACCTCCAGCGGGGCCGTAGAATCCAGCCAGGGGGACTCGAGCTCGGGCAATTCCGAGAGGTCCACCACCTAGAGCCAGACGGCTTCACCAGCGCCGGCCTCTAAGAAAAGGTCGATCCCCGAGCTTCCTGCTCCCCAAGCCCCGACCAGATCGGGGTCACGCACGAAGCGTCGATGCGTCAAAAGGGCTCGTAAAAACCCACGAGCTTCTCCATCAAGCCAGGAGGTCTCAAATGTAATTATCTCCCTGGTCACACTTCATGCTAACCCATAGTCATTTGGATCGGCTAACCACTTCCTCCTGCAGACCGAAGAAACTTCTAGCGGAGACGTCGAGGAGGTACTGATGCCGTCCGCCACCCTAGACCTAGCCACCTCGACGATCGCGGTTGACCAAGTGGCTGACCTAGCCAAGTCCACAGAAAAGCCGATCATCACTACATCGGCTGTTGCCTCCTACCTTGGGAGGGGTTGGCTCTACCACTTTCTTCGTTGTATGCTAAACTCGCTTTGTTTGCCCTATCAGGGTTGTGATCTCTCGAGCCTGCTGACGTTCGATCCAGAATCCATCGAACCAACTACTTCCAAGGCAAGTGGAGAGCCGAGTCCTAGCACGGTCCATGGTCCACTCCAGCGTCTCAAGGATTTGCTCTCTTCCTCAATTGAGACCCTGATTGAAAATTCCGAGGAAGTCAAAGGCATCCTCGAAGATATCCAGCCCCATCTCCCTATGACACTGCAAGTGAAGCTCTGGCCAGCTGTTACTCTGTCGGTCTTCAAGTCAAGGGTGCAATCGGCTCGACAAAGGGTTACTCTTCGCCATACCCAGCTCCCATTGAGAGCCGATATTGCAAGTGTCAACGGCTCAACAAGAAGAAGGCTGCTTTGGACGCCAAGACGGATACTTCTGCCAATCGCGCCGAACTCGAGACCCTGCGCAAGGAGCTGGAGAGCCTTGAAGAGAGGGTCAGGGTGACCAAGCAGCTTATCCAAGACAAGGAAGCCTTTATTGCCCGTTCTCAAGATGAAGCAAAAGGCCTCACAGCCGATCTGAAGACCGATCTGGCTGAAATTCGTACCCTGAGCAGTCAGCTGGTGACGGGTAAAGACGAGGACGACGAGGCTGAGATCGCCGAGGTAGATCGCATCCATGTTGACGCCCTTCACGCCCTCGGCGCGTTTCTTCAGTAGGGCCTTCAGAGACAAATGTTTCGCTGAACTTGATCGTCTGAAGTCGATGACTCTGCCTCGGCTGTACTTGCTACACATTTTTTTTACTGGCCGATTTTCCATCGGCTCCTAATATTTTATTGCCCATGCGTCTGTCTACCTGATCATGTGCCCCCCCCGAGGCGAATCTGTCAGGTTGCTGCAGATATCGGCTCTGCGGTTATCGGTAGGATTATACCTGAACATCGGCTCTGCAGTCAGGACTAATGCCGATTTCCCTGAACTCGCAAGCCGATGTAAACCCATACCCCAACCTTCCGTTACCTGTTAGATCGACGCTGAACGCAGGCGAAGCGTATGGCAAGGATAATACGGGGCGATTGCTGGAATTGGCCCCTATTTTGATTGTATTGCTCAAAAAAGGCTTACATCTTGTTGTGCCAGCCGATGTCTCATCACCGGCTTTCCTTCGTTTGGGGCGCCATACTCCCCTTTGTGGTCGACCCTCTTCATCCAGGGTTCGTCGAACTTTTGCGGCCAGATCAGGCCGCGTCTTCCCTAGCGCGTGCAGGTATTAACTTTCAGCTTCCTCTGAGCCACGCCGTCGCTGAACCCTACGTCTTTTGGAACGGCTGAGTCCGTCCGGGCACCACCTTAGCCGGTGGCATCTGTCCTCTTCTCTTTCACAGTTATCTTTTATCCCCTTGAGGTCTTCTTCCCGAAAGGAGTCAGCTTGCTTGTTCTTGGATGGGAGAGGCCCAAGCCGTTCAGTGGATACCGTGTGAGCGGGTTCCGCGAGAAGAGCCGATGAGGTCGGCTTCGAGGATCGTTTTGACCTCGTCATACTTTTTCTTGAGCTCGTCGGTCAGATCCTCGTACGTGACTGGAGTGCCGTCCGCCATCTCAGATGTAGATGGCGATGTGGTTGATGTCGAAGCTTGTCCCACCGGGCGTGCCAGAATGTGTTGTGGTCAGAAACCCACCGGCGAGCAGCGACGGGCAACACAGTAGAGCCGGGAACAACTTAGGGCTGCGGCTGGCCCTGGTCCCTCCGAGCGACGGCCCGCAAAGCCTCTGGCGCGCACGTCCGATGCTGGTGCAAGGGCGTGCCACCTGACCTATACCTGGTCAGGAAGGTGATGGAGATGCCTCGCTTAGTTTCCTGCATGGCATACACGTAAACATTAAATACGAGCCTCGATCGGCTCTCAGGTTATCCTGTGAATCGGCTCAAGGAGCCGATCCACCCATGATTCGTACGAGGTGCACGAATATATGGTGGTCCTGCTTGATCAAGATAAAGCTAAAGCGATCTACGACGATTTAGGGTTTTCACCGCATAATCGGATCATCCTACTCACGATTGGGCCTCGCGGTCACGTACGGTGATCGTAAGCCGGTCCTGGACAAGGCCTAAAAACCAACACGAGGTTGATCCTCGGAACATCCTGTCTAGGGCTAGCAAACGACACCCTACGCGTCGCTGGATCCTCCAACCCTTTGTAAGGCCTAACTATTGCAGATATTAAACTAATCCTTGAAGAACAAGGAGCAACCGTAACAGATCGGATCTACTAAATAATGATCAAGCGGGGTGCCGCCCCTACACCTAAGATAGGTGTAAGGGCGGCTAGATGTATAAGGGTTGCACTACGACAGCATATGATACGAAGAACAATGCTAACCCTAACACATCTAAGATAACTACGTTGCTCGCCATCAAAAAGGCTTCAGTACGAGCAACGCATGGTAACGAATAAACTTGTACTGCCTAGATCGCAAGATGCGATCTAGGCAGCATGATGCTTACCCGGAAGAAACCCTCGAGACGAAGGAGTTGGCAATGCGCCTAGATTGATTTGTGTTTAACGATGGTTGTTGTTTATTTCATAAACCCTAGATACATATTTATAGTCCGTAGACTTTCTAACGTGGGAATAATCCCAACCGTGCACGAGACAAACTCTAACTAACCGACACGTAATCTATTATGTTACAGATACACGGGCAAACTAGCCCAAACTTTGCATAACAGGCCGATTCACATCTTTCTTCCATGTATATTCTTCAAATCCATCTTGATCGCGGCCCACCTCTGACATTGGTCAAATTCTGGTGATAACAGCTGCGCGCCAATAACTTCCGTCGCGAGGTAGGCGATGGTTAGGTTAAAATTTATTGTGCCGCTGACGAGTCGGGCCCGCGTCGCTTCGCCTCGCTTTTCGGTCCGTCCGGCGTCTCCGGTGCGTCCCCTGTGGGACGGGGACGGGCTTGGGGTGCCGGACACCGTATCGGGGCGCGCCGGACAAAAAAAGGGGTTTGGGGGACGCGGCTGGAAGCGTTTTTTTGTCCGGCGCGCCCCAAATAGCTTTGGGGGATGCGACTGGAGATGCTCTTGTAGACTGAACAAAAGACGCCCTGATGTGCAGGAGCTGGGCCAGCAATACACTGCCAGACTAATTAAACACACAGCCGCTTGAACCAACAGGCTTCAATGTATGCCAACCGGGAGAAGGTCGAACAGTACATAAAGTAACTTGTATGCTTGTGTTTGCATGGCAGCAAGGAACTCAAGGAACTAGATTTAGATGTGCGCCTTGGCGCACGACCCCGTAGAATTCGCACAAATTTATAGTTTGTATGATTGTTTTGTAAAATGATGGAAAAGAATTGTGAACTGGTCTGTTTTAAATGTATAGACTTTCACTGACCCGAGGAAAAAAATATATAATTTCAGCAAGCATGTCATGTACACAAAATAAAAAATTCACCAGGATCACTTCCCTTATACCATGCAACATGCATTTTCTTTATATACTGTAAAGAGCATGTTCAGATTTTTCGTAGAAACAACATGTCACTCTATAAAAAGAAAGGCATATTGCAGCAATCAGATAAGATGCCAGTGACATTGCCTAATATGGAGTTTCCAAAGAAGCACCATTGCACGGTCAAAGAACCTAACAGAGTTCCGGTGTTCATAGTGGCAAGCAAACTTAGATTCTGTTTGTAACACGGCATCACCTGCCTAGTGCAACATGGTTTTTTTTTTGTCTAGGATTGCTTCCTCATCATCTTACGACGCTCATCCGGAGTACCCAGCAAAGGTCAGCTTCTCCCCCGCGACTGCATATTTTGGAGGCTCAACCAGCTCAACCTGAACTTTAACCTGCATGAAAAAACAACCCATGCACAATTCAGAACTCAATAGCATCATGCGACATGCATATTTCTTCAAGAAAATGTATTTAGGAGAAAATGTGAACCATGCAGGTGAGTGTATAAATGATAACCAATTCAGAAGAAATTCTTTGGGCCATCGATGGCCAGTAAAAATCGATGGCCAGTTCTGCCTGTAGAGTTGCTGCCCAGGATTTAGGGACAATCCAGAAGTCCCATGTTCTGGTGCTCACTTCACACGCTCACTGAACATTCAAATCATGCAAGATCACAAGAACCACACACAAACACATACTTCACTGTCAGATAAACTAATCAGAATGATGCATCATACCTTCAGAAGCCAGCCAGAGGATTTCTCATAGAATCATCGATCTTACACCACTCAATATGATCCGCCTCGTTATTGCCAACAGCAACCAAAACTATCAGAAATGTCAACTCAAGTATTAATGGAAATAAAAAACGAAATGGAGAGGACGTTCTTTTCTTGCTCACTGCAACATAAATCCGACTAAGAAAATTCAGGAAAACATAGCAATTTTGCTTTTATACGTAAGTTGCAACTTAGCCACTTTATAGAATTTCGTCTGTTGTGATCTATACTTCTATCCTAATTATATTCATATATTCATCCATTCCAAATTATATTCAAGCTATTGAATTTGTAGACATATTAAATTTCCGTAACAATGATAGAAAGCCCTATACAGCAAAGCTCAGTTCTTTCTATGCCTGAACATTCAGTTCTAGTAGTCTATCACCATATCAACCTTAATTATATTCAGCTAAACAAATTTGCGTAGGACTATGCATATTACTCTGACCTGTTGATTCAATTTGGGTTAACGTATGTTAGCCGGAAGCTGTGGAAACGATGTGACCAACCAACGCAAAGAAGTGGCAAGCACTCCTATGACACTTTAACCCCATTGCCTTGCTACTGACAGAGAAGGTTCAGGAGATAAATGAATGTCTGAACCAAAAGAAGGAGCAAGGACCAGTGAGTGCAAGCTAACCATTATTACACTATTTAAAAGTTGATCAATTTAGAGCATCCTAAGTTGTTTGGACACCGTAGATGTGCTATTTATCCACTTATCCATCTGGTGGTGTATTGACACGTACTCCATCTTCTGGCCATCGATCGTGGTCAGTTTCAATTTCACTTTTTTTTCTCTTCATGGTTTACCGGCAACCGGTTCTGCTCCATCCGCCCCTTCCGGTCACGTGTTTAGTTTGCTTTGGTCAAAGCGGTATTGGGCCCCACCATCGATTTCTCTGGATTTTTCCCCACGATTCTTCTCTACTGCCCACCTCCCATCCATGGCCGATCGACCTCCATCCCTACTGCCCTCCCATGGAGGATTTTCCCTAGCCAAGATCCCACCCCATAGTCTTCTCAAAAGTGCACATCTGGTCGTGATCCACCATCAACACACACCTGGGAGCCGTGCAAGGAGGTCAGCCGCATGAAGGAGTTGTCTGGATGCGGAGGATGACCGGCGCACTGATTTCTCCAGCAGTCACACACTGTCGTCGCAGCAGCGGCAAATCGGCGGAGGAAACAGAGGTGGTGAGACTCCATGGCCGTTCCACTGTCGTCTCTTCGCTTCTCTACTTTCTCGGAGTGCTAGGATTTTCTTCTTGCAGGCCGACGCACAGGTCTGCCGCCGCCGACGAAGACCACATGGCAGGCCGCCCTTTGCTGCTACCATGTGCGACTGTGCCGCCGTCGAGGAAGATTAAGATCGACGTTCGCTCTGCTGGATGCCGATGCTGCTCCTTCTCTGTCCGACCATGCCGGCACTGGCGAAGAACATAAGGCAGGCCGCCCTTCCCTCCATGGGACACCAGTGCCGCTCTGTCTACGTGTGAACAATGTGCCCTCGCGTTCTACTTGTGTATTCACACCTCTGCATATTTTCGTTCTTTTCTCACCGATTTGGTTTCTGCATCAAAAAGGAACCGTGCCACTCAGGACTGCTGGCTGGGCCAAACGGTGAGGTGAAGGCTGTAGTTTGCCACGATTATCTTTTCTTCACAGATTGTTTGAACAAGTATGTTTGCCACTCAGGACTGTTTTGTCTCTCAAGACTATTTTGTCTCTGCAGATTTGGTCCTGTTGTGCTTCTCTGCCTTCACAAATTGTTTGTGATATTTTCTTTTCTTCACAGATTCCTTTATCCGGATTTGGCTACAGGCGAAGTGTCATGGCTACAGGCAGCTATTCCAGCAAACTTATAATTGGTTACATGGATGAACCTCGGACAGTGTGTCACTTCTGTGTTAGGGTGCTCTCTGTGGCTACGCCTCATGAGTAATTTCCCATTGTATTGGCCTCATTAGTTGTGTTTTTACATTATTGCTATTTCAAATTTGCTTCGTGTAGTTCGGCCGCCAGTGAAGGTGTGCGACACAACCTTCTTCAGGGGGTTGGCTGCATCGGCGGCAGTGGAGGCGCAGGTATGAATTATCAGCCGTGACATTAATCGGTGACTGTAGTCAGCGACAAAAGGGGAGGATGATATGAGGAAGTATCTTGGTGTTTGATTCGCTAGATGCAAGGTTGTCCATGCAAGCAAAATACAGAACACAATCTTATTTAGTCATAGAAGCTATCATTGCTTATAGAACAACAGACTATTGTGTAAATTGATTACGGAATATAATTTGATTTGGTAATTGAAAATTTCGAGAACTGTATGTGCCAGGGAGGGCCTGCGAGGATGTTTGTGAGGGTGAGGCTGACGGATGGGTCGTGGTACCAGTAGCCGTTCCGGCTCCCTGGACGCTGCTGGTTGGTACTCCGATGAGGAGAAACTCCGGCTGGTGGCACACAATTTTTTCCTTATGCACTAGAGAGTATGTGCAAATTGGATTCTATATGTTCACTACCTACTACTGATTCTGAAGGTGCAATCATTTCAGGTTTAAGTGGCATGGCATGTTCACACTGTCCCCTGCTTTATTAGGAGATCTTATGCCATGTCTTTCTCACTCCAACATTATATATTTTAGTTACCTTATGATGTAACACTTGATTTTGGAAATTCAAACTTAATATGTCGTTTTCTCTACCACGTTAGTGAACAATATATCCAGGTTTGCCTGATAATGTTAATGTGTACATGCAGGATTCTTATATCTAAAATATTCTCTCACAAGATCGGTGGAAAACTTGAGGTATGTAGAGGTGTAATCTTTTGGAATGCAATTATCATGATTGTTTCCTGCAGAGTTTTTCTCTTTGATATAATAAATGCAGTACCATTTTGTTTTGTGGTTTTAAGAGTAATGTTTAAAGTCTAATTGCATTCCTCTTTCATGAACAATTCACAATGACATCTTCAGGCGCTACTGAGCTTCGGTTAGTTCAAGCTGCAATTGGGCAATTATACAAGTTCACCCTTATATAACTCCTTTTGGATCCGTATAACCAGATCAAGTTAATATGCTGCTCCTTGCTTCTACTTCTGAATTTCTTCATCACCGTTGTATTTTGTTTTCATTTTGACCTATAAAAAATGACATCTTACTATTTTTGTTGTTGCAAAGTTAGCTGAACCATAGATACAGCCATTCCCATATGGTGCTGATAGTATTGTGCTGCAAGTTTGCATGTTCATGAAAGAGGAATTTAGAGCATCCTAGGAAGGGTTCTTATATCTAAAATATTCTCTGTCAGTACTGGTGGAAAACTTGAGGTATGTAGAGGTTTAATCTTTTGGAATGTAATTATCACGATTGTTTCCTGCAGAGTTTTTCTCTTTGATATAATAAATGCAGTACCATTTTGTTTTGTGGTTTTAAGAGTAATGTTTAAAGTCTAATTGCATTCCTCTTTCATGAACAATTCACAATGACATCTTCAGCGCCATCGAGCTTCGGTTAGTTCAAGCTGCAATTGGGCAATTATACAAGTTCACCCTTATATAACTCCTTTTGGATCCGTATAACCAGATCAAGTTAATATGCTGCTCCTTGCTTCTACTTCTGAATTTCTTCATCACCGTTGTATTTTTTTTCATTTTGACCTATAAAAAATGATATCTTACTATTTTTGTTGTTGCAAAGTTAGCTGAACCATAGATACAGCCATTCCCATATGGTGCTGATAGTATTGTGCTGCAAGTTTGCATGTTCATGAAAGAGGAATTTAGAGCATCCTAGGAAGGGTTCTTATATCTAAAATATTCTCTGTCAAGATCTGGTGGAAAACTTGAGGTATGTAGAGGTTTAATCTTTTGGAATGTAATTATCATGATTGTTTCCTGCAGAGTTTTTCTCTTTGATATAATAAATGCATTACCATTTAGTTTTGTAGTTTTAAGAGTAATGTTTAAAGTGTAATTGTATTCCTCTTTCATGAACAATTCACAATTACATCTTCAGGCGCTACTGAGCTTCGGTTAGTTCAGCTGCAATTGGGCAATTATACAAGATCACCCTTATATAACTCCTTTTGGATCCGTATAACCAGATCAAGTTAATATGCTGTTCCTTGCTTCTACTTCTGAATTTCTTCATATCCGTTGTATTTTGTTTTCATTTTGACATATAAAAAATGATATCTTACTATTTTTGTTGTTGCAAAGTTAGCTGAACCATAGATACAGCCATTCCCATATGGTGCTGATAGTATTGTGCTGCAAGTTTGCATGTTCGTAACTTTACACACAGGGTTCTGATATCCATAATATCAATGAGAATAAGTATCTAGATTCTCTGGCAAGACTATGGTGCACAGCTTTAGATATTTACAGATGTATTCTTGGGGATGCGATTCTCATGATTATTTACTAGAGTTCTCCTTTTGTTATAATACATGCATCACCGTTTATTTATTTTGGTTTAGGAGAAGTTATTGAAGTCTAAATACGTTCCTGTTTCATGAACAATTCTTAATGTCATCTTCAGGTGGTACCCAGCTTCGATTAGTTCAAGGTGCAACCGAGTAATTAACAAATTTTACACTTTCAGCCAGAAAAATTTAGTATATATACTTCTCCTTTTGAATTACTTCATCACCATTGTATTTGTTTTCATTATGATATATAAAAAGTATATCTTATTAGTTATTTTGTTGTAAAATTAGCTGAACCATCCATAGAGACAACATTTCCCGTGTGGTACTGATACTGATATGATTGTGCTGCAAGCTTGCTGCAGCCTTTCCCGTGTGGTGCTGATAGAGTCTCCAATGATGCATCATACATTCTCTTGATTTGCAAAACAACACGAGCTTTTCGCCTCCTTAACCATCCTGCAGCTAGAAGTTTTTCTAATGCCATTATTTTGGATGGACATGATGTACAGAAGGAACTCATTTGTTAGCGCATATTTTCTTGATCCTAACAGCAATTATAATCACTTTCTGTGTCAAATCACCACCTACAGTCACTGAACAATAGAGATTAGTAATTTAGCACTTACTAATGTTTTCAGAGCTGTGGCGAAAATCATGTTGCCAGAGAATCATAGAGATCCTGGATGCTGAGGTAGAGAAGATGTTCTGCCTGGTTAGGAATTGCCAACTTCATTATCACGTTGTCATGATGCTCCATTGCACCTCTTCATATATCCTGTAGTTTGCTAAAGCATGAGCTTTTGTGCTGAAAATTTTGAAATTTGTAATGGATGTGGCTGGGCAGGCTTGCTCCTTTGTGGGAACTTAACGTTATTTGCGGTCTAATTGATCTGGAAGGCTTCAAGTTGTGTTTGTAACATTTGAACGACAATTGATTTGCTAGCATGCATTGCTAATTTTATGTTTAAAGTTTTTCTGTTTGAAATACTATCCTGTTTTGTTCTTCACCTCATAATCACCTAATGGACATGGCATGGTGTTGTGCCATAGCTCCATTCTCCCCTGCAAGTCACTGACAACAACTGATCTTTCCAATCAGTTATTAGAAGTCAAACGGATTATGGAAGAACGCTTGCCACAGTGTTCAGTAAGCTGACTTGCTGCTACTTGAATTCTGTTTACAACTGTTGGTGTGCAATAGATAGAAGGCTACGAATAACAGTGCAGACAACTCTTCTCCACGTCTGGTATAATTTGTACACCAAGCAATAATACAACATCAAAACAATTCAGTCAACTTTACGTAGTGTTCAAATGCGGTCTCTGTTTGCACTCCTGCCACATACTGCCTTGGACAGCCCTAAAAAACTCAATGTACTAGGCTCTGTATATACATTAACAGCTCGCTGCATATTATATACAACCTGAAGATATAAAGTAGAGATTAAATTTCATTGCATAACAGAGTTCGAAAGCAGAACAAACTAAAGATATGATTTCTCAAGACAATCGGCTAGGAAAATACTAAGGTTAAGGTTAAGGCGAAGCACAATATTTCTACAATATCTAGAGTATGTACGATCAAATTAAATTACTCCCTCCGGCCTGCCTTTTTCAAACAATCGACAAAAAATGTGTGACCACGGGCGCGGCGTGCCGCCGCGCCAAAGCTTCCTAGTCATTCGTGAAAGAGGGAGAGAGGCACCTCACAATGTTGCATAGTGTCAAACATGTAATTTTCTACTCAATTTCATGCTTCAGACAGTAACTGCAAATCCGAAGAACATTCAAGCAAAACCTAACCAGGCTATAAAGAACTAACATGGTTTTCGGCAGGGTGGCCAACATGTTGGAGCCTAGTGAAGATACTTATCATTTAGGAAATTTTACAATGCCATAACCTGATAACAGAATAGAGTTAGAACGATTACAGAGCTGCCTTGTGATAATAGTCTAAGTTGCACCATGCACGTGACCAAACAAACTGCAGAATAAACCAAATCTAACCATGCAGATGAGAATATCATGTCATGAAAGGAACATGCAGCAAGTGGATGAGAATAAAATGAACCATCACTTATCCATTAGATTATCTCAAAATTTCACCACAAATTTCATCTCAAAATTGTTTTAAAATTCCGCATATGTCACAAAAACAGAAGTACATTCGACTTGAGTGTATAAAGTTAGGATAACAATATCATGATCAGCATGTTTAGTGAAAAGGACATATCATATGGTAATATGGTAAGAAAATAGAACACAGGTTCAGAACTGTACCTCTTTGTTATTTTCTTGTCTCTTTCTAGCATCATGGAAAGAATCTAAAAGTATATAAAACAATAATTAGTATTCATATTGCTTAACTCTTGAGTCCTGATTGAGAAACGAAAACATGTGACTGTAAAGGTCAATTTTGAACCAATATTCATCAACAAACTGAATCAGTGTGTGATCCTAACAGATGAAAAAGTGCATCATCTCACCTGATTGTCACTTTGGCCCTATCTCTGAATTCTTGCTAGGAGGGGGCCATGAATCGAGCAGCATGATTTACAAAAATCGATGTACCTATCAAGATAGAAAACTAACGTTTCAATCAAGATCCTCTACAATCTGCAACATATGTCATGCCACTTCTTTGAACGAATATTAAAGGAATATACATTAGTGTTCACTAAAGAATTGGTCCAACAAAAAACAAGTCACCCATTTAGAGAACCCAATCTAGAACTTTTGAAAATAGCATTTATAATATCACACTCTGCCATCGCAATGAACTAACAACATATATACAACATTTCTAGACCATTCTTATTTGGGCTCAAGCTATGTTTATATTTTGCACTATACGTCTCCAACAATTTATCCTCAACTAACCTCTCACCCGTTGTTTACACCCAGATCGTATCAACAATGATGCACACTTGATTTGAACAATGGATACTATTTATGTAAAAATACAATGCAAAAGCATAGAGTAGGGGAATTTTTTACCAAAAAGAAAAGGCAGCAAGCTTCTCCTTGTTCCATTCGGGTGAGGTGGATACGGTGATTAAGGAGATTAGTTCATACCTACAAAAGAAGAGCACACAAAGATGAAAGAAGAGGCACTTTCACGATTAGCGCCCAATTCCCCACATATTTGAGCTGTATATATTCCCACCATGAATGCTCTTATTTCTACGTCTTATGGCTCCTTTGTTGAGACGAGATTTGATGATGTCGCTGTGTTGGGATGGAATGGAGAGATGAATTAGCAAGGAGAATGAGTGAGCAACTGCTGCAACATGAGTCATGGATGAGCAGCTTGGGATACAGAATATGTACCTTCGGTAAGATCATTTACGAAGCAGCAGGAGCAAGTGGGGATCGTGGAGGAGAAGCTCACGGGCGTAGAAACGTGCAGGACAGACGGAGCTCGACCGGCGGATCCTTCCGGCGACATCACGGCGCGCCACGGCGGTGCGAGCGGCGGTCTGACACACATTATTTAGAACATGCTGCTCATCTCTGCTCAAGCCAAGGTCTGACACGCATGCTCACTGCGAGCTGATCCAGCAAAGTGAACTCCAAAAACATCTTAGTTAGGAATGGAGGGAGTGTGTGCTAAAATGATATAAGGATTAGTAGCTATGCTGAGACAAAACACGGCCACTTGAAGTCATTCATGCAAAGGAAAAAAGATCAACCTCTCGCTAAAGTAGCATGTCCCCAGTCACCACTGACATCAACTATGGTGGCCTTCTTGATAACCAGATGATATTTTCAAGGGAATGAACTGCATCAACTATCACACAGATTTGTAGATTCAGAGAGAAACTGGAAAAGAGAATAACTCACATATTAGTTGAATCCAAGCCACGAATGACTATAAGTCCTGAAACTAAGAGAAGAAAACAAAATGAATATCATCTCTGAACCATGCCACCATATCCAAGCAGAAGGTTGCATGAATCGTTTGGCTGGATGAGGCTCACATTTGGATATATAAAATACTACCACTCAAAAGAATAATTGCAATAAAACAGTTCTGCTAGCAAACAAAGCCAAACAAATAAGAAACAATAGGGACACATAGGAAGGGCGGGCCCGTAACAAAATATGTAATTGACCAGGAAAGTAAAGCAAATAATTTGCAGGTAATAGATATAAATTTGGCAGTGTACTGCAGTAGATTAATGATACCATCCAATAGTCAATATAACAAGTTTTATAGAGCAATGCGGGTTCAAATCACATAGCAATTGGAATTTGGCACTACCAAATAAACCTCTGCATTCAAAACCATGAAATAAGTAAATTAACAGAGAGAATGGATGCACAAAAAATATTGCATCAGAAATTGTGTAAACTGACTTCGGAATAAATCGGAGCTTATTTAAAATGTCCTCTCCAAAATATGGCTATACCCCAATTGCTAATGGCAACTGAAACATTCGTCTTATTAGCTACAATAATCATTGCCCATATTTAGCAAATCCTCAAGGCCAACCATGTAGGACTGTATGTATGAACACAAGAAGTTGTTATGCAGAAGTTAATTTCTCCATGGAACAGTTGGTAGTCCATGAGCTTAATTCTTGACTAACTTATGAATTAAATAATTAGCAGACACCACAAACTCATTCAAATAATAAATTTAGATACTTAATAAGTAAGAACAAATGAAGAATAAAAAACATCTCTATTGACCTTTAAAAGGATAAGATGTTCATGTAGGTTGGGAAATTCGATCTTGCCCAACATCCTATCAACTGATTCCTCGCCACCACCGTGGAGAGCTGCCGCTGTAGGATCGTACCCCTGGTCTCTTACCCATGAACCACTACAGAAAGGAAGGAGGTAGTAAAAAAACAACACACAAGAGTATAGCTTAGAGCAGCAACCACAACCATAATAAATCTAGAATAAGTTTTAACAATTCGTAACACATGAGACAGAAGGGAGAAGATGCAAACCCAAGTACAAAGAATCAATTGATCTAACCATGGTCTCAAAATATTTTACCAATTATGTTCTATATCGGATGTAAGTCTCATGTGTTCTTTGCAATTGACCTGTTCAAACACAGTTTTCCAATATATACTGAGAAACATTGCTGCTATGAAAAAAATGGTGCGACATGGTTCATAATTTACATTACCAAATAGTAAAATATTGAATTGTTCATCTTGACTGTACCTTTACAACCAAATGGGTATAAACATATATAGTGTACATCTCAGCCCCTACTCTGCATTTTCAATTGTATAAGAAATATGCCTATGGATTATATCAATTCCAAATACTAATCCACCTATATATGAAATGCACAAACCAAATATTAGAGTTAGAAAGACGTGCTGAGAGAGTTGGCACCTCCTTGTTAGATCCAACCCAGACAAGTGTGTCTAACATCCGCTGGTCGCTTTGAGCAACCAGGGAGATGGCTCTCCCGGTGATCATGGACATAACGACCCCTACATCAATAAGATGGCATGTCAAACATCAAACAGATTCAAGGCGAACGGTGCGACCTTGATGGAATGTGATGGCTCCTGCAGAAAAAAAACATGGCATGGTCAAACATCAAACATATGCATGGAGTAGGATGCGCCCTTGATGGGACGCAAAACATGACAAAATCGACTGGTTAAACCGAGAAAGCCAACCGATTAGAAACTCATCTCAACCATGATCGAAACTTGCAGCTTTCAGGTTGCGGTCATCCGCGAGATCCGCCATAGCTTGTACATCAGACAGAGCAAGGAATGGGGGCGCACAACAGCATCCCGCACTCCTCGGGTTGAGCACCGAGGAGAGGAGATGTGAGACGGAGTGCAGGAGCAAACCAGCAAATGAGTGAGGTGGCCTACGAAGGGACATACCAAATAACGATATGACATCAAGCTCGGACAAACTCATGCTTCTTCCACCCAAAATTCTGCACAAACAAAATAAGAAGATTTTGAGATTAAATTTGGCAAAGCATAATAGACGATGTCCAGAGAGTTGCTGAAAAAGGAAAAAAATGAAAGTTCAGGTTTTATTAAGTATACCTAGGACAGTGTGGAGCTAGCGAGGTTACCGCCGTCGATGCTTTGTTCCCAGGTGCTGGTAGGACCTGGCCGACTACCACGAACTTCGGAAATATACCTGGAGATAATTTTCTAGTATCCTAAATGCCCCGCTGGCTGTGCTCTTGATCAGCAGAACGGCCCTACTCTTGATAGGTAAGCACGATACTGAAATCATCTAATACTTCTCATTTTCTCAAATAACCAAGAGACCTGTATATGAGCTTCCAATCTGAGAAATACTATGTGATGGGTGTCTCAAGCAATCTAACACATGTTACTTTCCTAGACATGTACTCAAACATCTCGTTAGTGATAGCTTTCAAATGAAAGTCACAAAATTGAGAAATGCAAATATTATATGGGCAAGTCATCTTTGATTGCAGGCAATTTTTGGTGGATTATTAGGCAACATACATAATAAGGAATTAAGTTGTACATGTACACTGCTTGGATTTTCCTCAAACACCCTATATGCATAGATACAGGAACTTCTACAGAAACAAGAACGAAAAATCATGGGGAGTGGAAGAGGGAAGGGAGGAGCCAAATCAAGACCAGATAAATCATAGGGTAGGAGAAGGGAGAATCAGCAGCAGCTCACCTGAAGTTGATGTGCTCGTGGCTGGCACCCACCGGATCCCGCGCCGCTGAGATCCGCGCGTCGGCGCCAGCTCGACATCCAGGATGATGGCGCCTCCTACTCCCGTGCCCAGGGATGCACGCCGGAAGCTCGAGGCGCTGCCGGCGCCCTGCGCGCCCCGCGCGCCTTCGTGGGCCGCACCATCGCCGTCGCTGTCCGCCATCGCCGCCTGAGGGCGAAGCTCGAGCAGGGTGCTGGGGGCGCCCTCCCCGCGAGCCTCGTCGTCGTGCTCGGCAGCCCCCTCGTCTCGTGCCGTCCTCCCCTGCTTCCTCCTCTCGACCGCGTGACCAGCACCGGTGCTCGCGCGCCTCCGCGCGACCACATCCAGCTCGTGGCTGCCTCCCCTCTATCCCTATCCTTGGCAGCACAAAGAGGTGGTGAATGGGGAGCAGGGATTAGGGAGAGGACGAGATAGGCCATGGATTTGCGGAGGTAGGCGGCGGCTTATGGGGATAGGCTAGGGTTCCTACGGGCACGGTCGATTGGGGGAGGAGACAGCGACGGGATTGGGAGAGGCAGCCCTCGGGGGGATTGGCAGGCCAACGGGTAGTGCGAGACGAGCGCGGCCTAGAAACAACCCACAGAGGCTGACGTGCGGACCCGGTCGATCGTAGGACCCTAACGCAGCGAGACGCGGGTAGATAACGGCCATCGCATGGCTTTCGCTAGCAGGAGGCACTGCACTAACGGACGGCTGAGATCGAGTTTTGACCAGGCACTGTAAAGATCCGATGGTTCATATGCTTCATTCGCTGTGAGGCCCCCTATGGGGGGCATCGTTTATACCTTTAGATGACCAGAACAACTGCTAATCCATGTGTTGTGGGTATACTTTATGGGTATATCAACGGCATGGTCTAGATCCGGCAAGCTCGGGTGGCCCACAGATGGTGATGTGGCATGTGGCCCATCGGGCGGCCCAGTTGCTGTAGATCCTGAAGGATGAAGTCCAGCCCAGGAACAGGAAGCCGGATCCCAACCGACCTGCGAGGTAGGCCGGATCCGTGAAGGCCCATGAAGTATCCGGATCCAGCACGGTCCTGATGGAAGGTGGATCCTTGACGTACACGGCAAGATATTATACCGTAGTTAGGCAACTCATATTCCGGCTAGGACTCTCCATGTAAAACCCTAGATCCGTGCACCTTTATAAGCCGGATCCCGGGAGCCCTAGAGGCACAACCACAACTCATTGTAACAACGCGAAAGCGCCCAGATAATTCCACACAAGCAGCAGTAGGCCCTGTCATCGTGCAGGTGTTCCGAAGCTGGGTAAATTGCGTACCACCGTCCCGAGTGCACTCCGCCCTATGGCCCCTACTTCTTCTCCCCCTCGTGAGGATCCCTTCTTCGAGGTACCTGATGTCTACGCACGCTTCTATTCCTGTAGACAGTGTTGGGCCTCCAAGAGCAGAGGTTTGTAGAACAGGAGCAAGTTTCCCTTAAGTGAATCACCCAAGGTTTATCGAACTCAGGGAGGTAGAGGACAAAGATATCCCTCTCAAGCAACCCTGCAATTATGATACAAGAAGTCTCTTGTGTCCCCAACACACCTAATACACTTGTCAGATGTATAGGTGCACTAGTTCGGCGACGAGATAGTGAAACACAGGTGGTATAGATGGTGGTAATATTGCAGGAAGTAAAGATGCAAGAAACAAGAAACAAGCGATGTTTGCAGTATTTGGAAACAAGGCCTAGGGATCATACTTTCACTAGTGGACACTCTCAACATTGATCACATAACAAATAAATAACTTCTCCTCACTTGTGCTACATACACTCTCTTGTTGGATAACAAACACCATTCATTGTGTAGGGCTACAAGAGCTCCCTCAAGCCGGAGTAAACAAGCTCCACAACATTCGAAGTTCATATTTAAGTAACCTCTAGAGCATAATAGACCGTTGCAATTTAGACCGAGTACTAACATAGCATACACACTGTCACCTTTAAGCTATGAAAGGGGGAATAGATCACATCAATACTATCATAGTAATAGTTAACTCCATAATCTACAAGAGATTACAATCATAACCTACGCCAAGTACTACATGATGCACACACTGTCACCTTTACATCATGAAGGAGGAATAGACTACTTTAATAACATCACTAGAGTAGCACATAGATTAATAGTGATACAAAACTCATCATATGGATCTCAATCATGTAAGGCAGCTCATGAGATCATTGTATTGAGGTACATGAGAGAGAGATTAACCACATAGCTACCGGTAGAGCCCTTAGCCTCGAGGGAGAACTACTCCCTCCTCATCATGGGAGACAGCAGCGGTGATGAAGATGGCGGTGGTGTCGATGGAGATGCCTTCCGGGGGCAATTCCCTGTCCCGGCGGCGTGCCGAAACAGAGACTTCTGTCCCCCGAATCTTGGCTTCGCGATGGCGGCGGCTGCGTAACTTTTCTCGTCCCGTGGCTTATTGTTTTAGGGTTTTCGCGACGGAGGCTTTATATAGGCGGAAGGGCAGCCTCGAGGGAGTCCTGGTGGAGCCACACCATAGGGGGGCGCGCCCCTCCCCTTGGCCACGCCGCTAGGTGGGGTGGGCCCCCCAGGGCTCCCCTCTGGTCCCTCTCTGGCTCTCTGGAAGCTTCTGTGAAATATAAGACCCTGGGCGTTGATTTCGTCCAATTCCGAGAATATTTCTTTTGTAGGATTTCTGAAACCAAAAACAGCAGAAAACAGGAACTGGCACTTCGGCATCTTGTTAATAGGTTAGTTCCGGAAAATGCATCAAAACGATATAAAGTATGAATAAAACATGTAGGTATTGTCATAAAACTAGCATGGAACATAAGAAATTATAGATACGTTGGAGATGTATCAAGCATCCCCAAGCTTAGTTCCTACTCGCCCTCGAGTAGGTAAACGATAACAAGGATAATTTATTAAGTGACATGCTACCAACATGATCTTGATCAATACTATTGTAAAGCATATGAAATGAATGAAGTGATTCAAAGCAATGGTAAAGATGATGATTAAACAACTGAATCATATAGCAAAGACTATTCATGAATAGCACTTTCAAGACAAGCATCAATAAGTCTTGCATAAGAGTTAACTCATAAAGCAATAGATTCAAAGTAAAAGGCATTGAAGCAACACAAAGGATGATTAAGTTTCAGCAATTTCTTTCAACTTGTAACATGTATATCTCATGGATAGTTGTCAACATAAAGCAATATAACAAGTGCAATAAGTAAACATGTAAGAATCAATGCACACAGTTGACACAAGTGTTTGCTTCTAAGATAGAAAGAAGTAGGTAAACTGACTCAACATAAAGTAAAAGAAAGGCCCTTCGCAGAGGGAAGCAGGGATTAAATCATGTGCTAGAGCTTTTTAAGTTTTGAAATCATATAGAGAGCATACAAATAAAGTTTTGAGAGGTGTTTGTTGTTGTTGTCAACGAATGGTAGTGGGCACTCTAACTACCTCATCAACCAGACTTTCAAGAGCAGCTCCCATGAAGGACGTTATCTCTACCAGCAAGGTAGATCATCCCTCTTCTCTTTTGTTTACACATGTATTTTAGTTTCATTATTGATAACACTCCTCCCAACCTTTTGCTTACACAAGCCATGGATAACCGAATCCTCGGGTGCCTTCCAACATTCACATACCATGGAGGAGTGTCTATTTGCAAAATTAAGTTGCTTACTGATGAATCAGGGAAAAACATGTGAAGAGAATTATTAATGAAAGTTAATTAATTGAGGCTGGGAACCCCATTGCCAGCTCTTTTTGCAAAATTATTGGATAAGCGGATGAGCCACTAGTCCATTGGTGTAAGTCTGTCAAGAGTAAATGACAAGGTTGAAAGATAAAACACCACATACTTCCTCATGAGCTATAAAACATTGACACAAATAAGGAGTAATAAAGTTTTGAATTGTTTAAAGGTAGCACATGAAGTATTTACTTGGAATGGCAGAAAAATACCATGTAGTAGGTAGGTATGGTGGACACAAATGGCATAGTTTTTGGCTCAAGGTTTTGGATGCACGAGAAGCATTCCCTCTCAGTACAAGGCTTTGGCTAGCAAAGTTGTTTGAAGCAAACACAAGTATGAACCGGTACAGCAAAACTTACATAAGAACTTATTGCAAGCATTATAAGACTCTACACTGTCTTCCTTGTTGTTCAAACACTTCACCAGAAAATATCTAGACTTTAGTGAGACCAATCATGCAAACAAAATTTCAACAAGCTCTATGGTAGTTCTTCATTACTAGGTGCAAAGTACATGATGCAAGAGCTTAAACATGATCTATTTGAGCACAACAATTGCCAAGTATCAAATTATTCAAGACAGTATACCAATTACCACATGAAGCATTTTTTGTTTCCAACCAAATAGCAATTAACGAAACGGTTTTCAACTCCGCCGTGAACATTAAAGATAAAAGCGAAGAACACTAGTGTTCATATGAAAAAGCGGAGCGTGTCTCTCTCCCACATGAGCATGAATTTATTCAGAGAATGAAAATAACAAAACAAAAATAAAAGCACACAGACGCTCCAAGTAAAGTACATAAGATGTGACGGAATAAAAATATAGTTTCACTAGAGGTGACCTGATAAGTTGTCGATGATGAAGGGATGCCTTGGGCATCCCCAAGCTTAGATGCTTGAGTCTTCTTGAAATATGCAGGGATGAACCACGGGGGCATCCCCAAGCTTAGACTTTTCACTCTTCTTGATCATATTATATCATCCTCCTCTCTTGACCCTTGAAAACTTCCTCCACACCAAACTCAAAACAAACTCATTAGAGGGTTAGTGCATAATAAAAAATTCACATGTTCAGAGGTAACACAATCATTCTTAACACTTCTGGACATTGCCCAAACCTACTGGAAGTTAATGGAACAAAGAAATCCATTCAATATAGCAAAAGAGGCAATGCGAAATGAAAGGCAGAATCTGTCAAAACAGAACAGTCCGTAAAGACGAATTTTTCTGGGGCACTTAACTTGCTCAGATGAAAAATCTCAAATTGAATGAAATTTGCGTACATATCTGAGGATCACGCACGTAAATTGGCAGATTTTTTTGAGTTACCTACAGACGGGGCTGCTCAATTTCGTGACACTAAGAAATCTGTTTCTGCGCAGTAATCCAAATCTAGTATCAACCTTACTATCAAAGACTTTACTTGGCACAACAATGCAATAAAATAAAGATAAGGAGAGGTTGCTACAGTAGTAACAACTTCCAAGACGCAACAAAATAGTAGCAAAATAAACACATGGATTATCTCCCAAGAAGTGCTTTCTTTATAGCCATTAAGATGGGCTCAGTGATTTTAATGATGCTCGCGCAAGAAATAAGACTTGAAGTAAAAGGGAGCATCAAGAAGCAAATTCAAAACACATTTAAGCCTAACCCACTTCCTATGAAAAGGAATCTTGTAAATAAACAAGTCATGTAAGCACAATGCAACAAGCATAGAAAAGCAACACAAGCGCAACTTCAAGATTCTCAACATAAAGAGGGCAAACTTAATATTATTAAGATGCATATAACCATGTTTCCCTCTCTCATAATAACTTTCAGTAGCATCATGAACAAACTCAACAATATAACTATCACATGAAACATTCTTATCATGAGCTACATGCATAAAATTATTACTCTCCACATAAGCATAATCAATTTTATTAGTAATAGTGGGAGTAAAACTACCATAACCATCATTGTAATCATCATAAATTGCAGGCATGGTATAATCATAATAACCTTTATCCTCCATAGTAGGTGGCACCAAAATACCACTATCATTATAATCATCATAAATAGGAGGTAAAGTATCATCAAAGAAAATTTTCTCCTCAAACTTGGGGGACTAAAAATATCATGCTCATCAAAACTAGCTTCCCCAAGCTTAGAATTTTCCATAGCATTAGCAACAATGGTGTTCAAAGCATTCATACTAATAACATTGGCATTATCATGCATATAAAGTTCCTTAGGTTTTTTAATTTTCTCTTCAAACACCTCATGTCCTAACTCAAGATAGATACTATAAAGATCTCTAATATTTTTGTTGTTTTCCATTAAGCCTAACTAGTGTAAACAAGAAACAAAAAGATGCAATTGCAGGATCTAAAGGAAATAGCTTCGAGCACTCACACACCGGCAACAGTGCTAGGAAATAGCTTAATAATCGGAGGATGTGAATACCTTTTACCTTACCTCCCCGGCAACGGCGCCAGAAAATAGCTTGTTGCCGTGGGAGGCAATTCTCTGTGGTGTAACTTTTCTTCAGATCCCCGGCAACGGCGCCAGAAAATAGCTTGATGTCTACGCACGCTTCTATTCCTGTAGACAGTGTTGGGCCTCCAAGAGCAGAGGTTTGTAGAACAGCAGCAAGTTTCCCTTAAGTGAATCACCCAAGGTTTATCGAACTCAGGGAGGTAGAGGACAAAGATATCCCTCTCAAGCAACCCTGCAATTACGATACAAGAAGTCTCTTGTGTCCCCAACACACCTAATACACTTGTCAGATGTATAGGTGAACTAGTTCGGCGAAGAGATAGTGAAACACAAGTGGTATAGATGGTGGTAATATTGCAGGAAGTAAAGATGCAGTAAAACAGTAAACAAGCGATGTTTGCAGTATTTGGAAACAAGGCCTAGGGATCATACTTTCACTAGTGGACACTCTCAACATTGATCACATAAAAAATAAATAACTTCTCCTCATTTGTGCTACATACACTCTCTTGTTGGATAACAAACACCAATCATTGTGTAGGGCTACAAGAGCTCCCTCAAGCCGGAGTAAATAAGCTCCACAACATTCGGAGTTCATATTTAAGTAACCTCTAGAGCATAATAGACCGTTGCAATTTAGACCGAGTACTAACATAGCATACACACTGTCACCTTTAAGCTATGAAAGGGGGAATAGATCACATCAATACTATCATAGTAATAGTTTACTCCATAATCTACAAGAGATTACAATCATAACCTACGCCAAGTACTACATGATGCACACACTGTCACCTTTACATCATGAAGGAGGAATAGACTACTTTAATAACATCACTAGAGTAGCACATAGATTAATAGTGATACAAAACTCATTATATGGATCTCAATCATGTAAGGCAGCTCACGAGATCATTGTATTGAGGTACATGAGAGAGAGATTAACCACATAGCTACCGGTAGAGCCCTTAGCCTCGAGGGAGAACTACTCCCTCCTCATCATGGGAGACAGCAGTGGTGATGAAGATGGCGGCGGTGTCGATGGAGATGCCTTCCGGGGGCAATTCCCCGTCCCGGCGGCGTGTCGGAACAGAGACTTCTGTCCCCCGAATCTTGGCTTCGCGATGGCAGCAGCTGCGTAACTTTTCTCGTCCCGTGGCTTATTGTTTTAGGGTTTTCGCGACGAAGCCTTTATATAGGCGGAAGGGCAGCCTCGAGGGAGTCCTGGTGGAGCCACACCATAGGGGGGCGCCCCCCTTGGCCGCGCCGCCAGGTCGGGTGGGGCCCCCAGGGCTCCCCTCTGGTCCCTCTCTGGCTCTCTGGAAGCTTCCGTGAAATATAAGACCCTGGGCATTGATTTCGTCCAATTCCGAGAATATTTCCTTTGTAGGATTTCTGAAACTAAAAACAGCAGAAAACAGGAACTGGCACTTCGGCATCTTGTTAATAGGTTAGTTCCGGAAAATGCATCAAAACAATATAAAGTATGAATAAAACATGTAGGTATCGTCATAAAACTAGCATGGAACATAAGAAATTATAGATACGTTGGAGACGTATCAAGCATCCCCAAGCTTAGTTCCTACTCGCCCTCGAGTAGGTAAACGATAACAAGGATAATTTCTTAAGTGACATGCTACCAACATGATCTTGATCAATACTATTGTAAAGGATAATTTCCTAAGGAAGATTCCGCCTTAGATCCGGAAAAGTCAAAGCCCACCCAATCCGCCCCTGAGCAGGAAATAAAGGTGGAAGACCAATGCAGATCCGCCTGGGTCTCCCAGGTGTTAGAGAAGCAAAGGTGTCACTTCGTGCACTTCTTAGCCCATACCGCAGGAGCCGCCCCTTAAGAAGCTGGAGCTGGCCCCTGATGTCTACGGGTGCTTCTATTCTTGTAGACAGTGTTGGGCCTCCAAGAGCAGAGGTTTGTAGAACAGCAGCAAGTTTCCCTTAAGTGGATCACCCAAGGTTTATCGAACTCAGGGAGGAAGAGGTCAAAGATATCCCTCTCATGCAACCCTGCAACCACAAAGCAAGAAGTCTCTTGTGTCCCCAACACACCTAATAGGTGCACTAGTTCGGCGAAGATATAATGAAATACAAGTGGTATGAATGAATATGAGCAGTAGTAACGGCGCCAGAAAAGTGCTTGCTGGCATGCAGTTGATGGTATTAATATTGCAGGAAGTAAAGATGCAGTAAAACAGTAAACAAGCAGCGATAGCAGTATTTAGGAACAAGGCCTAGGGATCATACTTTCACTAGTGGACACTCTCAACATTGATCACATAACAGAATAAATAGATAGATGCTAAACTCTACACCCTCTTGTTGGATGATGAACACCACTAACTGTGTAGGATTACACGAACCCTCAATGCCGGAGTTAACAAGCTCCACAATATTCAATGTTCATATTTAAATAACCTTAGAGTGCATAACAGATCAACATAACCAAACCAAGTACTAACATAGCATGCACACTGTCACCTTCACACTACGAAAGGAGGAATAGATCACATCAATACTATCATAGCAATAGTTAACTTCATAATCTACATGAGATCACAATCATAGCCTACGCCAAGTACTACACGATGCACACACTGTCACCATTACACCGTGCAGGAGGAATAAACTACTTTAATAACATCACTAGAGTAGCACACAGATAAATTGTGATACAAAACACATTGCAATCATAAAGAGATATAAATAAGCACTTCACTATGCCATTCATAACAGTGAATAAGTATTCTGTGAAATATAGCCTAAGAGACCCACACGGTGCACACACTGTCACCTTTACACACGTGGGACAAGGAGTCTCCGGAGATCACATAAGTAAAACCCACTTGACTAGCACAATGACATCTAGATTACAAGCATCATCATATGAATCTCAATCATGTAAGGCAGCTCATGAGATTATTGTATTGAAGCACATAGGAGAGAGATTAACCATATAACTACCGGTACCGCCCCGAGCCTCGATGGAGAACTACTCCCTCCTCATGGGAGACAGCAGCGTTGATGGAGATGGCGGTGGTGTCGATGGAGGAGCCTTCCGGGGGCACTTCCCCATCCCGGCGGCGTGCCGGAACAGAGACTCCTGTCCCCCAGATCTTGGCTTCGCGATGGCGGCAGCTCTGGAAGGTTTTCTCTGGTTTCGTCGAACATGGTAGGGTTTTCGCGACGGAGGCTTTAAGTAGGCGAAAGGGCAGCCTCGGAGGGGGTCTGGGGCCACCAGACACTAGGGCGGCGCGCCCCCTCCTGGGCCGCGCCGGCCTGTCATCTGGGGCCCACAGGGCCCTCCTCTGGCGGCTCTCGGGTGTTCTGGAAGCTTCGTGGAAAAATAGGATGCTGGGCGTTTGATTTCGTCCGATTCCGAGAATATTTCCTTACTAGGATTTCTGGAACCAAAAACAGCAGAAAACAGCAACTGGCCCTTCGGCATCTCGTCAATAGGTTAGTTCCAAAAAACGCATAAATATGACATAAAGTATGCATAAAACATGTAGATATCATCAATAATGTGGCATGGAACATAAGAAATTATCGATACGTCGGAGACGTATCAGCGTCCCCAAGCTTAGTTCCTGCTCGTCCCGAGCAGGTAAACGATAACAAAGATAATTTCTGGAGTGACATGCCATCATAACCTTGATCATACTATTGTAAACACATGTAATAAATGCAGCGATCAAAACAATGGTAATGACATGAGTAAATAACTGAATCATAAAGCAAAGACTTTTCATGAATAGTACTTTCAAGACAAGCATCAATAAGTCTTGCATAAGAGTTAACTCATAAAGCAATAAATCAAAGTAAAGGTATTGAAGCAACACAAAGGAAGATTAAGTTTCAGCGGTTGCTTTCAACTTATAACATGTATATCTCGTGGATATTGTCAATGTAAAGTAATATAACAAGTGCAATATGCAAGTATGTAGGAATCAATGCACAGTTCACACAAGTGTTTGCTTCTTGAGGTGGAGAGAGATAGGTGAACTGACTCAACATAAAAGGTAAAAGAATGGCCCTTCACAGAGGGAAGCATTGATTGCTATATTTGTGCTAGAGCTTTGGTTTTAAAAACATAAAGAGAGCATAAAAGTAAAATTTTGAGAGGTGTTTGTTGTTGTCAACGAATGGTAGTGGGCACTCTAACCCCCTTGCCAGACAAACCTTCAAAGAGCGGCTCCCATGAAGGACGTTATCTCTACCAGCAAGGTAGATCATCCCTCTTCTCTTTTGTTTACACATGTATTTTAGTTTTATTTATGGATGACACTCCTCCCAACCTTTTGCTTACACAAGCCATGGCTAACCGAATCCTCGGGTGCCTTCCAACATTCACATACCATGAAGGAGTGTCTATTTGCAAAATTAAGTTGCTTACTGATGAATCAGAGCAAAACATGTGAAGAGAATTATTAATGAAGGTTGATTAATTGGTGGCTGGGAACCCCGCGCCAGCTCTTTTTGCAAAATTATTGGATAAGCGGATGAAGCCACTAGTCCATTGGTGAAAGTTGCCCAACAAGAATGAAAGATAAACACCACATACTTCCTCATGAGCTATAAAACATTGACACAAATCAGAGGTGATAAATTTTGAATTATTTAAAGGTAGCACTCAAGCAATTTACTTTGGAATGGCGGATAAATACCATGTAGTAGGTAGGTATGGTGGACATAAATGGCATAGTAGTTGGCTCAAGGATTTTGGATGCATGAGAAGTATTCCCTCTCGATACAAGGCTTAGGCTAGCAAGGCTATTTGAAACAAACACAAGGATGAACCGGTGCAACAAAACTCACATAAAAGACATATTGTAAACATTATAAGACTCTACACTGTCTTGCTTGTTGTCCAAACTCAATACTAGAAATTATCTAGATTTTAGAGAGACCAATTATGCAAACCAAATTTTAGCAAGCTCTATGTATTTCTTCATTAATAGGTGCAAAGTATATGATGCAAGAGCTTAAACATGAGCACAACAATTGCCAAGTATCACATTATCCAAGACATTTTACCAATTACTACATGTAGCATTTCCCGTTTCCAACCATATAACAATTAACGAAGCAGTTTCAACCTTCGCCATGAACATTAAAAGTAAAGCGAAGAACACAAGTGTTCAGATGAAAAAGCGGAGCGTGTCTCTCTCCCACACAAGCATGAATTTATTCAGAGAACTAAGATAACAAACGAAAATAAAAGCACACAGACGCTCCAAGTAAAGTACATAAGATGTGACCGAATAAAAATATAGTTTCAAGAGAAGAAACCTGATAAGTTGTCGATGAAGAAGGGGATGCCTTGGGCATCCCCAAGCTTAGATGCTTGGGTCTTCTTGAAATATGCAGGGATGAACCACGGGGGCATCCCCAAGCTTAGCCTTTTCACTCTTCTTGATCATAGTATATCATCCTCCTCTCTTGACCCTTGAAAACTTCCTCCACACCAAACTCAAAACAAACTCATTAGAGGGTTAGTGCATAATCGAAAATTCACATGTTCAGAGGTGAAACAATCATTCTTAACACTTCTGGACATTGCTCAAAGCTACTAGAAGGTAATGGAACAAAGAAATCCATCCAACACAGCGAAAGAGGCAATGCGAAATAAAAGGCAGAATCTGTCAAAACAGAACAGTCCGTAAAGACGAATTTTAAAGAGGCACCAGCCTTGCTCAGATGAAAATGCCCAAATTGAATGAAAGTTGCGTACATATCTGAGGATCATGCACGTAAATTGGCAGATTTGTCTGAGTTACCTACAAAGAGGCATATTGAAATTCGTGACAGCAAGAAATCTGTTTCTGCGTAACAATCCAAATCTAGTATCAACCTTACTATCAAAGACTTTACTTGGCACAACAATGCAATAAAATAAAGATAAGGAGAGGTTGCTACGGTAGTAAAAACTTCCAAGACTCAAATATAAAACAAAATTACTGTAGTAAAATAAAGACATGGGTTATCTCCCAAGAAGTTCTTTCTTTATAGCCATTAAGATGGGCTCAGCAGTTTTAATGATGCACTCGCAAGAAATAAGAGTTGAAGCAAAAGAGAGCATCAAGAATCAAATTCAAAACAAATTTAATCCTAACCCATTTCCTATGAAAAGGAATCTTGTAAATAAACAAGTCATGTAGGCATAATTCAACAAGCAAAGGAAAACTAGACAAGCGCAACTTCAAGATTTTCAGCATATAGAGAGGTGTTTTAGTAACATGAAAATTTCTACAACCATATTTTCCTCTCTCATAATAATATCCAGTGGCATCATGAACAAACTCAACAATATAAGTATCACATAAAGCATTCTTATTCACATGCATAAAAGTATCATTACTCTCCACATAAGCATAATCAGTTTTATTAGTTGTAGTGGGAGCAAATTCAACAAAGTAGCTATCATTATTATTCTCATCATCAAATATAGGAGGCATAGTATAATCACAATAAAATTTACTCTCCATAGTAGGCGGCACCAAAAGACCACTATCATTATAATCATCATAAATAGGAGGCAAAGTATCATCAAAGTAAATTTTCTCCTTAATGCTTGGGGGACTAAAAATATCATGCTCATCAAAGCCAGCTTCCCCAAGCTTAGAATTTTCCATATCATTAGCAACAATGGTGTTCAAAGCGTTCATACTAATATGTTCCATGGGTTTTTTAATTTTCGCATCAAACCATCCATGTCTTAAATCAGGAAATAGAATAAGAAGCTCATTGTTGTCCATTATGCCTAACTAGTGTAAACAAGAAACAAAAAGATGCAATTGCAGGATCTAAAGGAAATAGCTTCGAGCACACACACAACGGCAACAGAAAAGTACTTTACCTGGGACCGGAGTATGAGTGCCTTTTATCTTTCCTCCCCGACAACGGCGCCAGAAAAGTGCTTGATGTCTACGGGTGCTTCTATTCTTGTAGACAGTGTTGGGCCTCCAAGAGCAGAGGTTTGTAGAACAGCAGCAAGTTTCCCTTAAGTGGATCACCCAAGGTTTATCGAACTCAGGGAGGAAGAGGTCAAAGATATCCCTCTCATGCAACCCTGCAACCACAAAGCAAGAAGTCTCTTGTGTCCCCAACACACCTAATAGGTGCACTAGTTCGGCGAAGAGATAGTGAAATACAAGTGGTATGAATGAATATGAGCAGTAGTAACGGCGCCAGAAAAGTGCTTGCGCGGCGTGCGATTGATGGTATTAATATTGCAGGAAGTAAAGATGCAAGAAACAGTAAACACGTAGCGATAGCAGTATTTAGGAACAAGGCCTAGGGATCATACTTTCACTAGTGGACACTCTCAACATTGATCACATAACAGAATAAATAGATAGATGCTAAACTCTACACCCTCTTGTTGGATGATGAACACCACTAACTGTGTAGGATTACACGAACCCTCAATGCCGGAGTTAACAAGCTCCACAATATTCAATGTTCATATTTAAATAACCTTAGAGTGCATAACAGATCAACATAACCAAATCAAGTACTAACATAGCATGCACACTGTCACCTTCACACTACGAAAGGAGGAATAGATCACATCAATACTATCATAGCAATAGTTAACTTCATAATCTACAAGAGATCACAATCATAGCCTACGCCAAGTACTACACGATGCACACACTGTCACCATTACACCGTGCAGGAGGAATAAACTACTTTAATAACATCACTAGAGTAGCACACAGATAAATTGTGATACAAAACACATTGCAATCATAAAGAGATATAAATAAGCACTTCACTATGCCATTAATAACAGTGAATAAGTATTCTGTGAAATATAGCCTAAGAGACCCACACGGTGCACACACTGTCACCTTTACACACGTGGGACAAGGAGTCTCCGGAGATCACATAAGTAAAATCCACTTGACTAGCACAATGACATCTAGATTACAAGCATCATCATATGAATCTCAATCATGTAAGGCACCTCATGAGATTATTGTATTGAAGCACATAGGAGAGAGATTAACCACATAGCTACCGGTACAGCCCCGAGCCTCGATGGATAACTACTCCCTCCTCATGGGAGACAGCAGCGTTGATGGAGATGGCGGTGGTGTCGATGGAGGAGCCTTCCGGGGGCACTTCCCCGTCCCGGCGGCGTGCCGGAACAGAGACTCCTGTCCCCCAGATCTTGGCTTCGCGATGGCGGCGGCTCTGGAAGGTTTTCTCTGGTTTCGTCGAACGTGGTAGGGTTTTCGCGACGGAGGCTTTAAGTAGGCAAAAGGGCAGCCTCGGAGGGGGTCTGGAGCCACCAGACACTAGGGCGGCGCGCCCCCCTCCTGGGCCGTGATGTCTACGGGTGCTTCTATTCTTGTAGACAGTGTTGGGCCTCCAAGAGCAGAGGTTTGCAGAACAGCAGCAAGTTTCCCTTAAGTGGATCACCCAAGGTTTATCGAACTCAGGGAGGAAGAGGTCAAAGATATCCCTCTCATGCAACCCTGCAACCACAAAGGAAGAAGTCTCTTGTGTCCCCAACACACCTAATAGGTGCACTAGTTCGGCGAAGAGATAGTGAAATACAAGTGGTATGAATGAATATGAGCAGTAGTAACGGCGCCAGAAAAGTGCTTGCTGGTGTGCAGTTGATGGTATTAATATTGCAGGAAGTAAAGATGCAGTAAAACAGTAAACAAGCAGCGATAGCAGTATTTAGGAACAAGGCCTAGGGATCATACTTTCACTAGTGGACACTCTCAACATTGATCACATAACAGAATAAATAGATAGATGCTAGACTCTACACCCTCTTGTTGGATGATGAACACCACTAACTGTGTAGGATTACACGAACCCTCAATGCCGGAGTTAACAAGCTCCACAATATTCAATGTTCATGTTTAAATAACCTTAGAGTGCATGATAGATCAACATAACCAAACCAAGTACTAACATAGCATGCACACTGTCACCTTCACACTACGAAAGGAGGAATAGATCACATCAATACTATCATAGAAATAGTTAACTTCATAATCTACAAGAGATCACAATCATAGCCTACGCCAAGTACTACACGATGCACACACTGTCACCATTACACCGTGCAGGAGGAATAAACTACTTTAATAACATCACTAGAGTAGCACACAGATAAATTGTGATACAAAACACATTGCAATCATAAAGAGATATAAATAAGCACTTCACTATGCCATTCATAACAGTGAATAAGTATTCTGTGAAATATAGCCTAAGAGACCCACACGGTGTACACACTGTCACCTTTACACACGTGGGACAAGGAGTCTCCGGAGATCACATAAGTAAAATCCACTTGACTAGCATAATGACATCTAGATTACAAGCATCATCGTATGAATCTCAATCATGTAAGGCAGCTCATGAGATTATTGTATTGAAGCACATAGGAGAGAGATTAACCACATAGCTACCGGTACAGCCCCGAGCCTCGATGGAGAACTACTCCCTCCTCATGGGAGACATCAGCGTTGATGAAGATGGCGGTGGTGTCGATGGAGAAGCCTTCCAGGGGCACTTCCCCGTCCCGGCGGCGTGCTGGAACAGAGACTCCTGTCCCCCAGATCTTGGCTTCGCGATGGCGGCGGCTCTGGAAGGTTTTCTCTGGTTTTGTCGAACGTGTCCAGGTTTTTAGGTCAGGGACCTTTATATAGGCGAAGAGGCGGAGTCAGAGGGGCGACGAGGCGGTGACACACTAGGGGGGCGCGGCCAAGGCCTGGGCCGTGCCACCCTATCGTCTGGGGCCCACAGGGCCCTCCTCTGGCGGCTCTCGGGTGTTCTGGAAGCTTCGTGGAAAAATAGGATGCTGGGCGTTGATTTCGTCCGATTCCGAGAATATTTCCTTACTAGGATTTCTGGAACCAAAAACAGGAACTGGCCCTTCGGCATCTCGTCAATAGGTTAGTTCCGGAAAACGCATAATAATGACATATAATGTGCATAAAACATGTAGATATCATCAATAATGTGGCATGGAACATAAGAAATTATCGATACGTCGGAGACGTATCAGCATCCCCAAGCTTAGTTCCTGCTCGTCCCGAGCAGGTAAACGATAACAAAGATAATTTCTGGAGTGACATGCCATCATAACCTTGATCATACTATTGTAAGCATATGTAATGAATGCAGCGATCAAAACAATGGTAATGACATGAGTAAACAAATGAATCATAAAGCAAAGACTTTTCATGAATAGTACTTTCAAGACAAGCATCAATAAGTCTTGCATAAGAGTTAACTCATAAAGCAATAAATCAAGGTAAAGGTATTGAAGCAACACAAAAGAAGATTAAGTTTCAGCGGTTGCTTTCAACTTGTAACATGTATATCTCATGGATATTTGTCAACATAGAGTAATATAACAAGTGCAATATGCAAGTATGTAGGAATCAATGCACAGTTCACACAAGTGTTTGCTTCTTGAGGTGGAGAGAAATAGGTGAACTGACTCAACATAAAAGTAAAAGAAAGGTCCTTCAAAGAGGAAAGCATCGATTGCTATATTTGTGCTAGAGCTTTTATTTTGAAAACATGAAACAATTTTGTCAACGGTAGTAATAAAGCATATGTATCATGTAAATTATATCTTACAAGTTGCAAGCCTCATGCATAGTATACTAATAGTGCCCGCACCTTGTCCTAATTAGCTTGGATCACCAGGATTATCATCGCAATACACATGTTTTAACCAAGTGTCACAAAGGGGTACCTCTATGCCGCCTGTACAAAGGTCTGATACGTCCAAAACGTATCTACTTTCCCGAACACTTTTGCTATTGTTTTTCCTCTAATTTGTGTATTTTGGATACAACTAACACGGACTAATGCTGTTTTCAGCAGAACTGTTCTGGTGTCTCGTTTTTGTGCAGAAATCCAACTTTCGGGAAAATCCTCGGAATTTATGCAGAAGGCCCTATTTTCCCAGAATACTGACGGAGCCAGAAGGACAAGTAAGGTGGAGGCCCGAGGGCCCCACACCATAAGGCGGCACGACCTAGGGGGGCCCGCGCGGCCCTATGGTGTGGCCCCCTCGGCCGGCCTCCGACGCCCTCCTTCGGACTACTTATCGGCCTCGACCTAAAAACGCACGGGGAGAAGTCGAAGTCGCCAGAAAGCCTCCAGAACGCCGCCACATCGCGAAACTCCGTCCCGGGAGCCAGAAGTCTCCGTTCTGGCACTCCGCCGGGACGGGGAATTGGAGGAGATCATCGCCATCATCACCGCCAACGCCTCTCCATCAACCAGCCATGTTTCCCCCATCCATGTGTGAGTAATTCCCCCGCTGTAGGCCGAAGGGGATGGTAGGGATTGGATGAGATTGGTCATGTAATAGCATAAGATTGTTAGGGCATAGTGCCTAGTGTCCGTAATTGGTACTTTGATGATATTGTTGCAACTTGCTATGCTTAATGCTTGTCACTAGGGCCCGAGTGCCATGATCTCATATCTGAACATGTTATTGTTTCATCATGATATTCATTGTTTTATGATCTTACCTGCAAGTTGTATACACATGTCGCTGTCCGGAACCAATGGCCCCGAAGTGACAAGAATTGGGACAACCGGAGGGGATGGTAGTGATGTGAGGATCACACGTGTTCACGGAGTGTTAATGCTTTGCTCCGGTACTCTATTAAAAGGAGTACCTTAATATCCAGTAGATTCCCTAGAGGCCCGGCTGCCACCGGCTGGTAGGACAAAAGATGTTGTGCAAGTTTCTCATTGCGAGCACGTACGACTATAATTGGAACACATGCCTATTGATTGCTTTGTACTTGGACACCGTTTTATTATTATCTGCAAATGCCCTGCTATGATTGTTACATGAGTTTCTCTCATCCATGCAACACCCGTTCATCCGTCCCCGTGCCTACAGTATTTTAATCCTGCTGTTTACTAAAATCACTACTGCTGTCTTTGTTACTCTGCTGCTGTTATTTCACTACTGCTACTGCTATAAAACTGTTACTACTGATAAACTCTTGCGAGCTAGTCTGTTTCCAGGTGCAGCTGAATTGACAACTCCGCTGTTAAGGCTTTCAAGTATTCTTTGTCTCCCCTTGTGTCGAATCAATAAATTGGGTTTTACTTCCCTCGAAGACTGTTGCGATCCCCTATACTTGTGGGTCATCAAGACTATTTTCTGGCGCCGTTGCCGGGGAGCATAGCTTTATTTGGAAGTTCACTTGGATTGATATTGTTCGCTGCAAATTCTCCATCATGGGTAAACCTCGCGATACTAAGGTCGCCATATTACCATATACTACAAGAAAAGGTACAACTCTGAGTACCTCTGCTGCTCTTGATTCACCATCTGTGATTGATAAACTTGTTTCACCGCCACATGCTTCACATGCGGGTACTTCTGCTGAATCTGAAAACTCTCATAATATTGATAATATTTCTGCTGTGCTTGATGATAGTGGTTCATTGGGATCTTTTCTAGATGCTACAATTGCTAGGTCTAGACAAATTGAAAATACTGAAACTCCTAATGAAAATGCTGTTACACCTGTTAATTCACCTGAGTCTGTTGAATACTCTAGTGATGATCTGGATGAAGATTATGTGGAACTTGATGATGATTTTATCGAAAAATGCAATGCTACTACTGATGCAAGAAAAATTAAAAAGTTGCTTGCAGAACATGCTGTTAGATATAAACTGTCTCCTGATCCTAAGTTTGCCACATCTCCTATAAACATTAAGGATAAAGATTATGATTTTTCTCTTGATTTATCTCATATAGCTATTGTTGAGAAAACACCCTTTTGTGGTACTGAAAAAGAAAGTGCTGTTGAACACATGATTGAGCTATCTACTCTGAGTAGCTTGTTTTCTGATGATGTTAAGAAGCGTACTTACTTTGTTGCTAAAATCTTTCCATTCTCATTAAAGGATGACGCTAAAACTTGGTATAATAGTTTGCCACCTAATTCTATTAAAAGTCCAAAAGAATTGATGTAATATCCCAGGTTTAGAGGCTACAAAATGAGAGAACACCAAAGTGTGCATTGCATTCATGCATAGAAAATCCGGGGAATTTTCGCGCTTCGAATAAAACTTACCACAGTAACTGAAGTTTCACTTGGCTTGCTGGAATTGAAGTAGATCATTGATGCGTGTGGTTGGCACGTCCATTGGGAACCCCAAGAGGAAGGTGTGATGCGCACAGCGGCAAGTTTCCCTCAGTAAGAAACCAAGGTTTAATCGGACCAGTAGGAGTCAAGAAGCACGTTGAAGGTTGATGGCGGCGAGATGTAGTGCGGTGCAACACCAGTGATTCCGGTGCCAACGTGGAACCTGCACAACACAACCAAGATACTTTGCCCCAACGAAACAGTGAGGTTGTCAATCTCACCGGCTTGCTGTAACAAAGAGTTAACCGTATTGTGTGGAAGATGATTGTTTGCAGAAAAACAGTAGAACAATATTGCAGTAGATTGTATTTCAGTAAAGAGAATTGGACCGGGGTCCACAGTTCACTAGAGGTGTCTCTCCCATAAGACGAACAGCATGTTGGGTGAACAAATTACAGTTGGGCAATTGACAAATAAAGAGAGCATGACCATGCACATACATATCATGATGAGTATAGTGAGATTTAATTGGGCATTACGACAAAGTACATAGACCGTCATCCAACTGCATCTATGCCTAAAAAGTCCACCTTCAGGTTATCATCCGAACCCCCTCCAGTATTAAGTTGCTAACAACAGACAATTGCATTAAGTATTGCGCGTAATGTAACTAGTGACTACATCCTTGAACATGGCACTAATGTTTTATCCCTAGTGGCAACAGCACATCCATAACCTTAGTGGTTCTTGTCACTCCTCCAGATTCACAGAGGCATGAACCCACTATCGAGCATAAATACTCCCTCTTGGAGTTACTAGCATCAACTTGGCCAGAGCATCTACTAATAATGGAGAGCATGCAAGATCATAAACAACACATAAGCATAGCTTTGATAATCAACATAACAAGTATTCTCTATTCATCGGATCCCAACAAACGCAACATATAGAATTACAGATAGATGATCTTGATCATGTTAGGTAGCTCACAAGATCCGACAATGATAGCACAATGGGGAGAAGACAACCATCTAGCTACTGCTATGGACCCATAGTCCAGGGGTAGACTACTCACACATCACACCGGAGGCGACCATGGCGGCGTAGAGTCCTCCGGGAGATGATTCCCCTCTCGCAGGGTGCCGGAGGCGATCTCCGGAATCCCCCGAGATGGGATCGGCGGCGGCGGCGTCTCTGGAAGGTTTTCCGTATCGTGGTTCTCGGTACTGGGGTTTTCGTCACGGAGACTTTTTATAGGCGGAAGGGCAGGTCAAGAGGCGGCACGGGGGCCCCACACCACAGGGCGGCCCCTCTTCGTCTCTCCTTCGGACTTCTGGAAGATTCGTGGAAAAATAGGCCCCTGGGCTTTGATTTCGTCCAATTCCGAGAATATTTCCTTACTAGGATTTCTGAAACCAAAAACAGCAGAAAACAGCAACTGGCACTTCGGCATCTTGTTAATAGGTTAGTTCCAGAAAATGCATGAATATGACATAAAGTGTGCATAAAACATGTAGATAACATCAATAATGTGGCATGGAACATAAGAAATTATCGATACGTCGGAGACGTATCAGCATCCCCAAGCTTAGTTCTGCTCGTCCCGAGCAGGTAAAACGATAACACAGATAATTTCTGGAGTGACATGCCATCATAATCTTGATCATACTATTTGTAAAGCATATGTAGTGAATGCAGCGATCAAAACAATGTATATGACATGAGTAAACAAGTGAATCATATAGCAAAGACTTTTCATAAATAGCACTTCAAGACAAGCATCAATAAGTCTTGCATAAGAGTTAACTCATAAAGCAATAATTCAAAGTAAAGGCATTGAAACAACACAAAAGAAGATTAAGTTTCAGCGGTTGCTTTCAACTTGTAACATGTATATCTCATGGATATTGTCAACATAGAGTAATATAATAAGTGCAATAAGCAAGTATGTAGGAATCAATGCATAGTTCACACAAGTGTTTGCTTCTTGAGGTGGAGAGAGATAGGTGAACTGACTCAACATTGAAAGTAAAAGAATGGTCCTCCATAGAGGAAAAGCATCGATTGCTATATTTGTGCTAGAGCTTTGATTTTGAAAACATGAAACAATTTTGTCAACGGTAGTAATAAAGCATATGCATCATGTAAATTATATCTTATAAGTTGCAAGCCTCATGCATAGTGTACCAATAGTGCCCGCACCTTGTCCTAATTAGCTTGGACTACCTGGATTATCACCGCAATACATATGCTTTAACCAAGTATCACAAAGGGGTACCTCTATGCCGCCTGTACAAAGGTCTAAGGAGAAAGCTCGCATTTGGATTTCTCGCTTTTGATTATTCTCAACTTAGACATCCATACCGGGACAACATAGACAACAGATAATGGACTCCTCTTTTAATGCTTTAAGCATTCAACAACAATTAATAATTTTCTCATTTGAGATTTGAGGATGTTTGTCCAAAACTGAAACTTCCACCATGGATCATGGCTTTAGTTAGCGGCCCAATGTTCTTCTCTCACAATATGCATGCTCAAACCATTCAACTCAGTGTAGATCGCCCTTACTTCAGACAAGACGAACATGCATAGAAACTCACATGAAATTCAACCAATGAATAGTTGATGGCGTCCCCAGTGAACATGGTTATCGCACAACAAGCAACTTAATAAGAGATAAAGTGCATAATTACATATTCAATACCACAATAGTTTTTAAGCTATTTGTCCCATGAGCTATATATTGCAAAGGTGAATGATGGAATTTTAAAGGTAGCACTCAAGCAATTTACTTTGGAATGGCGGAAAATACCATGTAGTATAGGTAGGTATGGTGGACACAAATGGCATAGTGGTTGGCTCAAGTATTTTGGATGCATGAGAAGTATTCCCTCTCGATACAAGGTTTAGGCTAGCAAGGCTTATTTGAAACAAACACAAGGATGAACCGGTGCAGCAAAACTCACATAAAAGACATATTGAAAACATTATAAGACTCTACACCGTCTTCCTTGTTGTTCAAACTCAATACTAGAAATTATCTAGACCTTAGAGAAACCAAATATGCAAACCAAATTTTAGCATGCTCTATGTATTTCTTCATTAATGGGTGCAAAGCATATGATGCAAGAGCTTAAACATGAGCACAACAATTGCCAAGTATCACATTACCCAAAACATTTATAGCAATTACTACATGTATCATTTTCCAATTCCAACCATATAACAATTTAACGAAGGAGAAACTTCGCCATGAATACTATGAGTAGAAACCAAGGACATACTTGTCCATATTCTACAGCGGAGCGTGTCTCTCTCCCATAAAGTGAATGCTAGGATCCATTTTATTCAAACAAAACAAAAAACAAAAACAAACCGACGCTCCAAGAAAAAGCACATAAGATGTGATGGAATAAAAATATAGTTTCAGGGGAGGAACCTGATAATGTTGTCGATGAAGAAGGGGATGCCTTGGGCATCCCCAAGCTTAGACGCTTGAGTCTTCTTGATATATGCAGGGGTAAACCACCGGGTGCATCCCCAAGCTTAGAGCTTTCACTCTCCTTGATCATGTTGCATCATACTCCTCTCTTGATCCTTGAAAACTTCCTCCACACCAAACTCGAAACAACTCATTAGAGGGTTAGTGCACAATATAAATTGACATATTCAGAGGTGACACAATCATTCTTAACACTTCTGGACATTGCATAATGCTACTGGACATTAGTGGATCAAAGAAATTCATCCAACATAGCGAAAGAGGCAATGCGAAATAAAAGGCAGAATCTGTCAAAACAGAACAGTTCGTATTGACGAATTTTAAAATGGCACCAGACTTGCTCAAATGAAAATGCTCAAATTGAATGAAAGTTGCGTACATATCTGAGGATCATGCACGTAAATTGGCTTAATTTTCTGAGTTACCTACAGGGAGGTGGACCCAGATTCGTGACAGCAAAGAAATCTGGAACTGTGCAGTAATCCAAATCTAGTACTTACTTTTCTATCAACGGCTTAACTTGGCACAACAAAACACAAAACTAAGATAAGGAGAGGTTGCTACAGTAGTAAACAACTTCCAAGACACAAAATAAAAACAAAGTACTGTAGGTAAAAACATGGGTTGTCTCCCATAAGCGCTTTTCTTTAACGCCTTTCAGCTAGGCGCAGAAAGTGTGTATCAAGTATTATCAAGAGACGAAGTGTCAACATCATAATTTGTTCTCATAATAGAATCAAAAGGTACCTTCATTCTCTTTCTAGGGAAGTGTTCCATACCTTTCTTGAGAGGAAATTGATATTTTATATTACCTTCCTTCATATCAATGATAGCACCAACAGTTCGAAGAAAAGGTCTTCCCAATATAATGGGACAAGATGCATTGCATTCAATATCCAAGACAACAAAATCAACGGGAACAAGGTTATTGTTAATGGTAATGCGAACATTATCAACTTTACCCAAAGGTTTCTTTGTAGAATGATCAGCAAGATTAACATCCAAATAACAATTTTTCAGCGGTGGCAAGTCAAGCATATTATAAATTTTCTTAGGCATAACAGAGATACTTGCACCAAGATCACATAAAGCATTACAATCAAAATCTTTAACCTTCATCTTAATGATGGGCTCCCAACCATCCTCTAGCTTTTTAGGAATAGAGGCTTCACGCTCTAGTTTCTCTTCTCTAGCTTTTATGAGAGCATTTGTAATATGATGCGTGAAAGCCAAATTTATAGCACTAGCATTAGGACTTTTAGCAAGTTTTTGCAAGAAATTTATAACTTCAGAGATGTGGCAATCATCAAAATTCAAACCATTATAATCTAAAGCAATGGGATCATCATCCCCAATGTTGGAAAAAATTTCAGCAGCTTTATCACAGGCAGTTTCAGCAGTTTTAGCAGTTTCAGGCAGTTTTTCGCGCTTTGCATTCGAAGTGGAAACATTGCTAACACCAATTCTTTTATTAGTATGAGTAGGAGGTGCAACAACATGTGTAGCATTAGCATTACTAGTGGTGGTAATAGTCCAAACTTTAGCCATATTCTTCTCTTTAGCTAGTTTTTCATTTTCTTCTCTATCCCACCTAGCACGCAGTTCAGCCATTAATCTTATATTCTCATTAATTCTAACTTGAATGGCATTTGCTGTAGTAGTAATTTTATTATGATGATTCTCATTAGGCAAAACTTTTGATTTCAAAAGATCAACATCAGCAGCAAGACTATCGACTTTAGAAGCAAGTATATCAATTTTCCCAAGCTTTTCTTCAACAGATTTGTTAAAAGCAGTTTGTGTACTAATAAATTCTTTAAGCATGGCTTCAAGTCCAGGGGGTGAACTCCTATTATTGTTGTAAGAATTCCCATAAGAATTACCATAGCCGTTGCCATTATTATAAGGATATGGCCTATAGTTGTTACTAGAATTGTTCCGGTAAGCATTGTTGTTGAAATTATTATTTTTAATGAAGTTTACATCAACATGTTCTTCTTGTGCAACCAATGAAGCTAATGGAACATTATTAGGATCAATATTAGTCCTATCATTCACAAGCATAGACATAATAGCATCAATCTTATCACTCAAGGAAGAGGTTTCTTCGACAGAATTTACCTTCTTACCTTGTGGAGCTCTTTCCGTGTGCCATTCAGAGTAGTTGATCATCATATTATCAAGAAGCTTTGTTGCTTCACCAAGAGTGATGGACATAAAGGTACCTCCAGCAGCTGAATCCAATAAATTCCGTGAAGAAAAATTTAGTCCTGCATAGAAGGTTTGGATGATCATCCAAGTAGTCAGTCCATGAGTTGGGCAATTTTTAACCAGAGATTTCATTCTTTCCAAAGCTTGAGCAACATGTTCAGTATCTAATTGTTTAAAATTCATTATGCTACTCCTCAAAGATATAATTTTAGCAGGGGGATAATATCTACCAATAAAAGCATCCTTGCATTTAGTCCATGAATCAATACTATTCTTAGGCAGAGATAGCAACCAATCTTTAGCTCTTCCTCTTAATGAGAAAGGGAACAATTTTAATTTTATAATGTCACCATCTACATCCTTATACTTTTGCATTTCACATAATTCAACAAAATTATTAAGATGGGCAGCAGCATCATCAGAACTAACACCAGAAAATTGCTCTCGCATAACAAGATTCAGTAAAGCAGGTTTAATTTCAAAGAATTCTGCTGTAGTAGCAGGTGGAGCAATAGGTGTGCATAAGAAATCATTATTATTTGTGGTTGTGAAGTCACACAACTTAGTATTTTCAGTGTTGGCCATTTTAGCAACAGTAAATAAAACAAACTAGATAAAGTAAATGCAAGTAAACTAATTTTTTTGTGTTTTCGATATAGCAAACAAGATAGCAAATAAAGTAAAACTAGCAACTAATTTTTTTGTATTTTGATTTAGTGCAGCAAACAAAGTAGTAAATAAAACTAAGCAAGACAAAAACAAAGTAAAGAGATTGAGAAGTGGAGACTCCCCTTGCAGCGTGTCTTGATCTCCCCGGCAACGGCGCCAGAAATTTGCTTGATGCGTGTGGTTGGCACGTCCGTTGGGAACCCCAAGAGGAAGGTGTGATGCGCACAGCGGCAAGTTTCCCTCAGTAAGAAACCAAGGTTTAATCGGACCAGTAGGAGTCAAGAAGCACGTTGAAGGTTGATGGCGGCGAGATGTAGTGCGGCGCAACACCAGTGATTCCGGCGCCAACGTGGAACCTGCACAACACAACCAAGATACTTTGCCCCAACGAAACAGTGAGGTTGTCAATCTCACCGGCTTGCTGTAACAAAGAGTTAACTGTATTGTGTGGAAGATGATTGTTTGCAGAAAAACAGTAGAACAGTATTGCAGTAGATTGTATTTCAGTAAAGAGAATTGGACCGGGGTCCACAGTTCACTAGAGGTGTCTCTCCCATAAGACGAACAGCATGTTGGGTGAACAAATTACAGTTGGGCAATTGACAAATAAAGAGAGCATGACCATGCACATACATATCATGATGAGTATAGTGAGATTTAATTGGGCATTACGACAAAGTACATAGACCGTCATCCAACTGCATCTATGCCTAAAAAGTCCACCTTCAGGTTATCATCCGAACCCCCTCCAGTATTAAGTTGCTAACAACAGACAATTGCATTAAGTATTGCGCGTAATGTAACTAGTGACTACATCCTTGAACATGGCACTAATGTTTTATCCCTAGTGGCAACAGCACATCCATAACCTTAGTGGTTCTTGTCACTCCTCCAGATTCACAGAGGCATGAACCCACTATCGAGCATAAATACTCCCTCTTGGAGTTACTAGCATCAACTTGGCCAGAGCATCTACTAATAATGGAGAGCATGCAAGATCATAAACAACACATAAGCATAGCTTTGATAATCAACATAACAAGTATTCTCTATTCATCGGATCCCAACAAACGCAACATATAGAATTACAGATAGATGATCTTGATCATGTTAGGCAGCTCACAAGATCCGATAATGATAGCACAATGGGGAGAAGACAACCATCTAGCTACTGCTATGGACCCATAGTCCAGGGGTAGACTACTCACACATCACACCGGAGGTGACCATGGCGGCGTAGAGTCCTCCGGGAGATGATTCCCCTCTCCGGCAGGGTGCCGGAGGCGATCTCCTGGATCCCCCGAGATGGGATCGGCGGCGGCGGCGTCTCTGGAAGATTTTCCGTATCGTGGTTCTCGGTACTGGGGTTTTCGTCACGGAGACTTTTTATAGGCGGAAGGGCAGGTCAAGAGGCGGCACGGGGGCCCCACACCACAGGGCCGCGCGACCAAGGGGGGGGCCGCGCCGCCCTAGGGTGTGGCCCCCTCGTCGCCCCTCTTCGTCTCTCCTTCGGACTTCTGGAAGCTTCGTGGAAAAATAGGCCCCTGGGCTTTGATTTCGTCCAATTCCGAGAATATTTCCTTACTAGGATTTCTGAAACCAAAAACAGCAGAAAACAGCAACTGGCACTTCGGCATCTTGTTAATAGGTTAGTTCCAGAAAATGCACGAATATGACATAAAGTGTGCATAAAACATGTAGATAACATCAATAATGTGGCATGGAACATAAGAAATTATCGATACGTCGGAGACGTATCAATCATCAAGTCAAGCGCTATAAACTTCACTGTGATCTTTGCTAAAACCTTATTTTGGGTAGAGATGATTTGATCTATGGGCTAGATCAAATGAATTAGTTTTACAACAAACAACACCTTAAGTAAGGATCAACTACAAGATCTTATAAAAGATCTCAACATGCCATTCTTTACAACAACCACATGAATAATTATTCAATCCTAAATCAAAGAACACAATTAATTAAGAAACTATTCTTTACTTATCTTATCCATGTCTTTTACTAAATAAACATTTCTACCATGAGTCACATGGTATATCTTTTCAACTACAATACTTGAACCAAGTCAAGAACATTCATATTCATTCATCATTACATGTGGATCATTCCAACCTTGTTTCCTAACTCATTCCATTAAACCTTAGAGGAAGGAGAGAGTCATTCATATGCTTATTCTATCCATTGAATAAAACCTAGATTACTATTTAAACCTTATCCAATTGAGTTATTTGTTGATACTAACCAATGATACAAGAACTATAAGTCAAGTACTAAACCCTATTTGACCTAGCTAAAGCTTGATAGTAAGTAAGAACCTATTCTTCTAGTAATTATAGAGAGGCAAGTGTTGTGATCATTACAACTTGGTAATGATCATAAACCCTAGAGGAACCCTACCTATCTCAGAGAGATTAAGCTACATATGTATACTCAAGCATATGAACCAATACTTGATCTAGTAGAGAGAACCAGGATTCACTAATGAATTATTAGAAGGCCATACTTTGATCATTACAAATTGGGTGATGATCATAAATCCTAAGAATCCAAGTGAGTGTGAAGAGAGAAGGATTAAAGAAGAGAGATTAGTGAGGAATTAGTGGATCATGTCTAATGCATGATCTTACCTTATAGATTGAGATGCTAAGTTAAACCTCTATAAGTGATCCATAGATTTCATTCTTCACATCAAATAATAAGTAACTCAATAGTAGTTAATCCAGACCAATACTCCTGCCTTGTATAGAGTAGTAATGATATTGTATTTAAACCTTGCCTATCCAAACACTTGATACAAACTTAGCATTGTCTTGATACAATAATTATACCTAAGTGAGGAGGATAACCCTAGCCACTGGAATAGAATCAAAGCTTGTAACATATTTGAATCCTAGATGTGTATCAAATTGGTGATCACTACTTAAACCCTAGGCCATATTTGAATTCCAATCCAAGCATTACTTTGGATTATAAGTAGAACCCTGCCATGCCTCATGCCTATTGGATATTTCAATTAGTGAAGTATTCCCAAAACTCTAACCCTTTCATATAGGATCCACCCCACATAAAATATTATGCCCTAACTTGTGTATCATGGATCACAAATATAAACCAAGCCATCTATACTTAGGATTAAATGCCTTTGGTGAATAGAATGAAACCAATACCCTATTTTACTTTGCTATCCAAATACCTTGTTTAGTGAACCAAATGAAATAGTATTCAGATAAGTAGTTGAGTTAACCATAATGAGCTTAGGATCTATTTTAAATAATTCAAGTAGTAGTTGCTAAGCAAGAGTAGAGAATATAGAGTTGATCCAACCATCTTCTTAAATCCTCAGAAGTAATTCTCCACATAAAATCATGATTCATCTTATTCTCAACACCATTTAATTTAAACTCTAGCCATAAGGAGAACTATATGTGAACCATCCATATTGTTAAGAACCCTAGTAAAATTTAGTAATATGCTTACCATGCACCTATTATAAAATTCAAACCATTTAAAAATATTTGGTTCCCAAATTTAAAGAATTGAGATAAAACCATTAAACCATATCTACTTTATTTATACTTCACCAAAGCATCAATATAATCAAATATTAAATATTTGTTTGAACAAAACAAATATGCAGCAAGCAGCACTATCAAGTTCTATTAAGATTCACATATTTAAGAACCTGCAAATTCACACAGAATTCAAATTTGATTTCAAACAAGAAAATAGAAAATAAAACAGAATTTGAAAAGAGAGAAAAGATAGGGAAACTCACCTGTCCTGGACCGTGCAGCCCACCAAGCCAACCCAGCAGCAGCCCAATAGCAACTCAGCCCACGTCCAAATACCGTTTCACGTGCGTCAATAATCGTGCGAAGAGAAAAGCCTCGTTCTTCTTCTTCCCCGGCGACGACAGCGCGACCATGCCAGTCGGCGACGCCCTCGTCGATGATAAGCACGGATCCGGACGCCAACAAGACGCTCAAGACTTGCACTAATCGATTCACGTCTGAGCATATCCAGAAGAGAAAGATCTGCGTCCAGAGAACTCTCCAGGCACCGCCACCTCCTGACCATCGTCGTCGTCGTGTCGCGGCCTCAATGATTCCCTCGGCCTATAAAAACTCAAGCAGAAGCTCCGTGAAGCCCTTGTTCATCGTAGCCGATCCTTATCCTCTCTTGTTTCCTATTTCTTCCACTATCTGCAAGTCTCTGTCGCCGGCGACCTCCATGGCGCCGTCGATTGAGAGCATCCCGGAGTCCTTGGGGTAGTTCATTGGATGCGCCTGACGACGTGGACTCTCCTGGCGGAAGGAATCGAGAAGGGAAGCCCGGTGCAACGCCAATTTTGATTTTCCCTTTCTCCGGTCATCGCCGGGAATGGCGAGATAGGGCTCACTCTCGTCCACAATCGACTCCACCGAGCACTTCATTCGCTTCAGGGTGAGATTGCGCATCTCTGGACTCCTCTATTCCTTCTCGGTGTCGTCTGTAGCCTATATTTGCATTTTGGCCGGAGCCCGCCGCCGCAGAGATGCTCGCCGGAGTTGCTCCGGTGACCTATCGGTGGTGGCATTGATGCTCACGTACTCAGCATCGACTCGCGGTTCTAACGCGCCTCGAATCATCGCCTCTAGTGCCCAGTACCGTCCTCGCCGTTGCTCGCCGGCGCTCTCTCCGGCGAGATGATGTGGAGGAGGGACCCCGTCGGTCGTGTTGACCCAGTCAACTGCCAACGAGGCAGCTGACCTGGACCAGACCCCACCTGTCTGTGAGAGTAGCTAGATCTGAATCGGTACAAATAACATTTTCTGTTTAATTTAAAAACCAGTAAATTGCTGAAACTTTGCAAAATCATATAAAATTCATTTCAACTCAGAAAAATATGAATAATATATCAAAATGCTCACAAAAATAAACTCTACCCAAATAAAATATAAAACAAAAATGTGTGTCAAAATAAAAATTCACTTATTTTTATCTTTATTAATTATGTCTTTCTAATTGTTTAAAAAAGCAAATTGAATTCAATAATTAGTGAAGTTTCAAATTTAAATTTTAACTATTCAGTAACTAATTAAAATGTTAAGATTAATTTTCTTATTCATAATTGCATCCACTTAAATATTAGTGATAATTCATGTGTTCATCCATAGTAGTTGCAAACCTAAAACCCTAAGGATTTAATCCATATGATCATTACACTTTAGTAGTAACTCTAAAACCCTAGTTGCTTATCACATGTGATCATGTGAATGTTACCTTATATAGAGAATCATATTATGTGACCAACAAATACAAATCATGATCCACTAGTATAAAACCAAGTCACATGAGATTATCATTCCATGTTTCTATTTCAACTTAAAACCTATATGATTCACTAGTATCACTTAGGTATAAACCTTAACTTGTTAATTGGATTAGTACCATTGACCACCATTCCTATATACCATACCATTAGGATCAATCTCAACCATCATAATTTAGTAGAACCATAATGATGAACCCTAGTATAACCTTATGTAGCAATTCACAACACATGTTCCTATTACACTAAACCCTACTTAGGAAATGATAATTCACTTAGCTTAGAAACCATTAGAGATTATTTAGGAAAGAAAATGTGAAGCCATAGTAAACCTAATGGCAAACCTATGGAACCATCTTAATAACCATCCTTTGATATGATGTATATGAGAAACCATAGCAATAAACCT